>NC_092628.1:101144646-101461409 GCF_039555335.1 Amphiura filiformis
TGGACCACAATATGATTTAGTGACCTGGCCCCTGTCGCGAATGGCAGCTTGACAAACTAAGAATAGCGTACAGGATACAATCCAAAAATTGTCACATTCCTACCACCAACCTTCTTCACTTGATGGCTTCCTCAATTTTGCTATCAAAATTGTATGATATATGCCCATATTTGAACTTTCATTTGCCAAATGAAATGTCATCAATACTCTCCCTGAATTTCAGAAAACAGCGATGAAGACCTACCACTATCATGGTGACCGAGTGATGATCTTCATAGGGGTGGGAGATCCAGGGGCGCCCACTGAATGTACTCCACTGATTATTGTTTGTTTTATCACCTTTAACCTGATATAGATGAAACTTGTCAAGGTCCTCATTCTGTACGGGTGTGGACCTAATTATGTCAACTGACATCAATTTTGTGCATAAAGTTTTTGGGACCCCATCGAGAAGACACCCTGGAATTCCTAAATGTTAATGTATTGGTGTTGAAAACACTTACCTTAAAGGGGCATTTCGTGATCCACAGCCTCATCCCCCCACTTTTCTCAAAAAAAGTTGAGATTTTTATATCACTGGATACCTCTGGCTACATAATGTTTATGTACAAAATATTTCTTGCAGATTAATTCGTTTTGCAAAGATATCGTGAAATTTGAATTTCGTTCTGGTGCACCAGAACGAAATTACAACGCATTGTCTATGGAGCAGTGTAATACACATAATCATGCATAACTCGCAAACGCAAAATCGGAATCAACTGAAATTTTGGGAATAGGCTTTTTCGTGGATATGTACTGAAAAATGTCATAGAAAGAGGATGCTAGGATCACGAAATACTCCTTTAATAGAGATGTCATATTTTGTGGATATCCCATCGTTTTTGTTTGGTTCTTTATTCATTATCAACACCACTGTAGCAGCACATATATCATTAGTAGTGACGTCAGCAAGCCTTTTGGACCTTGGATGATCTTCATTGACGCTCGATCCTTGAACTCCAAGGATCATTCCGTTGCTGTTGAATATCAGTGACTTCATCATCATTGACAGCAACTGTACATTGTTACATTTCATGCTAGTTTTCAACACCATCGGAAGACATTTCCATGATGATCCTGTGTTCACTTCTGGTAGTATCTGTGAATTCAAGGAGGTAGGCTTCCTCTGCAGTATCCTGTCCATATACACCGATGCAAAAATCGAATATTTTTGCAGTAATGTTTTGAAGGAACATTTTGACCGCCCCTCGTAAGAAACTCTCGGAGCATGATTTAATAAGCTTTTTAAATAGCTCCATTTTTGTTCTCAAAAAACACCGTAATTATGAGATGGGTTGGCCCCCTATCATATACCGTAGAATTCCGTCTAGAAGCATATATGCCTCTAAACGAGGTTTTTTTTTAACGAAAGATATGAAAGGCCAATACCCTTCTCAAAAACATTGCAATAGATTGGTCTTACAAATATACATGTTTATACAGCCGCCTTTATCAGTAATATAGTTGTTCAAACTCCAAATAACGTTTTTGTTGAGAGTGGCTGCCTCTTGTCTCAAAAAAACCTCGTTTAGAGGCATATATATGCTTGTAGACGGAATTTTACGGTATTAGTGTAGCTCCTTGAGGTTTTTCCCCAGAAATGTAAAACGTCTATTTTAAAAATATTTAACAGTTTCAGATCAAAGTACCAACAAATGATCATTTTCACAGTAGCTCAAGGAACAAACGCACTGAATTATTCCATTTTCCTCTGTTTTCTTTTGATTTGATTTTTCAAAATATGCATCCCCTACATGTACAGCAATTAACTGCTTTTCAAATGGTTAAGAAAACGTTTTTTGTTTGCTGGTAGTATTATATGTGAGCACTATGTACACACTTTTTTTTAATGATTACACTTTTTGAGATGACAAACATATTACTGAGTCATGTGACTTTCCAATCATTTTAAATTAAGAAGTTCAATAATTTATTTCAATTAAGTTCTTCCATGCAAGTATTATGCTAAATATTCCTTTTTGGGATGACCAAATTCATTGGGTCGTCTAGTATTCCATACACCATGGTGACGTCACCAATAAAAACCTCATACCCCTCAACTTGAGGTAATTATTGAAACTAGGTGGTTTAATGCGGAATAGTGAACTTACGCTACACAATAAATTCCAATTGTAGTAAAAGTAACATCATTCCCATGGCACCAGTTCTTTAGCCTAAGGGCTCATATTGAAATTCCCTTACACAGGAAGGTGTGCACCATCCTGCAGCTTTCCTGTGCTAGCCTTCTTTTGTTAAAATCCTGTGTGATTATAACACTGCAATTAGCCACTTCACTGACTTAAATTAGGAGCGCGCTTTCCTGTCCGAGCTTTCCTAAGGCGCGCGCTTAGCGAGGGGAATGCCGCCTTCTTTCTGTGTGAAAACGTGGTAGGGTATTTCAATATGAGCCCTAATATGTCTGTATAATAATTGAATGACCTTTGAATGTGTAAGGTACAGACACTCATATTCCAAAACTTAAAGTCAAATTTGAGCAATAATTGGTATAATGCTGGTGAACGATATTAGTAGCTTTACCGAGATGGTGTCACTGTACCAATGAAGTTTAAATAAATTATACACATGTGAGGGACTGTGGTCACATCTAGGATACCAAAGTTTGGTAGATCAGTCAACACTACTGGCACACATCATAATGCATGATAGACCCCCTTTTTTCTGCAAATATGCCACCCGATGACCCCCTTTTTTCATCAGTACACCCAATGACGCTTTTTTTTTTTAAATAGAAGTTTACACCGAACCTGTGCATTTTGAACATTTAATATTTTTGTAGACATAGCTTCAAAATTGCACATTTTCACAAGTTTTGCACATGTTTTGCTGCCAGAAAGTTACTATTTCACAGTCAATGACGCCCAATATTTAGCGTTCCAACCCCGGGGCTCCCACACTGAATGACCCCCTTTTTTCAACAAAAATCCCCACCGATATTGTGTTGTACTCCGGTACACACACACACTGGTACATCACTTTCATATTCGAGTGCCCCACATCAAAATTACCATTTACTATTGTAGTTATGCCTTTATTCATGAACACAAGGATACCAAAAGTTTCAAAGAATGAAAGTCATACTGCAAACTTACAAAGTGTCAAGTTATCAAGGTTGTATTTGATAAATCAAGGAGACAACAAATAAAAAAACAAACACGTGAAACATTTTCACGAAAGTCACCCAGTAATAGACAATATTCATATTTGTATCATCACGTCTCGAAGTTTTAAGAGCTTCAAGGCACAACCGCAGCAACTCCCCCCCCCCTCGCACATGCCTGCCTTATATGCTCAAAGTTTGAGTCCCGCCAGTAATCGAGAAGAAGAAGATGGTAATTTGATACATTTTGATTTCTTTACACATTCTTCTCAATCATCAAGTTGGGTTTTTTTCACACCGCAAGTGTCTTACTTGGTGATGTTAGAACACACGTGACTTAAGTCTCATTTTGTTCCTTGTCAGTAAACATTTATAGTGTTTAAAAACACTACTATAACTGTTTACTAACCAGGCAGAGTTCATCCTCTCCATACAGCCTTTGTCAACTAAAGAGAGTGCATACTGATGTGTAAATAATATGGCAGAGTTTAAATTTGATCTCGCTTCCGCTAGAGATTCATTGCCAAGGCAACTGTAAAAGAAGTAAAAAAAGTTTGTCCTCATCAGCTTCCTGTGACAAAACACCCCAAGAAAGCATGATGCATTTTGTTTGTTTTTTGGCCTTTTGCTTTCTTTTTTAGTTAAAAATGGCTATGTGGGTGCGGGTTCTATTTGTTAATTACATTTTGGCCTTTTTTTTTGCGGGCGAAACCCTCGGAGCGCATCAGACACTCCAAATTGCATTCTGAATACGAGGAATGTCCTTATCAAAAAAAATTTTGATTTTTGAAATGATTACAAAAATATTTGTGACCGTACAGCACGAATGAGCAGTAAATGTCCTCAATTGTATTCTGAGTTACAGTGTAAAATGGGCATGAAGGTCGTATTCATAGGTACCTCAATTGGGTGCTACGTGTACCTCATTTAATGAGATACACGTAGCACCAAATTGAAATACCTATGGATATGACCTTCATGCCCATTTTACACTGTAACTCAGAATACAATTGAGGACATTTACGGCTCATTCGGTATGTACGGGTCACATTTTGACAAAAGAATTTTTATGAAATTTCATGTATATAAGAAATGTTAAAATTTTCATATGATGGTCAGCTTTTCCTCTCAGCTACATACACTCTAAGTACATATCATTACATTTATCAAATTTGCTTCGAAGACTATTAAATATCAAAAATAACAATTATTAATAATTTACCGTCAAATTTGGGTTATAGCAAATTTCAAAAAATTATTTGGCAACAGAAGGACATTCCTCGTATTCAGAATGCAATTTGATGTGTCTGATGCGCTCTCAGGTCCCACAAAAAATACTGTGCAAAGGTGGGTAATCGTAGGACCAGCTTGAGGAATTAATTCCAGTTGAAATCCAGAGACCCTCTGACCTCTACCACACAAGTGTAAATTTCAAATGGAGTTACCTAAATTTGTGAAATTCACACTAAGGTCATGTCATAGGCATGGATTTTAACTGGAATACCTCAATATCTCCCTGAAGCCAGGATGATGAAAAGTGTTCACATTAACTTACCTGCTAACTCTCTACTATACTGCCAGAATAGTGCACCCTTTACCCTACAGATGTGATACAGGTTTTATTGTGTTCCTAATACAGGCTGTATCAAAATGATTTGTACCCATCAATTTTGATGTTTATTGAAAGGACCGCCTCTTCCAAAGGCAACACTGGATACTCTTGAAATGTTCAGAATGTATAGTTTATGACTTGTATACAATTTAATCTACAAATTGTTTGGATCTTATGTTGGAGTTTGATGTGTCAGACGCATCCATTATCAATGAAAACTGATGGGTACCAATCATTTTGATACAGCTTGTATAATATGGATTTTGCTGCTATACCAAAACCTTTAATATCTGACACCAGTCTCATGTAACTTGTTTGGTCATGTTGGACCACATATTTTGATCTCTTTAAGTAAAAAAATTTAAAGAATCACCAGCTCCGGAAAATTGATAGTCCATTTGGTTTCCTCCAGACGGTAGCATTCGTGTGTGATATACTTGTGATCAAAGGTACGTCACAGTCGGTTCATACCGCACCTCAAGCTACAGATGCACTGGTCTTTGATTGCATGTGTATGACACAGTACTTGAGGAAGACAAATGGACTATAGATGGTAACTTAATGGAGACTGAAAAGAGTCGTTCACTGAAGACTGCCCCTTGTCTACAGAGAACAAGCAGATCTTGTCGATCTGCTAATAAAGGTTTTGGTGGCTCTGAAAAGATGTACTCTTTTCAGAGCCACCAAAACCTTTATTAGCAGATAGGTGAGATCTGCTTGTTCTCTGTTGACAAAGGCATCAGTAGACAAGAGGCGGTCTACATGTCTCATTCTTAGGTACTTTGTCCTGAAGAAGTCAGAGCTACTCCTGACGAAAGCTTGACAGTTCTAAACTTGTCCGACGGCGAACCGCTAAAACCCACTAATTGTTATGAATTCCCATCGTAAAAGCCTATCCCACAATTTAAATTTAATGGAGACACTTGACAAAAGTAACTTTGGACAGATGTATTGAAAGCAACACTTTGAGAGTAGTTATCACTTTTTGCTGAAAAGACACAAAGTGGGTTACAATTTGCAAGGATAGGGGGCCTGTTACATGCATACAATTTGGTAGACCACAGAGACTTTGTCTTCCTCAAAGATCTCTCAGATATGTCTTCAAATTTGTATGTCCGACTCTAAATTTTATGGTACTACCACAAAAATATATCATTTAAGACTATTAAATGTCAATATTTTGTAGATTTTGATTTTAGGAGTGTTTACTCTATTAATTAATTACAATCTTTTACAATCAATTACATAATTTCAACTTAAAACATTGGAAGAAACATACTACTAACCGGATTGGGGAATATGGACCCTGAAATTCTCCCAAAACACCTGAATTTCACTAGACCTCCAACTTTTTGGAGTGACAGAATCCCATACGTTTTTTCACCTTAACCAATGGGCAAAGGTACATCATCCCACTTGTACCTGTGATGAGAAGTGATAAATCCAAAAAGTGATTTTACACTTTTCATCCAAATTTTTATATCGTATCAGTTAGTGGAATGCGCCCTTAAGTAGGTTTCAAAACAAAGCGGAGTGATCACTTTGAAGCTTCGCGCACACGAGCAGAAGTGCTATCTGTGGAAACTGAGATTCTAAAAACAATATTATTTCAGTTGAATTTGGGATTCGCCAGGAAGCGGGTGAAGTCAAATTTCACTCCGGTCTTTTGAGCGTATTTGGTGATTCTTCATATGATTTTATTATAAAATCAACATCATTGCTGAATAAATATAAAATAACAAACTGGAGGTGATTTGTATGATTGTTTGACGTGTTTGCTGAGAAACTTTTTCTAATACCGCTCATAGAAAAAGGGGAATTCTCTCGCCAGGTTACCGCATCTTCTCAGTACCACTGCAAAGGAAACAACCTGTTATTCTCAATCAACATCTGTGCATGGTTTCATTTGGCCTTTTACAAGAGGCTTCCAGTGTCTGCTCTGCACACTTAGTAAATCTCTTAGCAGACAAAGATAAACATAAACACACACACACTTGTAATTTCATTTTGTGACACCATTACTCCCTTTATTTGAGTGTAATTTCAATATTGGTAAAACAATACAGATTTGTTCAAGTATTTGTGCACTCAGTGAAATTCAAACATCTGTGGCGTTGCAGAATAAGGAGACAAACCGGCCTTGCAAGGCCAATAACAATTCAACTAACACAAAAATTGATAATTTAAGTTTTATCTAGATCAAGGAGAATAATGGTCTCCCCTACCAATATCCTTTAGATGGTCAAGCAATGGGAATTTCCAATGGATGCAAAAAATGACCAAATTTTCTTTGAACAAGTTCATTTGGAATGTATTCCAACCTGTGATGAATAAAAATATTATATTTAAAGACCTTTTCCTTGAAGGAAACCTTTTGATTTTCTAACCATGCATCATGTTTTTGAGACCTTTCTCTTTTGAGACCTTTTTGAACCATTCCAATCTGTGATGAATAAAAATATTATATTTAAAGACCTTTTCCTTGAAGGAAACCTTTTCTAACCATGCATCATGTTTTTGAGACCTTTCTCTTTTGAGACCTTTTGAACCATTCCAACCTGTGATGAATAAAAATAGTATATTTAAAGACCTTTTCCTTGAAGGAAACCTTTTCTAACCATGCATCATGTTTTTGAGACCTTTCTCTTTTTGAATCATTTAGTCTCTCATATTGCATCAAAACAAAAGGTACTATATTTTAAGATATTCTGAATACTAGTAGCAATTTATCTCATTCAGTATATTATGTAAAACAACATTGTCAGTCTGAAGGAAACCTTTTGATTTCCTAACTATGCATTGTGTTTTTGAGAACTATTCGCAATCAATTTTATTTAGTATAATATGTATTCCAAGTAAAACAGAATTTTCTGAAGGAAACCTTTCAATTTTCTAACCATACATCATGTTTTAAGACATCTCAAAAATATCTTTTCCTTTGGTGTCCTGACATCTCAAAAATATCTTTTCCTTTGGTGTCCTTTATTTTACTGAATTTTACGGTAAATTACAGTAGTTTACTGAAAATTACAGGTAAAATACTAGAGGTTTATTTTACTTACTGATTTAGAACACTGATTAGCCTTGAAACTCTTTTCTTCGTATATTCTTTACGTAACAGAGCACTCTCAAATAAACAGATTTTGTTGTGTGTAGTAGCATAGGCAGGGTTCGTGAGGTTTTTGTCGAGGTGGAAAAAACCGTGGTTTTAAGCGGTTTAACCACTTGGCAAAAACAGTTTTTGCCAGCAAAAATGGCAAAACTAAAAAAGTGATAAATGGTTCACTTTTTTGATAGGGCTACCATCATACATGGCCAATATTTATTCTTTTTGTGGATATTGTTCAATTTCTCCTTGAACTTAAATTGCAAAACTTTTGCTGTGACAAGCTGCTAGAGTTCAGCTTTCATTTAAAGAATTCAAAAATGAAATCTATTTTGCTGGTAAATGACAGTATATCCCATTAAATACAGGTCACCTATATATTGCTATACATAATTTCTTATCTACAAAGACAATCACTTTGAGAGTTGTAAAACAAATCATCAAAAATAAAGGTTATGGAATGCTTTTTACGTCAACTTGCTAGCAGCGTAGGTGTGTTTTCCATGGTTACGTCCGGTGATCCTATTGGCTCCGAGTCTGGCACTTCTGGCAAGTCTCGTAGCAGAGATGGTCTGGCAGTGACATCATTGGTACCTATGTGGTAAGAGATGGTGATAAAAACAGAGATTGCTACAAAGAATATTGACACAAAAATAGCTTTTGTAAAAACAAAATTCATGCTGATGAAAATTTAAAAGGCATCATGATAACCAATCCTCCTTTCTAGACACTCACACATGGCCTGACATCAAATTGGGTACCATAGACTAAATAAATAAATAAATAAATAAATAAATAAATAAATAAATAAATAAATAAATAAATAAATAAATAAATAAATAGGCAATGCATCAAAACTGGCAACTGGCAAAGTCCGTCCAGCATTATCCGTTAATAAGATGAACATGATATGCCAATGTCAACTATGAATATATTACTGCATGTTTTTCAAAGATGCTTTTTGACATCTTGCGTAAATGCATATGCATGCAATGGGCATATAATAGTTCTTGAGGTTTGCTGATCATTTGCTGCTTGATATTATATCAGAGTACAAAATAGGGTTGCTTGACTTTAACTTTATGAGTAGTCAACACCAAATAGTCATGACTAAGATGACTATAATGACTAAAGTAAATTGTTTAATTCTTCCGTGGTGTGTGCTGCGTGTCGAGCATATACAACCGTGAACACAGCAAGTGATAAACAATCACACTGATTGGATGACCATCAGTCATGACAACAAGATGGCAAATAGAAGAGGAGGAAACCTCCCCTCTTCTACATGATTGCCAATCACTAATGAATACCCATACCACAGAAGAATTAAAAAATTTACTTTGGTACTCAAAAATGCACAAGTACACATATGTGACCCATCACATCAAAACTGACCACTTTGCAGCTGCCTTCTTTGGTAGATAAGTGAGGAAAGAAAATGAGAAAATATAAAGAAAATAAAAAGAAATTTGAGCTTGTTTTGCCTCATAAAACATTTTTACTGTATCTGATTTCAACAAGTAAAGGTGTCATCTTATAAGCTAAAAAACAGCAGTTTATCCTAGTGTTTAAATCTCCATTTTCATTTCTGAATCAAATTAAAGTGGTTGGTTTTGATGTGATGGGTCACATATAAGAATGGATGGTGCAAGTATCACATTATTACTATTTTTCCACACAGGGAGTGTGCATTTCGAATGGGGTTACCTGAATGGGTGACGCCATTTAAAATCTACACTCCCTGTAAATCCCATAAGCCTTTGCGAGTACACCTGAGATGTCGTCATTTGACGTCACGCCGAATTGCAATGCGCAGGAACGGTGTTCGCTAAACGATGTATGCATCGGCGCAGATCAGTGTGACATTAAATGACGACATTTGAAGTGTAAAGTGTAAATATATCCGCATTTGCTATTAAAATTTCCCTTATGTAAATTTAAGGACGCAATAGATAGTCAACTATCAACTAGGTGACTATGTTGTGACTACAGCTGATAGTCGTAACTATAATTTGGTTCATCTCAAGTTCGGTAGTGACGTATGTGCGTATTTCCCTCGCCGCAGTATCTAATCGTACGTGTAAAGTTAAACGCCCTGAGTGTACACGCACGCGTACAGGAGCGGCTTGTGAGCACGCTTGTGGCGCAACGCGAGAGAGCATTGACGTCACTACCAAACTTGAGGTGAACCAAAATGACTACAATAGTCAACTATTAGTCATATCCTTACCTGGTATATGTTCAGTAGATTCATCATTAGATAAGAGATCAGCTAATTCTGCCTCCAATGCATCTGTGTCGATACCACTATCTAATGACACTGTCTCATCTATGTCTCGGTTACCCTGCGATATTGTGTCATCTATTTCACTGCACATCTCCATCACCTTGTGAGCAACAACAAATTGTAGGGTGTCAATCAAAATGCTAATATTGAGGGGTCAGTGACACAAAGACGTAACTCCATTTTGGCCATTTTGAGAAAAATGAGTTTAAAGATAATGGTCCACATTGACTTATGCAGTTAAGTCTATGTTTCACTGGCCATTGATTTCAATGGGGTACTAAATGGAGTTACTTCTATGTGTTTATTGGAAAGTGCTCATGTTTATGAAAATTTTGTTATATATCAAAATCTCATTTTTCGCTAAAAATGGAGTTACGTCTTTGTGTCACTAACCCCTCGATTATTATATTAATATATACTCTTGGCAATGCACACTATACTAGATTCTTAATATCAAGAGTGTTTGCTATTAAATCTGACATTTAAACATTATTTTGTCCTGAACATACACTTTCAAAATTTATTTTCAAATAGTCAACTTGTTGAGATAAGGTCCAAAAACTGGGGATGGTGTAGCCCTGATCTGAAAATATCATAATTATATCTGAATCCTGATCGGATTGGAGTTGGACCAATCTGTGAATCTTGAAATCGGAGGAGATCGGCACTGCTGATCTTGGGCTGGATCGGCCAACATTAGACAAGACTTTAATCTCCCACACAGGGGTGTAGATTTTAAATGGAGTCACACATTCAAGTAACCCATTCACACTCCCTGTGTGGGAGATTAAGATCATGTTTTTCATAGTAGGTGTCTAGATTTCAACTGGAATAGCCCATATTGACATAGCTGTAAAGGTAAGTTTTATTTATTTATAACAATAGGCTAGAAAGCCTGGACAAACCCAACAGTGAAAACACTAAATTAAAGGGATGCCTAACCTTCAGCAAATTAAAGTTTTGAGAGACACCATATTTTTTGCGTATGAGGATCTGATCCAATTTGCCCTGGTGTTAGTAAAAATATATTTCTGAGAAACAAGGTGATGGTTTACACGGTTAACTGGCCGGATTGTGGTTCGTCTAAATGAATAGACAAATAATCATTAATTTACACCCCTAGTTGCTTTAACCTATTTTATTGTATGCATCTTTTAAAGGTCTTCATCTTGAAATAAGGTTTGCCGACATGTTCCTGTAATTGTGAAGGCAAGCAACACTCTACTGGCGTGATTGTTAGACGCGGCACGATGGAACAATCGGCCCTCATGAATATGCGAGAATTCACAGCATACAATGCACGGGGATTTTGACTGGTGATACATGGTCTGTAGTAGTCATCTGACATACCTCTTGTACTTCACTCATAGTCTCATCCACAGACTCTGCAGTCAGCCCAGTATCAGCTAGAGTTTTCTTCAAGGCTGCAGCACCAGATTTATAGGCTTCCATTGTCTGAAAAGGTAAAATACAAAGAGATGTTATTAATCTTGATACAGTACATGGTGACAGATTCTGTAGAACCCATGTTGAGCCACAGCAATGGTTAGAGTGGTGTTTACATAATTGGCTCTCTTTTTCTGGTGAAATCAAAGTGATTAGATTTGACTCAGCATAGCTCTGTGTAACATCATGGTAGATAGCGTTTAGTGAATGTTATCAGCATTCCTGGTGTCAGCATCACATGCAGAATACAAACAAACATACATCATAAATTGCAGTTTGCAAGTCATCATACAAAGGTACGCTATTATACCCTCCATCAGAGACATGCAAACATGGCGGGATCCAGACCCTTTGAGTCTGATCTCTTGGGGTGAAATCTACAGCTTTGACTCTGAAGGCGTTAATACTTGCAAGTTGTGACAACAGAATCTGCTAACCAAGTATTGTATACACATTTTATTTTTGCATTCAGAACTTGTTTCTGCAATTTTGGGGTTTTGGGAAATTGCTCTGGTTGCTTATTTTGTGAAACCTATATCAAACAAGTGAATTTTTAAGAACACCTAAGGGTACATCATTTTAGATAAGGTAGCTCCATCCAGCACCATGGCAACCTGGCCATAGCTGTGAGCTAGAAGCAATCTTACCATCTGGTCTGTCTCCGCATTCTGTATCCTATCCATCATCTCTTGTAATGTATCTAACGTGGCTTTTCTTTCTATAGACTTCACACCATGGCAACCTGGCCATAGCTGTCAGCTAGAGTCAATCTTACCATTTGATCTGTCTCTGCATTCTGTATCCTATCCATCATCTCTTGTAATGTATCTAATGTGGCTTCTTTTCTTTCTATAGACTTCACGCCATGGCAACCTGGCCATAGCTGTGATCTAGAGTCAATCTTACCATTTGGTCTCTCTGCATTCTGTATCCTATCCATCATCTCTTGTAATGTATCTAAGGTGGCTTCTTTTCTTTCTATAGACTTCACACCATGGCAACCTGGCCATAGCTGTGAGTTAGAGGCAATCTTACCATCTGATCTGTCTCTGCATTCTGTATCCTATCCATCATCTCTTGTAATGTATCTAATGTGGCTTCTTTTCTTTCTATGGACTTCACACCATGGCAACCTGGCCATAGCTGTGAGTTAGAGGCAATCTTACCATTTGATCTGTCTCTGCATTCTGTATCCTATCCATCATCTCTTGTAATGTATCTAAGGTAGCTTCTTTTCTTTCTATAGACTTCACACCATGGCAACCTGGCCATAGCTGTGAGTTAGAGGCAATCTTACCATCTGATCTGTCTCTGCATTCTGTATCCTATCCATCATCTCTTGTAA
Organism: Amphiura filiformis; assembly: GCF_039555335.1. Classification (NCBI taxonomy): domain Eukaryota; kingdom Metazoa; phylum Echinodermata; class Ophiuroidea; order Amphilepidida; family Amphiuridae; genus Amphiura; species Amphiura filiformis. Next base: position 101,157,603 of record NC_092628.1, read on the forward strand.
TGTATCTAATGTGGCTTCTTTTCTTTCTATGGACTTCACACCATGGCCACCTGGCCATAGCTGTCAGCTAGAGTCAATCTTACCATTTGATCTGTCTCTGCATTCTGTATCCTATCCATCATCTCTTGTAATGTATCTAATGTGGCTTCTTTTCTTTCTATAGACTTCACGCCATGGCAACCTGGCCATAGCTGTGATCTAGAGTCAATCTTACCATTTGGTCTCTCTGCATTCTGTATCCTATCCATCATCTCTTGTAATGTATCTAAGGTGGCTTCTTTTCTTTCTATAGACTTCACACCATGGCAACCTGGCCATAGCTGTGAGTTAGAGGCAATCTTACCATCTGATCTGTCTCTGCATTCTGTATCCTATCCATCATCTCTTGTAATGTATCTAATGTGGCTTCTTTTTCTTTCTATGGACTTCACACCATGGCAACCTGGCCATAGCTGTGAGTTAGAGGCAATCTTACCATTTGATCTGTCTCTGCATTCTGTATCCTATCCATCATCTCTTGTAATGTATCTAAGGTAGCTTCTTTTCTTTCTATAGACTTCACACCATGGCAACCTGGCCATAGCTGTGATCTAGAGGCAATCTTACCATCTGGTCTGTCTCTGCATTCTGTATCCTATCCATCATCTCTTGTAATGTATCTAAGGTGGCTTCTTTTCTTTCTATAGACTTCACACCATGGCAACCTGGCCATAGCTGTGAGTTAGAGGCAATCTTACCATTTGATCTGTCTCCGCATTCTGTATCCTATTCATCATCTCTTGTAAATAAATAAATAAATAAATGTAGATATTTATATAGCGCTTTATGCCGTAAACAGCCTCAAAGCGCTTTACATTTATTCCGCCGTTATTAGAATATGTCAGAACCACGTGTACAAATGGCGCAGGGTTCATCAGTACAACGACTGTGACTACCCCTAACAGCTTCCCATTCCACCTGGGTGGGGTGAAGCAAGCGAGATAAAGCGCCTTGCCCAAGGGCGCAACACGGTGGCGTGAGGGGGACTCGAACCCACGCACGTAAAGCAAGCTCTCAGATTATGAGTCCAAGGCCGTAACCACTGAGCCACCGTGCCCTCACCTTGTTAAGTACAGGTTGAGTCAAAAAAAAGTGCAATAAAGCAAAGAATCAATATTTATGCAAGAAGCAAGTCAAACTTTCCCATTATTGAAAAATTTTATAAATACCACACTCAAAAGTCACCTTCTGTGAAAATATGAAGTGAATCGCGACTACCGTTTAATTTTTATAAGTCCTTTTGCTGCGATACCCAATTTCGTTATTTGTCCACGCGATAACATGTATTTTGAATGAGAGCACACAATGCACGGTAAAGGCATTAGCTCTGAAACTGAGATCAACTTAAAAAAGGTTGATTTTTGCGTTATTTTAATTTCTTTTTTTCTGTTCAAACAAACTTTCTAACATTACTTTAAGTCCTTCATACCTCACTCGACTTCAACTCCAGTATTTTAATCCCAATATGTCCAACTTACTGGATATTTTGTAATTCACTCCACTTCAATTTGTGCACATTTTATTTTGACATTTGAAAAAACCCGCCTACAAATTTTTATGTTTTTGATTGAGAATAAACATCTTTAAAGTAAAGGTAAAATGAAAATTACAACAAATAATGTTTCTTTTCCTTAATGGGTGCTCCATTTAATTTCAATGCTAATGAGGTTAAGAAAATGGCAGTTGTTCCAAATGTACCTTACACAGAGTGCGCTGACATTCAAATTTTAGATGTCTCTTGGACAAACATTAAAATTGGGTATCGCTATAAAATGTGTCATAAAAACAAAACGGTAAATGCCAATTCCTTTATTTCTTCACACAAGGTTGCTGAGGAATATATCATATATAAAATGTTTTCAAACCTAAAAGGTTCAACTCGTTCTTTAATAAAAATTGATTCTTTTCTCTATTGCACTTTTTTTGACTCACCCTGTATCTAAGGTGGCTTCTTTTCTATCTATTGACTTCACACCATGGCAACCTGGCCATAGCTGTGAGCTAGAGGCAATCTTACCATTTGATCTGTCTCTGCATTCTGTATCCTATCCATCATCTCTTGTAATGTATCTAAGGTGACTTCTTTTCTTTCTATAGACTTCACACCATGGCCACCTGGCCATAGCTGTGAGCTAGAGGCAATCTTACCATTTGATCTGTCTCTGCATTCTGTATCCTATCCATCATCTCTTGTAATGTATCTAAGGTGACTTCTTTTCTTTCTATAGACTTCACGCCATGGCAACCTGGCCATAGCTGTGATCTAGAGGCAATCTTACCATTTGATCTGTCTCCGCATTCTGTATCCTATCCATCATCTCTTGTAATGTATCTAATGTGGCTTCTTTTCTTTCTATGGACTTCACACCATGGCAACCTGGACATAGCTGTGATCTCGAGTCAATCTTACCATTTGGTCTGTCTCTGCATTCTGTATCCTATCCATCATCTCTTGTAATGTATCTAAGGTGACTTCTTTTCTTTCTATAGACTTCACACCATGGCCACCTGGCCATAGCTGTGAGCTAGAGGCAATCTTACCATTTGATCTGTCTCTGCATTCTGTATCCTATCCATCATCTCTTGTAATGTATCTAAGGTGACTTCTTTTCTTTCTATAGACTTCACGCCATGGCAACCTGGCCATAGCTGTGATCTAGAGGCAATCTTACCATTTGATCTGTCTCCGCATTCTGTATCCTATCCATCATCTCTTGTAATGTATCTAATGTGGCTTCTTTTCTTTCTATGGACTTCACACCATGGCAACCTGGACATAGCTGTGATCTCGAGTCAATCTTACCATTTGATCTGTCTCCGCATTCTGTATCCTATCCATCATCTCTTGTAATGTATCTAAGGTGGCTTCTTTTCTTTCTATAGACTTCACACCATGGCAACCTGGCCATAGCTGTGAGCTAGAGGCAATCTTACCATTTGGTCTGTCTCTGCATTCTGTATCCTATCCATCATCTCTTGTAATGTATCTAAGGTGGCTTCTTTTCTTTCTATAGACTTCACGCCATGGCAACCTGGCCATAGCTGTGAGCTAGAGGCAATCTTACCATTTGATCTGTCTCCGCATTCTGTATCATATCCATCATCTCTTGTAATGTATCTAATGTGGCTTCTTTTCTTTCTATAGACTTCACACCATGGCAACCTGGCCATAGCTGTGAGCTAGAGGCAATCTTACCATTTGGTCTGTCTCCGCATTCTGTATCCTATCCATCATCTCTTGTAATGTATCTAATGTGGCTTCTTTTCTTTCTATGGACTTCACACCATGGCAACCTGGACATAGCTGTGATCTCGAGTCAATCTTACCATTTGATCTGTCTCTGCATTCTGTATCCTATCCATCATCTCTTGTAATGTATCTAAGGTGGCTTCTTTTCTTTCTATAGACTTCACACCATGGCAACCTGGCCATAGCTGTGAGCTAGAGGCAATCTTATCATTTGGTCTGTCTCTGCATTCTGTATCCTATCCATCATCTCTTGTAATGTATCTAAGGTGGCTTCTTTTCTTTCTATGGACTTCACACCATGGTAACCTGGCCATAGCTGTGAGTTAGAAGCAATCTTACCATTTGATCTGTCTCTGCATTCTGTATCCTATCCATCATCTCTTGTAATGTATCTAACGTGGCTTCTTTTCTTTCTATGGACTTCACATAATGGCAACCTGGCCATAGCTGTGAGCTAGAGTCAATCTTACCATTTGGTCTGTCTCTGCATTCTGTATCCTATCCATCATCTCTTGTAATGTATCTAAGGTGGCTTCTTTTCTTTCTATAGACTTCACATAATGGCAACCTGGCCATAGCTGTGAGCTAGAGTCAATCTTACCATTTGGTCTGTCTCTGCATTCTGTATCCTATCCATCATCTCTTGTAATGTATCTAACGTGGCTTCTTTTCTTTCTATGGACTTCACATAATGGCAACCTGGCCATAGCTGTGAGCTAGAGTCAATCTTACCATTTGGTCTGTCTCTGCATTCTGTATCCTATCCATCATCTCTTGTAATGTATCTAAGGTGGCTTCTTTTCTTTCTATAGACTTCTCTGCAAGCTTCTTTCTTCGTAGTGTTGATTTAGCCTTCATTAAAAACAGCAAAATAAGACAGAGTCATTCACACATAAATGACAGTTCTACAGTCCTACAACCGAGCTTATACCAAAATCTAATACCATACTGGATTAACATTTATTAAGAACAGACTTAGTTCCCTTCCAAAACAGCCCAGTGAGCATGTCAGCCCATGGCATCATACCTCAGCTGCCACATATCTGGATCTCTGGATACGTTGTATTACATAGTTCTGATTTACAATGGTTTCAATATGCGGCCGGATATAAGGGTTTCTCAAACTTATGTCAATTTGTGTCGAAATTTCTTCACAATGCGGTAAGCTGTATGTATTGCAGAGTACAACACTATCATATTGCAAATAATTCTCCAGTGTAAATGGCCAGCAGCGACTGCTAAAGTTTGTTCGGCTTATAATAGGCAAAAATTATTTATTTTTGTTATTGCGCGTGTCAGTACCAAAAAGTGCCAATTGATGCTCGCGTAAATTCACATAAGCGTGTACCAGTCATGCATTACGGTGTTGCGTAAGGTTTGCACCCAACTGCATGCACACCATTCTATATCAACTAGAATACACAGTGTTATAAGCCAAACAAACTTTAACGTACATAGGTTTATTTATTATTTTATTCATATCTAATCATGGTTTCAAAATTGACGGTCTCACTCATACGATAATAAAAGTATGGATATGATTAGGGATTCAATCATGTTTTATTGTTATTCATCACCGATTAACAATGCGTCCGTGTCGTCTGTGTGGTTTACTTTGCGAGGGCAGAACAACGCAGACGTGCCAGACGCGAGTTGTTAATCGGTGATGAATAACAGTGAAACGTGATTGAATCCCTTTTAACAACAAAAAAAAGGTTAAGATCATCTAATTCACATGATTCTTTCATTCGGAATGTCCGTTTGTCATTGCCACTCAACTTTTTTGTTATACAAGAAGATCAGTGATTCTCTCTTGATATCAGCAATAAAGCGGTAATGCTTAGCTACCTCGAACATAAGAGATTGTTGTTTGTTTGCGGGTTCCAGGCATGACAAATTTTACACGTAACGTGTATGCGTATCCTTGTGTTCGCATATACGCTACTGGACTGTGGATTCATCGCCTATTAACAACGCTTGGTACCTGTACAAAGGTATAGGAAGAGTTGTTGAATCATATTTCATCTTCACTAATAACTGCCGACACCTCCTGAAAAGGTCTATTGGTGTTATGATGTGATCTTGACACTTACCGAAGATTTCAAACCCTTGCGTAGACATTGCCTAGTCTCTTCTTGTAGTCTATTTGTGTCACATATAAGTTGCTCTATTTGCTGCTTCAAAGAGACCCTAGTCTTTTTTAACCTAAAAAGAAAACAAAGTTGATTGAAATTGTTTGAAATTTGTATTTTGATGTTTTTCAATACCTGTGCAATAGTAATTTGGTCAGCGTCAATATTGGTGTAAAATTTTGTGCTTCTCTAAATTTAATAACTTGGTATCCATTGCTTGGCAGGTGTTTCCTTCTATAAAGTGTGATGACCTTACGTAATGCCACTTTATAAGTCCCCTAAGTAAAGTGCGATGACCTTACGTAATGGCACTATATTATATAAGTCCGTAAGTTATTTACTTAGTCTCTTGTCTTACCTTAATATTCCTATTTCAGTTTCAGTTATCTGTGATACTCTAGTCTGGTTCTTTCCAATAAATTTGATAACCTAAGGAAGAAATCAAATAAGGTAGATATATGTTCAAATCAATTACCAATATGAAGTCCTTTTGGTTCACAATGAGGGGAGAGATATACATGTAGAGAAAGAGACAGAAAGATAGACAAAGAGCAAGTGTGAGAAAAATGGACTGAGAGAGGAGAGAGATCTATTATATGTAATTGTAAATAATGTAGTTAATAAATAATGAAGGAGGTGGCCTTTATGCTTCACCCTAGCAGGGCGTAAGACAATGCGAGACACATAGTTATTCAAAACTTTGCTGAAGAAACATTTTTTTCACTCTCCAGAACATTTTCAAGAAATGCATCTGCCTCAAAGACAATTTCTCCAAGCAGGGTCACAAATTCGGCACAAATCAAAAGATCCTACTGTCTAATTTGTGAGAATCTACACTGATTTAGGTTTATACGCTAGTTTACAAAGGGGTGAGAATTCAAATATTTGAGCAGTTATAAAACTTCTCAAGCCAGAATTCTTGCAGTATCTAATGAAAATAACTCTGACCATGCCATCCTATAGAAAATGTAACTGTATCAGACCAATGACATGAGGCACCCAACCCGACAAGAAAGTCATGTTTGTACCCACCCATTTTCATATCATTCTAATATGTGCAAAATCAGGATACTAGAAAGAAAGAGGTAATATTGTTCATTTTTGATGTTGTCACTGCTCTACCTAATACAAACCTGTTTTTCAGGTGGTGCATCTGTGACTACAATTTTCTTAGTTTTCCTAAGATAGAGTAAGGCAAGTCTGAAGGTGTTATCATCTACACAAGTTGATCGGCAAGATTCCCTCAACGTTGTGTAATCCACTAAACGATCTAATGCATCAGAGTTGACGGATTGATGGTGGCATTCTAATGTGGCATCTGCTATTTCCTGGTAAAATTATGAGTGAAAAATAAAAATGAAATACTGTCAGTGCTTGTGAATGATCACATAGTTACTCATGGTAAAGAAGGCTATTCCAGTTGAAATCCATACACCACTTATGGAAGACATAATCTTAATTTCAAATGGAGTCATCCTTCAGGTAACCCTATTTGAAATTCATACTCCCTGTATGGAAGATTAATGTCATGTCTTCCATAAGAGGTGTATGGAATATCCGAATACAGACTATGGATTCTAAGCTAACTTAATTTGATTTTGCTGTAAAGTTTTCCTGATCATTATGACCTCAACTCTACATCTTAGTGGGTCAAATTAGCTCAACTATCTAGGCAATCAACTTCGGGCTTTTACATGCAGAAAACCATCTTTGAATCTGGGCAGTATGTCTTCAAAAAAGGGTTTTTTTCTACCTGTTTACTTGAATCCTCTCGTTTTTCAAAAGCTACGCATGGCGATTTTGTTCGAGATAGGCCGGGCGACTCAGGCTAAGCATACCATTTAGGCAATAGAAACAAATTAGTTCGATCTTTCGATCGACCATCGATGCTTGGTCGATCCTCATTATTTATGAAATCAATTAATTTACTATTGTTAATTGTGATAAAATAGTAATTTTGACCCATAGTGACATTGGCCAATATAAATTTAGCGTTAATTCTGATTAATTAGGTGATAGTTCATTGTAGGGAGCACGGTGGCCGAGCGGAACGGGCTAGGACTCATAATCGGAAGGTTGCGGGTTCGAGCCCCGGCGACGCCATCGTGTTGTGCCCTTGAGTAAGGCACTTTATCTCGATTACTCCTCTCCACCCAGGTGTGAAATGGGGAGCTGTTATGAATACTGTCCATTGAGCGCCGTCCAAAGGTATGAGCATGCCTTGGGCATTGTATGGCAGCTGACATATTCTAACGACGGCGGAATAAATGTAAAGCGCTTTGGTACATGTTCACATGTGAAAGGCGCTGTATAAATACCACCATTTATTTTTTTATTATTATTTTAATAACAAGCATCGAAGCTACATCGACGGTCGATCCAAAGATCGAACATATTTGTTTCTGGTGCCTTACATGATATGAGATACGATAGCCCTGCCATAGAGCCTGCCGCTTAGTTTCTATTCTACGATTTGCGCATGATCACCCCCACATATGGTGTTACTATTATAGAAAATTCGATTTGTTTTCAGGTAAAACGCAGGCTTTGTTTCCAGTACACTAACTCGAAAAGCAATACACTAATTAGCGGGGCCTTGCTGATTGCCGTGGATATCTTTAACTGCATTTTATAAGTAAAGATTTTGAAATCCAAAGTAAAAGTTGAGATATATTCAACTATTTGAGAAATGAATTATACAAACGAACCCGTGTAAAATCCAGCTGCTGTATCTACAATACAATGTACATTTATCGACTTTCTTTATCTGCGTCAATAATAGAATATGGATTTCAATCGAATTGAATACATGTCTCCATTTTGAGTTTGTACTACACCTCTGAGTGACAAAGCGATCGATTTCTAGCCAATCAGATACGGCAGGCCTCCTTTTCTTGCGTTCGGTGAAATACCAATCGCCCGTCGTTCACCAACGGAGTATTAAGTTTATATTTATAACACTGGCTGTTGACACTGTGGAATGTTTGATGACGTAAAATCGATAATATATTTCTACCAGATATTATACGTAACATATTATCGATTTTAAGTCATCAAACATTCGTTAGAACTTAAACATTACTGGAAATAGAATGGGACTAGATTAAATAATGTAGATATGTTACATCAAATATTATACGTCTAATACTCGGAGTCTGCATACTGCCTAAACCTAAAGAAATATCACCTCACTGTCAACTGAAAGGTCCTTGTAATGATTGTGTATTTCTCTTAAATATTTTGTCATAAGCCTTTACCTAACTATTTGTGTACACTACATGATTTGTTTCCATGATTTCCAGCCTGCAGTAACCCCGGTCGTCAATGCAAAACTCATCAAGTATCCAAACCTATAGATGAGTTGACCTCAATGCTTATCAACAAAGGCAAGGGACTGGTATATCGATATGCTTGAGTGAACCCCATGCATTCATGCAACCCCTACACTGTTCAATAGCCTTATTGTGATGTGGCGGGAGTTTTTAAAACACGAGCCTTGAACAAAATATGATGCACGCCCATACTGCCAGGCATTGACGTCAGAAGTCAACTCATCTTTACCTTCAACTTACCTTCAATACCTCCAATACAATGAATAAGCCCAACCTAAAGGTTTGTACACAACTTGATTAACACCCCGTGATTTCCAGCCTGCAGTAATCCCGGCGGTAATACAAAACTCAGAAAGTATCTAAACCTACTCACCTTCAATACCTCCAATACAATGAATGGTCCTTGTAACGATTGCACATTCCTCTTAAATATTGCACCATAAGCCCAACCTAAAGGTTTGTACACAACTTGATTAACTCCCCATGATATCCAGCCAGCTGTTACACTGGACTCAAAATCAGTCTGTCTTACTATCTCACCACACCTACAGAAAGGAAAAATACACTTGACTCAAAATCAGTCTGTCTTACTATCTCACCACACCTACAGAAACGAAAAATACACTTGACTCAAAATCAGTCTGTCTTACTATCTCACCACACCTACAGAAACGAAAAATACACTTGACTCAAAATCAGTCTGTCTTACTATCTCACCACACCTACAGAAAGGAAAAATACACTTGACTCAAAATCAGTCTGTCTTACTATCTCACCACACCTACAGAAAGGAAAAATACACTTGACTCAAAATCAGTCTGTCTTACTATCTCACCACACCTACAGAAACAAAAAATACACTTGACTCAAAATCAGTCTGTCTTACTATCTCACCACACCTACAGAAACAAAAAATACACTTGACTCAAAATCAGTCTGTCTTACTATCTCACCACACCTACAGAAAGGAAAAATACACTTGACTCAAAATCAGTCTGTCTTACTATCTCACCACACCTACAGAAACAAAAAATACACTTGACTCAAAATCAATCTGTCTTACTATCTCACCACACCTACAGAAACGAAAAATACACTTGACTCAAAATCAGCCTGTCTTACTATCTCACCACACCTACAGAAAGGAAAAATACATGGTTGCTACTACTTACACTACAGTAACCTTAAACTGATCCAAACATCAAAAAACCGCAATTCACAAAGCATTGCCGCACAGATATCCCATGTGATGTGATTGCGTCATCATGCGAACTGTCATATGGTGACGAAAAGCTTGGCCGATCAAGCTACATCCCGTGGCAAGGTAGGCTCATCCACGGGGGTGGCACCCGAGGGGTTGGGGTTTAAAACCGCACCCGAGAAACAAATTTTCTCTTCTTCTCTCTTTCTTCCTTGCTTCTTTCCTTCCCCCTCGCCAAAAAGCAACTGGGACGTTAGGGCTAATCCTCTTACGAAACAGACACAAAACAATTGTTTAAAGTCTCATAATAAATACATGTGTGTATCAAATTCTAAACTAATTATCACTCTACACACATTCTGGCCTGGGTAGCTCCATTGTGAAAGCTGAGTACTGTATAAGAAGATATTTTTGTACTTCACGCTTTGCTTTCTTTTAAGTGGTTGCAATGCAAATCAAACTTTACCTACTCCCAATTCAAGAAAATGATAGCAATAATTTTTTTGGATTAAAAACATATTATCCTGTTTTGCCAAATGAAACATCTAAATCTTAATCTCTTTAAGGTTAAAACTAAAAAGTCAAATTTTAATATTTGGAAATTAGTCTTTGTACAAACCTTTATGCTTGATTACAATCAAAACATATGAAATACTCATGTTTTAGCCCTTACTTAAAAGAATTGGTGAAATATTCAAATTTTACTTTTAAAACCAGTTAGGATATAGCTGTTTCATTTGGCCAAACAGGATAATATTTTTTAATCCAAATTAGTGCTGTAACACTTATAAGTTGCCGCTGCTGGGATTTGAACCAGGAACCCTGTGCATCTGTCATTCAACCTACCTTGCCATTTCAACAAGTACTCTATTCACCGCCACAGGTATCCTGCCTTTTCTCTTGAACATCCCAGCTACCCTCTCGCCGTCTATCACTCCCTTCTTCTCATGTTTGCATCGTTGCATGATGGCGCTCTTCCAAAATGACTGCTTGTTGTCCCAATCGTGGGGATTGACATCGCGGCTTTCTCTGAAGGCTGAGAAGAGGTAACTCATACGTTCATCATCATCCCAGCCTTGTGGCATAGGGGTGTCCATGCTGGAAGCTCCTGCAGATGAACTCTGAAATTGCAACAAATATGGGTACACCCCCTCAGTCCGAAACACCCGTCAGTCCGAACCACAGTCAGTCCGAATCTTTAAGGTTAGGGTTCATATCCTAGCCCTAAACCTAACCCTAACAATTCGGACTGGCGGTACGTGGTTCGGACTGATGGTGTTTCAGACTGACGGGGAGACCCCATAAATATCATGGTAACCTAGTCATGCAAATATTGATTATTTATAACACAGGTCAATTTCCTGATATTCGAACTGGCCATTGGCCCGACGGCTGAGCACTTTCGCACGCCATTGAATATATGTAAGAGAGCTAGTTCGGGGAATATGCGAAGGGGTATCGCAGACCTCCCTAAAAATGTTTTTGCTCTTTTAATGACTAAATATCATCATCTACTTCTGGAAATGAAAAAATATAAAATAATAAAAACACATGGCTATTGCTGTTTCGAGTCAGTTTTACCGCTTGGAACTCGGGATTGCAAATTGCAGAATTTAAGTAAATTAAACTGTCAATGCTTAAATGCTTCAAATTGTTTAATGTTTGTTACAGCAATCAGGTAAGTTTTTAGCGTAAAGGTGAGAGTCATCAGTCATATTTTATTATTCAGCTGGCAGCACTGTCAACTTACAGCATGATCGATAATGCATGCATAGCATTATCAGCTTGCACTATTTTTGTTACATTTGCACACTTCACTGTATCTAGGGCATAAAATTGTTTCACATTTCCAAAATTGTGATTAAAATTGAGTAGTATTTTGCTCCGCGATACCGGCTATGGCCAATGCTAGATTTGATGTATTTGCTGAATCATGTTCAGCTGGGCCTGTGCTGTATACCTACCTGTATACCTGTAGAGTTGGGCACTGCAAAAGGAAGGCTTTTTAGCCTTATAACGCCCATCCATATTCACACATAACTTAATGCAATAGTACTGAATGCAATGGAAGGAGGGATATGTGATGTGAGAGCAGGATTTATCTGGATGTCCACGTAATTTGGTCCTGTGCTGAAAACCCGGAGAAGCTAAACATGTCAATATGTTTGGTGAGAAACTCATCAATACCATTCTTGAAGATGTTGGTGGATTGGGCATGAACAACAGCTGCTGGGAGTTTGTTCCACACATTACACACTCTCTGTGAGAAGCAGTTTTGCCGTAACCTCGAAAAACATCTCTGCTTATTAATCTTCAGATCATGACCTCTCAGGCCTTCTACATTTCTCGTCATATCAAACATCTTCGAAACTTCAATATCTTGTAGTTCATGCAGAATCTTGTATACTTGGATGAGGTCACCCCGAAGTCTTCTATAAGCCAGTGTCGGTAGATCCAAAAGCATCAGTCTTGTAGCATATGGCATATCTCGTAGTGATGGTACAATTTTCGTTGCCCTCCGCTGTACTTTCTCAAGTTTATCAATATCTCTCTTCAAGTAGGGCTCCATACACTATTCGTGCATACTCCAAATGCGGACGAACCATGGACTTGTATAGTGTCTTGAATACATGCTCATCCATGTGGTCAAAAGTTCTCTTAATCACACCAACAACTCTGGTTGCCTTATTTGCTATTGTTCCTATGTGCTTACCGAAGGTCAGTGTCTTATCAAACTGGACTCCAAGATCTTTTTCCTCATCAATTATCTTCAGGTCTCTCTTATCACTGCCATCATTCATAGTGTAGGTGTAGTTTTCAGCATCTTTCCCATAGTGCAGTATGCCACACTTACTAACATTAAACTGTAACTGCCATCTAGCAGACCAATCACAAAGATGATCCAAATCTTCTTGCAGTCTATGACGATCAGCATCATTATTGACCGATGTGAACACCTTGGTATCGTCAGCAAACATCATTACTAAACTGCTCACCACATTTGGCAGGTCATTGATGTAAAGTATGAAAAGTATTGGCCCAAGGACACTGCCTTGTGGAATACCGCTTTTCACTGAGGCCCATGCTGACTTCTCTCCATTTACCGATACTCGTTGTCTCGTCCAACCAGGAAACTTTCAATCCAGTGAATCAACTTGCCGTTTATCCCATGTGCTTTGGCTTTCTTCAAAAGGCGCTGATGGGGAACTGAGTCAAAAGCCTTGCGGAAATCTAAATACACTACATCAATGTTAGCACCTTCTTCTAGTAGTTTTGTCCAAATCTCCATAATCTCTAGAAGTTGAGTTACGCACGAACGGCCTTGCCTAAACCCATGTTGCTCGTCTTTGATGACATTATGCTCCTTCATGAATGCCATGAGCTGGTTTCTTATCATTGATTCCATTATCTTGCACACGATTGAGGTTAGACTGACTGGTCTATAATTTCCTGCATCAGCTGCACTACCTTTCTTAAAAATAGCTGTGACCTCTGCTTCTTTCCAAGCTTTAGGACTTCTCCTGCATCCATAGACTTCCTGAAGATTACACTCAGTGGATAGGCAATCTCATTGCTTACTTCCTTCAACACTCTAGGGTGTAGGCCATCAGGCCCCGGCGATTTTGCCGGCTTAAGTTTCTGTAACTGCTTCAAAACTTCTTCGGCTTTAAAATCTACATCCTGGATTTTCTCTTCGCTAAACATGATATCAGGTTCTGGCATGTCATTTAAATCTTCATCAGAAAATACACTTGCAAAAAATGAGTTCAATATCTCTGCCTTTTCACTGTCTGCATGAGCGTACGAACCATCATCCTTTTTCAGGTCTTTTACACCAGACTTCACTTTACATTTTGACCTCACATATTTCCAAAATGCTTTGGGGTTATCCTTGGTTTCCTTTGCAAGCTTGCTTTCGTACAATCTCTTGGCTTTCCTTAATACTTTGGTCGCCTCATTTCTTGCATGAGTGTAATCCACATAGTGCTGGTAGTCCTTTGTTCTGGTATAGCGCTTCCAGGCATTGTATTTTTTCTAAACCTTCTGCATAGTATCTTTGCACATCCATAGTGGCTTGAACTTCTTCTGCTCTTTCTCACATCTGTTAGGTTTGGTCTTAGGAATGTGATTATCCATTGCATTCTTAAGTTTATTCTCAAAGAATATCCACGATTCGTTAACATCAAGGTTGCATAATTCTTCATCCCAGACAATATTGCTTAGGTCCTTTCTCAGTGAATCATATGCACCTTTGTTATATACAAATCTTTCTTTATCTGTTTGGTCAGCTTCAATAGAGCAATCCATCGTGAAAAATAGGGTGACATGGTCACTCTTTCCAAGTGGGCTGCCGCTGGTTAAATTACTTATCAGTGTGTCGTCATTGGTAATAACTAGATCCAATAGGCTGCTCCTTTGTCCTATGCGGTATCTAGTGTCAAAATTGGTTATCTGGTGGAGGTAATTATCCTGCAGGCAATCTAGAAACAGAGAGCTTTCATGGTTGTCTCCTGCACTTGAAGTCCAAGACTCCCAATCAATTTCTGGGTGGTTGAAATCACCAACAACAAGTAGGTGGGAAAATGTCCTTCCACATACATCATTGATGAGATCCCATAATTTCTTATTATTTATGTCAGTAGAGTTTGGGCTTCTGTACACACATCCAATAAGAAGTCTATCTTCACCTTGCAGTCTAACTTCACACCACACATTTTCCTCAAAATCTGAAATCGTCAAATCTTCAACTAGCTTTGCATTTAAACTCTTGCTTAAGTAAATGCATACTCCTCTTCCTGTAAGTCCTGAGATGAAACAATCATACCCATCTATTTCTAGCTCTGCTTTATCAATCTTCACCTCTACTTTGGGGTATATCTCAGTGACTGCAACTATGTCAGGCTTGGCAGAAGAGATTACTGCCATCAGTTCGCTTCTCTTGTTGAGAAGACTATCTGCATTTGTATACAAACAAGCAAGTCCATTCATATCTTGCATTTTATCATCAGGTGCTGTGTTGTGCTTCAAAGCGGCGACACGGGGGTGCTTAAAGGTGCAACATCAATCAACTCATGTACAATGTGCTTCCCGTCGTCTCTTATTTTCTTAGAATCGTGATTAGCTTCGAAAAAGATCGCTAGCCACAGCTGTATCTTCTCCGCCACTTGAATATACTATCTCCTCCTCACTAGTATCTCCCTCTCTTTCCTTTCCATGTTTCTGCAATCTCATAACACTATGCCTCTGTGTACTTGATGTACGCTCCTTCTGCTGTTCTGTTCTAAATGTTCTGTTCTAAATGTTGATGGCACACTGAAGCACATGGAAATACATTGCTTTTCAATCCCCTTAATTTATATGGATGGAGTAAATCAATGGGGGATCATCAGGGGTAGCGCTGGCTTCAAAATTTAAGGGGTCCGAGTGATTTTTGTTGGACTCATTCAGCCCTCCAAAAGTCAAATTAAGGGGTCCAGTGGGAATTTTAAGGGGTCCCACCCCCGGTACCCCAGGTCAACATAAAAAGTGGTAACCATGTGTGTTCTTCCTTTTTTCAAAACCCCCCTTTTCACTGATTTTTCATTGATTTTACCCCCTTTTTCAAGGTAAAACTCCCCCCTTTTTCAAGGTTTTCAATGAGAAGATTTCCAGACACCCCTTTTCAATGACTCCAAATATTTTAATATATTAAGTACAAAATGTGCAAGTATGAACATTACTTTGTGTCTGTTGTTGATTTATTTACTTCACGAACGAACCGGCGCACGCCAAACTTCAAGTGCAACAGGGGAAGAGAAACAACGATACAAAATAAAACTTACATGCATCAGAATTGAACAGAATTAAAAACCAAGGAAAAATATCACTTTCGGTCGATTCGAGAATTCGCTCCAATCACTGCCAATGTTTCCGCAATGTTTTCAATTCACCACATGGAAAAGTGTATACGGCAGCCAAAGCGGTTACATCTGACACCATCGATGTTCGCGTCGCTCATTCAGCTCTCTTCAAAAGCGTGCGGGAGCATACGTTGCAACACCCACTAGACAACTATATCGGAAACCGCCGTGCCAATAGTAAAAAGCTGCCTTCTGACGCTCTCGCTGTGACGATTGAGGGCGGAATCAATGAAATGCCAGAGGATGGAGGCTGAAGACTCGGGCTGAAGACATCGATCGAACGAACCTGTGAAATACCCTTTTTTTTAAAATTTGGCGGAGACAATGCTCAGAATACCCCCTTTTTTCGCGATTTCGCGGTCCGCGATTTCAGTCAACAAAATACCCCTTTTCCGCGAAATTTAGAACACACATGGTTACCACTTTTTATGTTGACCTGGGGTACCGGGGTCCCACCGGATCATAGATTAAATCAATGGGGGATCATGGATTTTTTAGGCCAAAAATAGCGGGGTTATAATTTTTACCACCCAAAATAGGGGGGTTATAGGGCTGGCGACTCAAAATGTATGCACTCTCCGCTTGCATGCATTCTTTAACTTACCAATTAAAATAGTGCGTACGATCTTCAATAAGTTTAGTTTAATACAATAATGCAAAATTTTTGCGTGATCCACACACTTTCTTCGCTTATAAGTTTTGGTGCACTCCGCGCGCGCCTTTGTTCCGGCAATGTCCAATGAATAATACCCAAGATAGGAGGGGTTGTAAAACAATTTAGCCCACGATAAGGGGGTCATAAAAAATTGACTCCAGTCACCGACATATTTGGGACCCCCCCTCCTTTCGAAGAAAATGCCAGCCCTCTTACTACAACTGGTCAACTGCATGACCACACACTGCACTCAGTGAATTACTACTCTGCACCAATTGGTCAATTGATTTCAAGGCGTCCTTGTGAATTTTTAAATGGTTAGTGGATAGGTATCATGGTGGTACATTGTCATTGACATTGTAAAACACTGAGGCTGAACATGCTGAAGTACAATGTATAAGAGCTTATAAGCTTACTTAAAAACGATGTGTGTCATCGATCGCACTTTCACTAAACTTGACGCTACTTTCACGGCTAAAACATGTAAAATGCCTTTTAATATCACACTTATTACATTGTCGCACTTACCATTGTAAAGAGAAACTTCTTACTCAATTAATTATCTCAGCTCTTACTTCACAATAACAATCCACAGGGCTCATAAGCTCATTGTTAATCTCTTTACCCAGTCGTGAAAAGATTCCGATTTAGGCGACCAAAAGGCCGCACAGGCCGCATGTGTTTATTGCGGGGTTTATTGGATGTGGAGTGGGATGGGGATGAAGGGACTCAGGACTGGGAGCCTACCTGACATCTAGGCCTATAGCCGAACATACATTACAGGTGTAGACCACATCTTTTCTGAGTAGACACAGATGTAGACATCTCTAAGTAGTCTAAGTAGTGTAAGCTTTCGTTCGATATAAAAAATTCTGATTGGATAGTGAAGGGAACACTTGAGGTTTTCACAAAAACCAATCACATGTGCCTATTTTCCACTAGATCTCACACAGTTCTGAATACTTCTGATGATGCTATGCTTTCAAACGTTAGTATAACCACACTACCACAGACTGTGTAGACACCTTTTAGGGCCTATATAGAAATGGTGCCTAAAACTTATCTGTGCCAAAACTCGCTTCCTCCCCCTTTCGACCTGCCAAAACTGAACTCGCTTGACCCCCTTTTGCAGAGGCGTAACCCGGGGAGGGGGCACTCCAACTTTGGAGGTGACGCGTATGTAGGGTTGTTAAGACCTCCTTTTTCAGCATCGTTGTGGCCCAAAGACCCCATATTTTTTTACGAGCACATGCTCTGTCACCCAAAGACCCCCTATTTTTCCATTTGATCTGTCACCCAAAGACCCTTACAAGTTCAATGCAATTTGAACAGCAACATTCATTTTCCACTGATTTTGTTACTTATTTTGAAAAAAACAATGAAATTTGAAGCCATTTAGAACTAGAAATTCGATTTTCGAGGTTTTTGTAGCGCTGTTTCGGCTCTCACCCAAAGATTCCATTTAAAAAAAGGTCATGTTCTCACCCAATGACCCCATATTTTTTACATTTTGCTCTCACCGAATGCCCCTTAGTGCGAAAGTGCCAGCCCTATGACACCTATATCCATTTCATACTTGAAGTGCCCCCCGGGCGTAACTAAACATTTTCATGGGGGAGTGGTGGCAAACATAATAAATGAGGATCAGGCATCGTTCATGCTGGGAAGTTGGGTTTGTAAGCGCGTCAATACCCTCGTCGCACTGGGCGACAGGGGGGACGGTCTGAACATCTGCTTGAAATGTACCTGGAACAGTGGCATAGATTTCTTTTTGACATGGGGGGGGCAGATGGGTTTGGAAAAATTGTTTGGAAGTACTCCAACTCCACAAAAGAAGTTTATGGTAGGCCAGGGCCTACAAATGCGCGAAGTGCGAAAAAAAATTGGCATATTGAAGCTAAGGGGCTGTGCAATAATTATGAGTGTAAAATTGGCGGGGGAAGAAATTTTGATGAGCTGAAAGGGGGCAAGCCGAGAGGGGGGGGAGCAAGCGATTTTTCACGGCACACATATTCATGGGGTGCCTTTTAAATAAAGCGCTTTACAGTACGGAAATGCTTATGCAACTCATGTAGGCTAGGCCTATATAGGCTACCGTACCCGGGGGGGGGGCCTATATCTAGACCACGGTTTGTAAAAATTGGGATCCCAAAAATTTGGCATGCGCAAGGGGGGTGCAAAGAATTTTTGGCGGGCCGAGAGGGGGTGGGGGCAAACAATTTTTGGCAGGCCGAAGGGGTGGGCAGGCGCGTATCCAGGGGAAGGGGGCGCGCGCCCCCCGGGTAAAAAAAAGGAGAGGGAGAGAAAGGAAAGGGGAAAGAGGGGAAGAGAGAAGGAGAAAGAGAGGAGAAATTAGTAGGCCTACTACGGGCCCACCGATATGCAGGGCCCGTCACGTCTTATAGGCCTAAAGTGTCAGTGGACCAGTGTAACATTTAAAATTTTGCAAATTGAGTTCGGGCCCTTTTTTGTTGTTGAAAGCAATAATAGGCCTACCGGTATAAATAGTGTAAAAATGATGCACCAACCCCCCCCCGCGTATGGCGCTCAGTGGCCGTTTTCGCTACTGTATTAGACACGTGTAATGTTTTAGGTAATAACTCAATTAGGCCTACAGTAATAGTAAATAATGTAACTTTTTCTAACTCAAATTGTACACAATAATATTGTCAAAAATCGCCCACCAAATGGCTTCAATTGGGCCTTTATTTTGCAAAATTTCGGGCAAAATTTATAAAGCAATAATCATTTTATACAATAACAGTGAAACTTGACCATCAATTGGGCCCTCATTTCACAAATTTTCGACTTTTTCAAACTAAAATTTTACATAAGAATAGTGCCATGGTCCACCAAATGGCTTCAATTAGGGCTTCATTTTGTAAAAGTTTCTCACTTCTGAGGGGGGCACATCCCCCCTCAGACACCCCCCTGCGTCGCGCAAGCGCTCCGGGATGTCCGCTTCGCGGCCATACATTGTATTTTTCAAATATCTACTTTGCGCCCCCCGGTCTACGAATTCCTGGATACGCGCCTGGTGGGGGCAATCGATTTTTGTTAAGCCGGTTTGGAAATTAGTACCGCCGCGCCGCGGAGCCGTTTATTATTGCATGCTCAGGGAAGTGCCACTGCTCAGTGGAATAAATGCGCGCGAAGCATGCCAAACTATGCTCCCCCCTTTTGGCTTGCCAAATATCCCCCCCTATAATTCACTACCCGGGCCCGGATAATTATTGCACTGACCCCCGGATTGGGCCTTTTGCTTAATTTGATATTTTTTTTAACCGACTGGTAGAGAGACTATAAATTCATTCGCGACTGGAGCACTTGTGAGCGCTGTGAAATTAGTAAGGAAATCCCCGAAATTTAAATTTCTGAATTTTTCTGGCTCTGACAAACAAGTAAATTTGTTGGATTTCAAAGGTATTTTGAAAATGGAGTGGATATCATGTGATGGTCACGGTAAGATTGTTAAACTGGCATAACACAGAAGTTAATCAATTTATTATGTATGATTCATCAGCATGACATTGAGACTTGAGTCACCATTGTGTATTACTGCAAGCTTAACTTAAGCTTACCTCCTTGTTACCCACAACCCGGGCCTACATTTTTGTACAACAGGCTTACAACTTCTGGTTCTGGTTAGGGTTGAGTCTAGTGTCTAACAGATAAGCCTCATATCGGTAATACCGATTACAGATATTTGGATTCCAAAATCGGCCCGATCAGATTCCGATTCCGATTTTTTTGAAATTTTTAAACAAGCTAGTGCCCTAGCCTAGGCCTAGCAGAATTTGTCGATTTAGATGGTCACTAAGGCTGGCATTTTCGGTCGGGTAAACGGGTACCGCCTGAGATTACATTACCGGGTAGGAAATACCCTCCCGGGTACCGAAAAAAAAAAAAAAAAAAAATAACAAAATATCGTGAAATTTTTTTTTTTTTTTTTTAGGTCAAACCATGAATGATCCTGGCATTTTTTAATTTTTTTTTGCAATTTGGTACCGGTTACCCGCCGAAAATTGCGTATGGTACCCGGTACAAAATTACCCGAAAATGCCAGGCCTAATGGTCACAAAGTTAATGTTTTACTGTATTTCCTTGTGTATAAAAAGCTAACTAAAACACGTACGTCAGATAAGCAGACAGGTCTTGAAAATATGAAATGAAATTGTATAAGCTGCACAGGTAGGCCCTATAGAAAACACATCATTCATCGTATGCAAGGGTGACAAATTCGGAGCTTAAAACTGACATCCATTACCTGCGTTATGATGCAGAACTCATCCAAGGCTATCATATATCTTCATCAATCGAATGAATTGAACATCTCCTGAACATAATTCTTATTGAATAATATTTCTATTCTTGATTTGGGGAATTTATAATTATCAATTACGGACTTCCAACATAACCATGCAATTGGCGATTCCCGATCAAATTGACAATAACATGTGACGTGAAGGGGAATCCCTGTGATGACGATCGACGTTTGAGATACGTTTTGATGGGTTTCCCGACTTGCTCATAAGGGCGAGCACATGGCTAACGATCCCAAGACCGGAAGAGGATGCAACCTGGCGTGTGTAATGGAGATTTCAGCTCAGAATTCGTCAATTATCATTGGCATTTTGATTAAATAAAAAACATAAAAGGATACGCTATCGCTTAAAAGCTATAACTGAACTGGAATTATTTTATTAATTTGGACCGTACACAGACATTGAAGAACAATACCCAAATAATGATCGACAAGTTACATCACGTCATGGATCAATAAATACACACGGCGCGGTGTGATGATCATGATTAGACGGGGTTATTCCCCATGTTCATGCCAAGCCAGAGGATCAAATAAAACGCCAACGTCAAGGAAATTGACCCAATTAGTAAGTTAGCAACAACATTTAAACCATTTTACTGATAAAATGTTGTCTGATGACATCAACTTTTATTTATTTTTGGCTTCTGACGATCAGTAATAATGTATTTTTAACAGATTTGAGTTACACTTCAACATTATTGAAATCGGTATAGGAAATCGGTAAATGATAAAAAAATTTCAGATACCGATCAGATACCGATAAGGTCAAAATCGGGCCGATTATTATTTTGCCGATCTTATCGGTTAGACACTAGTTGAGTCGGCATTGCCAGATATACTGTACTTCACCAACTTATCCTGGAACCTAGGATTGGGTGCAGATATCAGAACCGGTCAACCGGGGATGCCGGATGGTCCCACCCCCTTCTCTTTTCGATTCGAATATTACAAAAACTTTTTTTGATTCTCATCAAAGTAGTCTCATATTAAAGAGCTAAATGAAAGAAAACTGATGAGGCATAAATGAATATCATACGATATTATTGGCAAATGTCGAAAGCAGAAGCGAAAATGCCCACTTGTCAGTTTTCTTTCATTAAGCGAAGGGCCTAAACAAGCATGACAAGCCATGCTTGTTTTAATGTTTAGGCCCTTCGCACTTGATTATTTAGGTATCCCAGGCAAACCTTAGTTAACACATTTGCTAGTCAGCGAAATTCGCCGAGACCGGGACCCAAACACAATGCATTTTTACATAGAAATTTGAATTTTTTTCGAGAATTGGTCGGTGAAGGAAACCTACATAAATATGTTTTCTATACTTCACTTGACCCAAATATATGATTTTTATGGTGATAATCAAGTCGCACATGGAATTTTAGAGGATTTTGATAGCAGTTCCATTAAAAAAAGCTGCTATCGCCATGAGACTAAGATCTAGAAACACCTCTAAATGCCGTTTTGGGGAATTTTGCTATCTGAATCTTTTTGATGAAAGTCAATCTTTGACAAGATGTCTTTGTTACGGAAAGTGCTATGACAAAAATGTTTTCAGTTTTGGCTTTCTTTACTCGAGGGCTTTAATTTGATATGTAAAATGGTGCAGTTTGATGGCAAATTTGAATTCACCTAGCATACCTAGATTATTAGTTTCTGTTAAAAGATTTTGAAAAAAGGATGAGGACACAAGGTGACTTTTAATTATTAATTATTAATTATCTTTTATTTTCTTTATTTAGTTTGAACTATTATAAGCAACTATTGACTCATTTTGACTAGAGTGGGCATTTAATTATTTCACAACAATATTTGATTAGGTGAAGGTGGAGTTGTACTCTTTGTTCATTCATCATTATTGTTGATATTATTAAAGTCAGAAAATGGCAAGTAGAAGTAGTTGAAAGTTATTTTAAAGGAGTATTTCGTGATCCTAGCATCCTCTATTTATGTCATTTTTCATTAGATATCCACGAAAAAAACATATTCCCAAAGTTTCAGTTGATTCCGATTTTGCGTTCGCGAGTTATGCATGATTATGTGTATTACACTGCTCCATAGACAATGCGTTGTAATTTCAAATTCAAATTTCACGATATCTTTGCTAAACGAATTAATCTGCAAGAAATATTTTGTACACAAACATGTAGCCAGAGGTTTCCAGTGATATAAAAATCTCAACTTTTTTTGAGAAAAGTGGGGGGATGAGGCTGTGGATCACAAAATGCCCTTTTAAAGGAGAAAATTAGAAATTAAAATAAAATAATTAATTATTTTGAGAGTTTCAATTTTGGACGCGGGCGGTAAACAGGAAACTAATAATCAAGTGCGAAGGGCCTTATCCACTACGCAGGGGGTGTCGGACTGAGGAGGGACATTGCCCCTAGGAAATTGAAAATTTTGCAAAATGAAGGTCCAATTGAACTTGAAGCCAGCCATTTGGTGCATCCCCTCAGATTTGACTGAAAATCATTGCTAGCATATATATGGCTCATTCTTGTATTATGGGGTCCAATGGTGTCCGGTTATGACCGACACATAATTTGCCCTGAATTTTGAAAACTGTAACAGGTATTTGGCCTATTTGTAATTTTTTATACAAAACAAGTGGGTTATTACTAAAAACTTTCAAAAAAGAAATTGTTAACAGCTATTTTTAATTTTTATTACATGTAAGGTCTCGAAAATCATGGACACCACTTGTGACAAAAAAAGATCATCTACATCTGGTTGCCTGTTAGTTTCATTTATATATGACCATTGCTTATTTTTTTGGTCTTATTGAGTGAATAGGATGTATACTAAAATTGTATTATGAAAGAAATGTTAGCGACAAAACATCTGTTAACAAAGACAGCGCTTACGCAAAGTACATATTTTGGTGTCCGCGTTATGCGTGACGTTATGACCGACATGTAAAAATGCAAAATGTGCTATATTTTTTGAAAATGGGGTAATTTGTAAACAACAAATACTTCAAATGATATATTATGACATGTTTAAATATATGACTGACAAATGGAAATTGCAAAATAAGTTGAATTAAAGTTAAAGCTGGATATTGTACGACAAACTGGACACCGAGTTATGACCGACACATGAAAATGAATAATATGTCATAATTTTTAAAAATTGGGTATCTGATAAACAATGAATACTTAAAACAACAGTGTGATATGTTTAGATAAATTTGCAGGTCAAATACACTTTTCAAAGTATGACATAATTACAGATAGCTTGTTATTGTCAGTCATAACTGGACACCAAATATTTTGGTGTCCAGTTATCTGTGACACCACTGGGCACCTTAAATTCTCTCATGTGCACAAAATTGATGTTATAGAAAGTCATCCACTTATCTATTATGCCACACTTGTGCTGGCCCCACATAAAAATGGCAACTTTTAATCTAAACTGACAGAAATTGTACAAAACAGGCCCAATAATTAACTTTTGGGTCAATTTTTGACCATGTATTTTGACCAAAATGCAAATATGCTGTTTTGAAGGTTACAGCAACTTCTTATAATGTTATTTTATTTTTACATTATAAAAGCTCCTAAACCACATTTAACTTGCAACTTTTAGCCATTTTGGCATTTATATTTTTTGTTTAGCAGGGGTTAAAACATGTTTGGTGTCCGGTTATGCGCGACATTTTAGAGTGATTTCTCCACATTATGTGCTTCGTACAGATTTCTGGGCAATCATCGCTGAAAATATTTTGCAGATTTTGAAAGAGTATATAATTCCACTCAATTTAAGCTAACTTTTGACATTAATATTCAATTTTGAAAATTTGACTGTATGTCACACCATTGGACCCCATAATACAAGAATGAGCCATATATGATATATACCTCTACTATGGCAATAATTATTAACACATGGAAAAAATTAGCGCTCAACTCCAAGCGGTTTCGGATATACGGCTTGTCAAAATTTCACCCAGACCCCCTTTTTTGCTCTCGCGAGTCGCGTCGTTGAATTTGTCGCGTTTTGGAACACTCATATTTTGACTTTAGGAAAAAGATATTAAGCTGAAAATTTCTACCTAGAGTGACTTTCACCCAAATAAGCAGAATCTGGCCTTAAAAACAGTGTAGTGCTTCCACTTTAAAAGTTATGGGTCTCCCAAAATCCCTTTTTGTTTTGTCATATTTCACCGTGTACGGTTTTCAGAGCCCACTCGTACTCTTTAAAAATAGATATCAGCGAATGTTCAAACTTCATAAAAATGCTTAATAGGCCAATATCTCTCCCCTGAAACAATAACAGACCATTGACACCATTAATTAGGTATTGGCTTGGACCCAAAGTTTGCTCTGCAAAATGAAATCCTGAAAACACCGCCCTACCAGTTGACCTTTGACCCTACAGATGAAATCCGACACACTTGAAACTTACACAACACATACTTAAACATTTGATATCTACCTATACCAAATCTTAACTATGTAACTCCACCCCTTCTGGGTTAGAGTGGATTATGAAATTTAGGTATTTTATAGAGTTGGGCGACTAAGTCGCCAATAGTCGTTAGTCGCGACTTTTACTGATAGTCGCGACTACGACTATTGAAAACCAAAAGTCGACTAATGCAATTATATTTTTGTGTTAAAAAATTACTTTAAAAGTGCCAGTTATTCGCACCAAAACCAACCAAATACTAACATATAAACTGCGAAAATGTGAAAAAATGTTAGTCATTGTCTTACCAATAGTAACACTAACCAACAAGTAATCATAATGTCCATAAATCATCATTAAATTGGTGTTATTGACTTGTTGTCGAACTACTTTCCCACAAGATAAAAGCCGTTAAAAAACTCAAATTACTTAGAACTGTTGAACATCTCATTATGATTATAATTTATGCAGCGATAACAGGTGTAGCAGCGTCATAGCGTGCATGTACAGACCTAGGTTGGGTGTTTGTACCAACTACTGAAGGTATGAGATTATTTCAACTTTGGAAAGAAACAGCGAGAACTTCCGAGAAGTGTTTTCCAAAAGGAAAATTTAGGAAAATATTATTAGATTAGAAGTACTTTTCACGTAATTTCAAAAAGCTATGCTTATTGTGGTAACAGAATATTTAGAAAGCAACAGGAAAATAAACAAATTAGCTGACAAACAGTCGTAATGTTGCAATGCCACCCCTGTAGCGACAAATGCAGTAGTCTAGATGAGGTCAGGTGACGTAGGTCGGAGGTGAAAGTTAATCGTACATGCACGATGCAACACGTTCATGAGCATACCATGGAAAATATGCACTGCCGTAGCGGCATGTTTACATATTTTCATGCACAGCAAAACATGGAAACGAACGAAGATCGCTATTGGAATATTGAAGGTTTGAGAAATTATATGAAGTTTCTTGTGCTGTTGCTGGAAAGTGGCAAGTGAATTTAATTGAACAGATAAGTTAGGCCTATATTACAGCATTTTACAGTCAAATATTTAAAGTAGAAAAGGTTCTTTTTCAGATCCAATTATTCTGGTACTTACTCAGAAATATTTCAATTCCTATCAGGAATCTTGATCACTCTGTTGTGGTGTTTCTAGATGTTTGATGAAACGGCAACACTGTTTGGTCTTGATGACGTTTCCAAACTTCCTGGTTGCCGTTTGTTGATGAGTTGATCGTAGATCTTGTCTAGTTTGTAAGCCCCCCTCGTCTTTGTTCATGGTGTTCTGCCCCCTACTTCTTATCCAGATTGCCTTCTTCAGCCAGCGTGTTGTTTTGTCTGCTTCTTGGTCAATGATCTGTGCCTCCTCCCACCCAATTACGTGATTTTTTGCTGCTACATGTTCTGCTATTGCTGATTTATGAATTTCTGATGTTGAGGCTTTTCTTTGAGCCCTAGTAAAGCTTTTTGCACTCACTTTCTCAGTTTCTGTTTTATGTTCTGACAGTCTTGTACCGAACAAGCGACCAGTTTCACCAATATATGTTTTGGGACAGTTTTGGCACGGTATTTCGTAAATAGCCTCTGCTGTCTGCAATGGGTCGCGTTTGTCCTTAGGGTGTACAAGTAGGTTTCAGAGTGTGCGGTGGGGTTTGAAACAAGTGGAAAACCCGTGTTTCTTGAAAACCCTGGAAACACGTTCTGACAATCCCTCAACATAGGGAATGACCACAAAACCTTTGTTCTTTTCTTTACTGTCATTTGGAAGGCTTTCTCTTTGGTTTTGGATTCTCTTTTTCTTCTTTCACCTTGTTGATGGTCCATGCTGGGTATCCAGACGCTTGCGAGTGCTTGTTTGATGTGCGACTCCTCTTTTGCCGGTCTTCTGGCTCGGTGACTATACTATCCTTCCTGTCGAGCAGGGTTCGCACTACTCCTAACTTCTGATGAAGTGGGTGGTGGGATTGGAACTGTAAGTATTGGTCTGTGTGAGTTGGTTTCCTGTATATGCAGAGTTTGGTCGTGCCGTCGGGTTTCTTGATGATGAGAGTGTCTAGGAATGGTATGCTGCCTTCCGATTCCTCCTCGTACGTGAACTTGATACTTCCTGTTGGATCCACTTGGTTGAGATGTTCTGTTAAATTGTCCACTTCCCCACGCTTGATGATCTCTAGTACGTCGTCTACGTACCTCTTCCAGAGCGTCGGCTTACAATTGAGCGGTGCTGTTGCGATGGCTTCCTCTTCCAACCATTCCATAAAGAGATCTACAGCGATCGGACTCAGAGGACTGCCCATAGCCATGCCTTTCTTCTGTTGGTATATGCTGCCCTTCGAAGTGAAGTATGTTGTGGTTAAGATGAACTTGACTAGTTCCATGAGATCATCAACATTGAGAAGTGTCCTTTTTTTTTAGATCAGGATCTTGCTCCAACTTTCGACGAATAATGTCTAAAGTGATCTCAATCGGAGTGTTGGTGAAAAGGGACACCACGTCATGAGAAATGAGGCATTCGTCTTCCTTGATGGTTACTTCCCCTAAATCGTCGGCTAACTGCTTTGAGTTAAGCACATGGTGACAAGAAGTGCCTACTATAGGGCTTATGATGTCCGCCAAAGATCGGGATACATTGTACCCGATCGAGCCTGTATAGTCGCTTATGGGACGAAGTGGGGTATCCTTCTTGTGGATTTTAGGGCTGCCGTATATCCGAGGGACAATTTCAGCAGTGGGATACAGATATTTTTTGTCCGCACTATTTATCTTACCCTCTTTCTCGAGTCTGCTGAGTATAGTCACCAACTGCTTTTTATATTTTGGTGTAGGATCTTTGTCAAGTTTAACATATACACTGGTGTCATTCAACATGTCAGATAACTTGGTCTCATACTCAGTAGTATCCATGATAACGGTAGCTCGACCCTTGTCAGCACCTAAAATCTTGACAGATTTCTCTTTCTGAAGTTGTTTTATAGCAACTCTTTCCTCTTTGGGTATATTTGATTTTGGGGGTTTGGTAGATTTAATAGCTCCTACAACCTCTGATCTAAGTTGGGCTGCGACACCGCCCGGTAATTTCCAGCACGCTTTCTCACACGCGATGATGTACTCATTTGTTATGGACGAGTCTACACTGTCCGGGGATATCAAACATCTAGAAACACCACAACAGAGTGATCAAGATTCCTGATAGGAATTGAAATATTTCTGAGAAAGTACCAGAATAATTGGATCTGAAAAAGAACCTTTTCTACTTTAATTGAACTATGAACGATCCTGATGAATCTGTTTCAAGAGTCAAATATTTGCATCGCAAACGTGCGATACAGTGTAGCAATTTGTATCGCAACAATGCTGGTTTGTGTAGCAAACTGTGATGCGATGCCGGCAATCACGGGTCCTGTAATCATGCATTATAAATACTAAATTGCCACCAATCTTTCACCCGATTTTTCAGTCCAATTTTAACCACAGATAGTCGCGACTATAGTCGTAGTCGCGACTATTTGCTGCCGACTAGTCGACTAGGAAAAAAGTGATAGTCGCCCAACTGTAGTATTTTACCAAATTTTACACACATTGATATAGGATGCTGGCTAATCTCTATCAAAAAAGTGTAAAATTTGTGAATTTTGAAAAGTGGAGTTACAAAGTTAGTTTCATCATTTCAATTTTATTCATAATACACATAAAACAGATATATTGAAAAGAATACATTTAAGGCCAGTCAGGAGGGTTGAGAAGGTACATGACCAGGCTCAAACATCCGCAAGAGGCATATTAAACAACAGGACAATACAACACATAAATGCAGTTTATAAAGGAATACATCAATAATATTATATTATAAATTAGAAGTAATATTGCATAAAAAATGTTGACAGGGACCCGCCCCGAAACAATTGCACAAAACGATAAAATATGGTCTAAAAGACGTCATTATGATTTAAATCGACCAGTCATGGTCATATTTTGAATAAAAAATTGAGTAAGAACATAGGATTGCACGTTGACTGAGTGATTTTGAACATTTATCAAAGACCCGTTTCATTGGTTTTTGGCTTTTTTTTTGAAACTAAGGGAAAATGGAACTCAGGTTACACTTGTTGGAGCTTGTGATGAGGCCTCTACTGCCTATTTCAATACAAAATAACTTTGAGTCATAACCCTGTTCTTGCAAATCAGCGATTAAACCGGCATATTTATTTTGTTTGTAGTCATGGGTTTTGTGGATGTTCTGCTCGAAAGGAATGCTGAGCTCAATAACGATGATGGATTTAGAGCTTTAGATTAACGAGAACCAGATCTGGTCTTTGCTGCGTGGGAAGAATATCAGGAGGGATTGTGGTACCAGCGATTTTAGTGGCACCATCTAAGTCACAGTAGAATTTCCAGGACTGGTCACTGATATCTTTGAGAGTATCCATGATTATGCGGAGAACAGAGTTATGACGCCAAGTATACCGACCTTGATCAAGCATGATTTTACAGTGATTAAGGACATGATGGAGGGTCTCGTGATGACCACATAAGTTACATTTGGTATTTAACTTTTTCCCCAGCGACTCAGATTATTTTTAGTGGGAAGGGTGTCAAGGAAAGCATTCAACATAAATTTCATGATGCCTTTAGGAGGATTGTAAATAAAAGATTTCCAAAGATAATCAGATTTTTCTGAGAGTGCAATATGAAACATGTCGCCCTGGACCACAAGATTTTTTAAATGGTTAACCCAGCTCTCAGTGACCTCGTCCTTGATGGATTTTGTCAAGTCAGTCTTCAGCTTCTTGTATGGCACATTGCTGTCAGAATTATCAACATGATCAATAGCGTTTTGACAATAAGTTGTGATGGAAAATTTTTAGCCCACTTTTTCTCCCTTTCAAGGTGGAGTCAAGAGCAACATTGACCTTGGAGTCGGCTTTTGTTCTTGAAGACAAATGAGCTGAAACATGACATTCAAGGTAAAGTTGATACACTGACTTGATATCCATCAGGTGGGGAATATGAATAACCTCGGTGGCAGCGGGTCTGGCAAGACCACACCAGTTTTTAATGTACTTATGAACAACTGAATCGAGAGCAAGGAGATGTGTTTTAGTCAAGTCATGGACGGTGAGAATGAAGCGGCAAGAGGGTACAGATGTAGAATAAGTGTTTAAGCATTCATGGTGTAAGTTTCAAGTTTGTTGGAATTCATCTGCGGGGTCAAAGGTCAACTGGTGGGGGCGGTGTTTTCAGGATTTCATTCTGCGGAGCAAACTTTGGGTCCAAGCCACAATTTAATTAAAGGTATCAGTGGTCTGTTGTTATTTCAGGGTCGAGATATTGGCCTATTAAGCATTTTTATGAAGTTTGAACATTCTCTGATATCAATTTAAGAGTACGAGTGGGGTCTGGAAACTGAACACGGTGAAATATGACAAAACGAAAAGGGGTTTTGGGAGACACATAACTTTTAAAGTGGAAGCACTACACTGTTTTTAAGGCCAGATTCTGCTTATTTGGGTGAAAAATTAAGCATTTTTATGAAGTTTGAACATTCTCTGATATCAATTTAAGTGTACGAGTGGGGTCTGGAAACTGAACACGGTGAAATATGACAAAACGAAAAGGGGTTTTGGGAGACCCATAACTTTTAAAGTGGAAGCACTACACTGTTTTTAAGGCCAGATTCTGCTTATTTGGGTGAAAGTCACTGTAGGTAGCAATTTTCAGCTTAATATCTTTTTTCTAAAGTCAAAATATGAGTGATCCAAAACGCGACAAAATCAACGACGCGACTCGCGAAAGCAAAAAGGGGGGGTCTGGATGAAATTTTGACAAGCCGTATCTCCGAAACCGCTTGGAGCTGAACGCTAATTTTTTCCATGTGTTCATTATTGCCATAGAGGTATGCTAGAAATGATTTTCAGACAAATCTGATGGGGTGGCCTGCCAAGATTTTCAGCAAATTGGTTGATTTGACATGGAATGACTCAAGTAGGTTTTTTCACATGGAAATTATTTTGTTTAAAAAGGTGATTATTTAACTTAAAAAATGAGGGGTCAACCATGTCTGTAGCTCAAATATCAGCAAAGTTATGGGCAAATGTCCGTTTTTGAAATTTTGCATTTTTCTGCGGTCATCATTGACAATGCTTTACAATGATTTACTGTACAAAAAAGCAAGTAATGCATCATTTTTCACCATGGCGATTCGTTTTACACAAAGGCGATTATATTTTATGAAATCTAACTATCACTGCATGATGACTTCTGTATCTGTATCAAGGATAAAGTACCAGCACTTTTTAGACTACGTCTCCAAGTTTCTGGTGTCCAAATGTTAAAATTTTGTGTTTTCCTATGGGGATTACACAGTTAAGCCATTTACATGTACTGTGGTCGCAATTTTTTGAGCTTTTTGAGTTGAACGTCGCCCACTATAATAAGCAATGTGGACATATCTACCTTAGCTTAGCTTAGCATAGCATCATCGCATCGGCACCTCATTCGCTGGTCAAGCTACGTTACATCGTGTGACCTAGTTCTTTTGACGCGATAATGAGACAGAGCAGACAGACACCGCTAAAGTAATTTGCTGATACCTGAATGGTGAGCCCTAGCTGAGTAACCTAGCCTTCTCCACTTACGAAGGCTATCTAGAACATTGTTATATTGCAAAGTGCAGGGTTCGTCGACCCGGCAGGCCGGGTACCAACTGAATAAACTACAACATTTACCCACTGTTTTTGGTAACATACAGTGATATTCTCCACATTAATAATATATGTTTGCTTTCATTTCAAAAAATGATCCATTTTTGATATATTTTCCCCAAATTTCTTTTTACCCTTGAATTCAGCAGCTTGTGACGATCTTAATCTTCAAATTTCCTGATGACTTCGCGTAATGTGTTAGGCGATATCAATATGCATATTCCTGTTCAATGCTCGGGTTTCAATGGGACGTGTTCCTGGCGTGGAAGCACTAGTACTGTTTCATTGTCTATGGAGATTTGTGTACAATTGTCCAGAATTTCGGCCATTTTGTCCGGGGTTTCCCTTTGAAGGGAATTTATGGACTGAATGTTCTTTTCAGAAAAACTAGCCTGAAAACCCACTAAAATGTGTAAAATTATATTATTGGACCCCAAAATTTGAGACTAAAACTTAATAGCAATTTTTTTGTCTCAAATGACAGGGTCCATGTGGATCCCATTAGTTTCAAAATCTTCAAAATATGGTCTTTCACGATTTTACAATAATATCCATGTTAAATTTGTGACCACAGTGGGAGGGAACCCTGGTCAGGAGTAAGATACCTTATCTATGCTTCATCAGTTAAAATTTCCAATGCTTTCTTTGTTGTTTATAGGAAAGACTTGCTATCTGAAGACGGGCACCAAGGAAGGAAGCAGCAAAGGCAAAAGTTTTTATATTTGTGGTGTTGCACACGATCGGTGCAAATTTATTAAACCAACTCAGTAAGTATATAAATAGTCAGACTGGGTATGACAAATATTTTATTTATATAACATAATTAACAATAAAGTTGTTTTTATAGTGCCAATATATGCATTATACAATAATAGTTTGGACAAAATTTTATCATATTTGTTGCCTTATTTATGATCAAGCAAAATGATGCGTGAGATTAAATTTTAATTTCTTTTCAAGTTTTAATATTATTAGTAATTTTTTAGCTTGATTTCAGTGAAAACTTCATGTTTCTTTATCCTAATGTTCAAGCCTTGAAATAACCAGGCACCCAGGAGCCATTTACCCAATGGTCATAACATTTTGGCTCTTGGTCCACACCAAAATCATGTGAAACAGGCTCTACATTTTTTAAAAGAATAGAGCCTGGTAGTTAAAGCGGGATTTGTATTTTATGTGTACAATAAACATATTAGCTCTTTAAAAATGGCTCCTGGTTCACTAGATAATATGAGACCAGGAGCCACTTTTTCTAAATGTGTGGTTCCTGGTCCAGATCTGCTTATTTTGAGGCTTGCTGATGTTAGATAGTTAAAAAGGTTAAGTCATAAAAAAAGGAATAGAAATACTGGCACATCGCCAATGTCTGACTCAATTTTGCTTTCACATTATTACTGTGTAGTGGATATTTGGGCAGTATTAAGTTTTAATTAGAGAATATTAAGGTATTGTTTTTAGCCCCTGGAGTGCATCTATCGTCTCATATAACACGGGCGACATCATCATTTTAAGTAAAACAACGAGGCGAAGCCGAGTTGTTTTACTTAAAATAATGTGCCGCCCGTGTTATATGAGACGATAGATTAGATGCACGACAGCCGCTAAAAACAATACCTTTATTCTAATTCTTAAACACTTCAATTCAAATAAAAATATCATAGGTATAATAGGCCTAGTTACAAATTTTAATCGTTTGAAGTAAATCCTACATTTTGCAAGGAATTATACCTAGGATTTAAAATTGATCAGTCCCGTTGTTGCTATGCGCCTCCGATTGGTTCAAATTGCGAGTATGTGTATCGCGTCGATGCACACGCGCTGACCCGTGTGATATCGTGTCATATCACGCGGGTAAGAACCAATAAGACATTCTCAAGTGTTTAAGAATGAATTTTAAGAATACTTTTAGTTTGCCATAGAAACAGGATTAACTACCTTAACAATACAGTTTTTGAATATATCGCCCTGCATTACAAGCAACATGATCAATAAATCTTTATAAATAATGAACATAATATTAAGGTAACAAAATTATATATTTTATACAAAGTTATAAAATTTATATATAAAAATATACTCAAAATCTTATGTGCATATTTTTTGTTACAAAGGAGATAGACAAGGCACATTTCTTCTTTGTGAACGTAAATGACCTGTACGTACAATTGTCTAAAAAGTGTGAACCTTAGTAAAAACAATGATCTTCACTTTCTTAAATCCTAAAGAAAGAGATTATACCCAAAGAGTACTGACTCAAAATGCCCTGTGTAATGCTGTGGCAGGCAAATATTGTACCTCCTGCATTTCTTGGCTGAAGCCCAAAATGGAACAGTAATTTGCGTCTTTAAGTATGAGCATTGCAAAGGTTTGTGCAAACAGTGCTTAGTTTTTGGCACAACTTGTTGCATGCAAGATACAAACAACAACATACTTTGAATTGAAATTTGCCAGGCGAATAGCGAAATAATCCTGAGATACACTATTTTGCCTCTATGAGCAACATGTATACATGGTGGAGTCGGTACTCTTTGGTTCTACCTCATTGGGAGGTACACTATTTGCCCTCCATGAGCGATACACAAACATGCCAGGGTTGGTACTCTTTGGTTCTACTTCATTGGTGAACTCGCAATTTATGCCTTTTAGTATCCATAGTCGGTTCTGACTCTAAAACCCTAATTAAATATACAAGCTTGATAAACAATGCACATATATATTACTGCAAATTACTTTACCGGTGTATATTTTTGTTTTATCTTTAGTTTACCACCATCTTACTGTCTACAACATGGAGAGAATATAGTTGAGCTCCAAGCTTTTGGAATAGCCAGTCAAACTAGAGAGAAGAGGTAAGACTTCATGCACTCTGATTTGGCTTTAAGGAACCAAGGAACAAAGCAAAAGATCGTTCATGAAAGTTCATCTGTGGTGGTATAAATCATGATTTTGATTTAAACTTTTGATCCAAACACAAGGAATACCATCTGAAAATTCCGAGGTAGGAATTAATTCCTTGTTTTTGGATCAAAAGTTTAAATCAAAAATCAAAGCAAAAGATTGTTGATGTTCGGTTTCATTGCTGACCTCTCCCTCCCCATCTGGAAAATAGGAAATGGGTCAAACCTACACCAGTGTTTTATAATAGAGCATTAGGAGTCTAAGCGTAATCAGCATTTTAACCCCCTCCCTACCTAATTAAACTAGTTTTGTTCAAAGGACAAAGTTTAAACAATCTTTTGGTTTGTTCCGTAGCTTATAGCTATCTAAAATTTTGATCTAAACCAATTCTGAATTGCCCGGAATATGAACATTTTTGTACCCGGTTCTGTTTTTTTTGTTCTTCTGTATCAAGTACTGTATAAGCCTGTGATGAATAATGTCAAACCGTGAAATGTGTGGAAATACAATGTAAAATCACCTCATTTGTTGGCTTGTACACAGTACTATCTTCATGCTGAATGACTTGTTTCTTCTATAAACTAGAAAATGCTAGACATTTGTTCCTTCAGTGAAGAAAAATGTCACTTGCATTTGATTGAACTAGGTTATTTAACCCCATGAGAACTACCTGCTGATTGGCCAAAAAGAAGTTTTCATTATCAATTGGCCCAATCAGCAACATTGTTAGAATAATTTCACCACACAAAAAATTGGGGTGAATTATTTGCAAAGCTCCATTCTGATTGGTGATTAAAGTGAAGATATCATGTAATTGACCAATGTTAGATCGGCAGGTAGTGCTCAGGGGGTTAAAACAAAGTTGAGGAACTACATTACATTATTTGAAGCTTATCATATCACTTGCATTTTACACTGAGAATGATGAGAATACAACGTTAGATTTAAACTTTGTTCAAATCTAACAATATTAATTATTTTGTTCCTACAGACGCTATTACCGATGCAGTCAGTATCGTGATGGTGGCAAAGGATGGTGTGGGCAAGTGGTTATAGGCCCATCAGAGGTAAGGCAATTGAGGGGTCACAAGTTGGTATCTCAGTCCTACCGATGCAGTCAGTATCGTGATGGTGGCAAAGGATGGTGTGGGCAAGTGGTTATAGGCCCATCAGAGGTAAGGCAATTCAGGGGTCACAAGTTGGTATCTCAGTCCTACCGATGCAGCCAGTATCGTGATGGTGGCAAAGGATGGTGTGGGCAAGTGGTTATAGGCCCATCAGAGGTAAGGCAATTGAGAGGTCACAAGTTGGTATCTCAGTCCTACCGGTGCAGCCAGTATCGTGATGGTGGCAAAGGATGGTGTGGGCAAGTGGTTATAGGCCCATCAGAGGTAAGGCAATTGAGAGGTCACAAGTTGGTATCTCAGTCCTACCGATGCAGCCAGTATCGTGATGGTGGCAAAGGATGGTGTGGGCAAGTGGTTATAGGCCCATCAGAGGTAAGGCAATTGATGGGTCACAAGTTGGTATCTCAGTCCTACCGATGCAGTCAGTATCGTGATGGTGGCAAAGGATGGTGTGGGCAAGTGGTTATAGGCCCATCAGAGGTAAGGCAATTGAGGGGTCACAAGTTGGTATCTCAGTCCTACCGATGCAGTCAGTATCGTGATGGTGGCAAAGGATGGTGTGGGCAAGTGGTTATAGGCCCATCAGAGGTAAGGCAATTCAGGGGTCACAAGTTGGTATCTCAGTCCTACCGATGCAGCCAGTATCGTGATGGTGGCAAAGGATGGTGTGGGCAAGTGGTTATAGGCCCATCAGAGGTAAGGCAATTGAGAGGTCACAAGTTGGTATCTCAGTCCTACCGGTGCAGCCAGTATCGTGATGGTGGCAAAGGATGGTGTGGGCAAGTGGTTATAGGCCCATCAGAGGTAAGGCAATTGAGAGGTCACAAGTTGGTATCTCAGTCCTACCGATGCAGCCAGTATCGTGATGGTGGCAAAGGATGGTGTGGGCAAGTGGTTATAGGCCCATCAGAGGTAAGGCAATTGATGGGTCACAAGTTGGTATCTCAGTCCTACCGATGCAGTCAGTATCGTGATGGTGGCAAAGGATGGTGTGGGCAAGTGGTTATAGGCCCATCAGAGGTAAGGCAATTGAGGGGTCACAAGTTGGTATCTCAGTCCTACCGATGCAGTCAGTATCATGATGGTGGCAAAGGATGGTGTGGGCAAGTGGTTATAGGCCCATCAGAGGTAAGGCAATTAAGGGGTCACAAGTTGGTATCTCAGTCCTACCGATGCAGCCAGTATCGTGATGGTGGCAAAGGATGGTGTGGTCAAGTGGTTATAGGCCCATCAGAGGTAAGGCAATTGAGGGGTCACAAGTTGGTATCTCAGTCCTACCGATGCAGCCAGTATCGTGATGGTGGCAAAGGATGGTGTGGTCAAGTGGTTATAGGCCCATCAGAGGTAAGGCAATTGATGGGTCACAAGTTGGTATCTCAGTCCTACCGATGCAGCCAGTATCGTGATGGTGGCAAAGGATGGTGTGGACAAGTGGTTATAGGCCCATCAGAGGTAAGGCAATTAAGGAGTCACAAGTTGGTATCTCAGTCCTACCGATGCAGCCAGTATCGTGATGGTGGCAAAGGATGGTGTGGTCAAGTGGTTATAGGCTCATCAGAGGTAAGGCAATTAAGGGGTCACAAGTTGGTATCTCAGTCCTACCGATGCAGCCAGTATCGTGATGGTGGCAAAGGATGGTGTGGTCAAGTGGGTATAGGCCCATCAGAGGTAAGGCAATTGAGGGGTCACAAGTTGATATCTCAGTCCTACCGATGCAGCCAGTATCGTGATGGTGGCAAAGGATGGTGTGGTCAAGTGGTTATAGGCCCATCAGAGGTAAGGCAATTGATGGGTCACAAGTTGGTATCTCAGTCCTACCGATGCAGCCAGTATCGTGATGGTGGCAAAGGATGGTGTGGTCAAGTGGTTATAGGCCCATCAGAGGTAAGGCAATTAAGGGGTCACAAGTTGATATCTCAGTCCTACCGATGCAGCCAGTATCGTGATGGTGGCAAAGGATGGTGTGGTCAAGTGGTTATAGGCCCATCAGAGGTAAGGCAATTGAGGGGTCACAAGTTGGTATCTCAGTCCTACCGATGCAGCCAGTATCGTGATGGTGGCAAAGGATGGTGTGGGCAAGTGGTTATAGGCCCATCAGAGGTAAGGCAATTGAGGGGTCACAAGTTGATATCTCAGTCCTACCGATGCAGCCAGTATCGTGATGGTGGCAAAGGATGGTGTGGGCAAGTGGTTATAGGCCCATCAGAGGTAAGGCAATTGAGGGGTCACAAGTTGGTATCTCAGTCCTACCGATGCAGCCAGTATCGTGATGGTGGCAAAGGATGGTGTGGGCAAGTGGTTATAGGCCCATCAGAGGTAAGGCAATTGATGGGTCACAAGTTGATGACTGATTAATGGTTTTTCAATAGGCCATTGAAGTGCATCATAAAGTGTTAAGTTTAAAATATTGGAATATACATGTTTAATGTTCAACAAAATGCCCATGGATATTTTTACTGAGAACCTTAGAATTAAGCAAGTATAAATTTGTCAAATTGTAAAATGGGTCTAAATTAGTTGGAAGTAAGTACAAGATGTGCAATATTTAATCTTTCCCTCCACCATACCCAATAATGCTCAAAGAGCACTTAAAGGGAAGCCCTACATACAAAACTAACAAAAAAAACACACTTTAACGTAAACAAGATAAAAAGCCTAACAAAAAGGGAATGGAATTCGAAGCAACCAGATGCAATCATTGGAGTGCTTTAAGATGGGACAACAGACATTTTCCTCATTCCACAACTTGGGACCTACATTGTAGGTGAAAGAAACTTCTTTGACAAAGCGTGAGGTCATTTCATTTTGGGGTCATTCGGGTCATCCAAAGTCAAATCGCTATACATTTTTGCAGGTTCATGAAATTTAGTGGGAACGGCCACCCTAGCTAGACAAATGTCAAGGTCATTTTGGGGTCATCCAGTGTCAAATCGCCATAGATTGTTGCAGGTTCATCAAATTTTGTGGGAACGACCACCGAAATGAGACAAAAATGTCAAGGTCATTTGGGGGTCATTCAGGGTCAAATGCCATAGATTGTTGCAGGTTTTTGAAATTTGGTGGGAACGACCACCTTAGCGAGGCAAATTTGTTGAACATTGCGTCCAGCAATACAATTTTGCGTCTGGACCCAAGAATTTGCATCCAGCGGGAGTCTTGGCAAGTTTAGCCTAAAAAGTGCTAATTTTATGCGCTCTTCACACAAATTTGTTTTACTTTGCACCACAGGGCCCCTTCTCAATTTTAGCTTCAATATGGTAAAAATTTTCGCGCGCATTTGTATCATAAACTTATTCTGTCGCCAAAAGGTGCTGGATTCACTATACCTCAAGAAATTTTTCCAACCCCACCCATGTCATAAAGAAATCTATGCCACTATTTAAGAACAAGTCACTAGCAGGGCACACATCTAAATGGCTAATGGTAACATTTAAATGCTACAAGTATTAAACTTACTAGACTATCGTCTTATTTTTCACATTTATTGTAACATTATTTTCAGAAAAAAGCGACCTGTAAAATTTCTGTCAGACATGTAACTTTTTAGAGTTACACGCCCGACTAGCTAGTGTCAAAAATTTAAGATCCATCCCTGCAGATATGACAAACTAGACTTTTTCTGAATCCTAATGACTAGAGAAATACTTTGGTAATTTAAAAAGATTGTAAGCAATTTTGACATTTGACCCCTGTATGACCTTTTCCCACCATACAAGCTTTCCACTAAGTATATTTTAGTATACTTTTGGTATAATATTCAGGTGACATGTCTAAAATGCTTTACAACAGGGAAAAAATTTAGTGGCTGGGTACACCATTTGTTTAGATTGACCTTACTAGTATTGGTAACAAAACATCCTGGCGATGGTGAGAACTATAATCATTCCTTATTTGACTTATTTTTACATAAGAACAATTTGAGACCATTTTTGTTGAAATCTGAGCATTTTTAGTTTCTGACCACTGTGTGGCTAAAAAAACTAATCGCCTTCCCAAATTTGACCTTATTGCTTTATACTTAATGTCGCAGGTAGGTCAAACTATACTTTTTCTTGATGAGAGCAATGATTTAATTTGCTACTGTAACAAAATTTCGGCAAGTTTGAAATTTTGAACCTTATGTTGACCTTTGATTGACCACCATGTGCTTAGGACCACTTTTTAATTTTTTTGGAATATCATGAATTTGTTTTGGGACCATGTAAGGAACCTAAAAAAGTTGGTTTGGTTTTATAATTTAGTCCTGGGGATGCAAATGTCTATGGGGTGTTGGAAAACATTGATAGCATGTGACTTCAGAAATAAGTTGATTTGGAATGTCAAATTTCAGGAAGGATCTATCAAATGATACCAAAAATCTCATCAATTATGAGGTAAGTTGGGGGGGGGTGGGGTGACAAGGCTGTCAATTGGATCAAGGATCTTTCATGATCATAGTCATGTTAAACGGTGATTGTTTTCGCCCTGCCAATGGTAGACCTTTCAAAGCAGCCCATCCTTCAAGGCCAATCAAGGGATTGCTTGTTAGATCAATGGACTTAACCGAGGGCTTGTCTTTTAGGCATTTGGCCAAAATGCAGGCTGTGTCATCTGTCAAACTAGTAGTGTTAAGAATCAATGTCTCTAAGACTGGAAGTTCTCTGAGAACTTCAACTAGATAATTCATTGAAGTTACTGTAAACACATTCATAGAGAGATTTAAGTGTGTCAACCCTTTTGCTCTTTTCAAAATGGAAAACAGTTCCTTCAGATGACTTTCTTTGAGCTCACAGCCAACAAGACATAATCTGGTAAGTTGGGCAGCAATTGGCCTCAACTTCTTGACAGCATTACCTATTTGGTATAAACCCAACTCTAGAGCATGGAGTTTTTTAAGATCAGACAGCCATTTGATGATTTCACTTCCACTTTTGCGCTGCCCATGGATATCTATAGTGCCACCTAATATGAGTTGAACTATGGAGCCTCTCAAGTTTAACAAAAACTTGTTCATGGCTTTATCATCGTACAGAAATCCTCGTAATGTTACAGCGGAAAGGTGTATATTTCCTTGAGTGAACAAATGCAGAAGGTTTGTGATATCATATCTAGCATTTATCAAATTGTTTTGAAGGTGCAAGGTCTTAAGGTTGGTTAGTTTACTTAATGCCTTGTACATCTGGTTAAGATCAGCATTGGTAGTTTGGGGACTTTTGTCTATAATCATTCGACAATGTACAAGGTCTTTTGTGTGTGTCAGAAGTGTTGGAATCCATGGAAGATAGCCAGTTGTAATTTGAAGGTATTTAAAGGGGGAAAAGAATCCCTTGTCTGTAGGTGTTGACTTGAAAACTTTCAACAGGTATAAAATGCTGGGTGTGCAGAATGTGTATTGGTGGGAAACTGTAAGTGAACATTGTACTGCAAAATGGGGAACAAGTGCCAAACATTCCTTATATGATAACTGGCTTTCAAAAATATTTTGCAGGTGAATAATTAACTCTAAATAATTGTCTGAAGGTTGTCTTTGAAGATTTTGTACATGATGCTTAATTAAAAATTCTATCACCCTAGGCTCCAATCCACAGCAGAAGCTCAGTAAATAATCTGAATATGTTACAGTACCATCTGCAGTAATGCCGAAAAATGTATCTAAGTGCTTTGTAAAATCTACCTGATTGTTACCGATACGGAACAAATATACAAGATGCACTGCAATACAGAATTCTTGGAATAACGTATGCAAAAATGTTACAGATGAAGTTTTTTTCAGGTTTTTCCTCTTTCGTTCCCTACTAATGATCCCCACCTGACATCCTAACCTACACACTTCACTTCCAAAATCCTTTTCACTAAACACAGCTTGGCAAGTAGTAATATGATCAAGATCAGTATTAATGCCACGCAAATTCACTTCACCCAGCTTGTTCAACAAATCATGCAGCTCCATTCCAAATTCTTCATTATCTAAGTCTTCATCTGATGCTTCATCTGATGAACTTTCCACCCTTCTTTTGCTTTGGAATCTTTTCCAAATGTAATTGATAGTTTTTTGCAACAGTTGGGTTTTTGTATTTGGTAAAGTACAATGGTCATCCCAAAATAAACAAATCATCAGAAGCAAAGCTGGTATGCTTGCTAACTTCAAGATATGGGGCTCTTCCTTTAGCTTTTGAATGAGTTTCCTAACTTTTTCTGTATCTTGTCTGAAAAATTTGCCTATGTACTTAGAAATATTTTGTAATGAAAACCCCTTTAACCTGACTTGGGTGTAGTCCCCAAGATGCTCTCCTATGTCACTAATTCTATGAGGTCGAGCTGTGAGGATAACATGACATTGGCGGAGCCTCTTGTTTTGTAGGATCTTAGTGACTTCACTTGACTTATTTTTAAGTAATCCAGAATGGCACTCATCAAGCCCATCAAATACAAATAAAACATCCTTTGCATTGGAAGTGATGTATGACTTGAGACCTTCCATAGAAACGTGGCTATCTTCGGCTAAAATTTGGTCAAATATAAGATCTACTAAACTGGCATTGCTATCTTGTATTTCGTGCATATGGATCATAAATACCAGGGTGAACTTAAAAAGAGGGGACTCTTTATCATTCAATGCCCATTTGTAAGCAAGGTTTGCAGCTGTGGTACTTTTACCACTTCCTGCATCCCCCAGGAGAAGGACCTTAGTTACCCTTTGACCCTGACCTGATTTTAAAGTTACTAAATCCTCATTTCTTTTTAAATCTTTTGATGACCCTGGTGATGGATCATTTCTTACAAGTTCTAGGTCCACAAAGATGCTCTCCATTTCTTTGATTTCTTCTGGTATCCATGGTAGAAGTTGTACTTTACCCATTTTGTCCAAGTAAAACTCTCTTAGCTCCTTCTGACATGCTGCTAAATCAAACTTGCCAATTTCCTGTGTATTTTGTGCTGTAATAAGATAGAGAAATGAGAATATTATACAAACACCGGCACTCCGGCAGTACTTAATGGTTCAAGGTTGGTCTTAACCCAAGCCCTTTTATTAGGAGAATTTGTTTGGTTTTTTTACACAATTATATAGTAATAATCTTGGAGACTGCAAAACGTCCTGATATTACAATCTATTCTGAAAGGACCAAAACAGTTATCATCATTGAGCTTACAGTCCCAATGGAAGAAAACCTGTCAAATGCCAATGCAAGAAACAAAAGCAAATACCAAGATATTGTAGCTGACTGCGAAAATAGGGGATGGTGTACGACTACTTCCCAATTGAAATTGGATGCAGAGGTATTTACAACACATCGCTGACAAAATGCATCACTGCTCTTGGAGTACCAAGTAGAAAGAGATGTAGCATCATGGATGTGGCTTCTAAAACCGCACTCAGAACCAGCTATGTGATATGGTTATGCCGTCAAAGCAAAGCATTCCGACAGATAGACCTGATTCAAAGCTGGAAACCGTCTCCATGTGAAGATAAAGAAGACGAACCAGCACAAGACACTCAGACCTAAATATGCCAAGTGACACTTATAAATATTCCTCAACGACACTTTTCATAGCTATACACTAGTCCTGCCTGCTGCCGTACATCACCTCGGGTGGACCGTTGCAATGGCGTGGCACTTGCTAGTGTAACAGGCTGATTTTATTCGTTTGTTAATTAGACTGCAACAAGATGATTTTACCAATTTTGGCATCTTCCAAGAGAGAACTACACCAGGAGTGCTCATCTTAAGAAGGGTGAAATTAGACTCCGAAGATGACCGCGCTGGTGATCTACCAATGAACTACCCCTCCAACTGGTAGTAAGACTAGGCTCCTGTGACCAGTCATTGTCCTTAACGACATT
This sequence comes from Amphiura filiformis, assembly GCF_039555335.1. Lineage (NCBI taxonomy): Eukaryota > Metazoa > Echinodermata > Ophiuroidea > Amphilepidida > Amphiuridae > Amphiura > Amphiura filiformis. The sequence continues at coordinate 101,201,396 of NC_092628.1, forward strand.
GCACACCCCAGTTCCAGCAGTGCAAACTCTTCTCAGCTGACTCTAGCCCAAAGGTCTGCTGGGCAATATGGGGCATTGACTTGACACGCTGGTTTACGCCACTCATACCAGCTATTCCTAGCTTGAAAGTAGGGTGGAGTGCCCAATCTCTGATGATGATTTAATTATATCTCTGAGGGAAGATGCTGATGGCAGCACTGGAATATGCTCTGAGGGAAGCGGGACAGTGGGACCAGAGTCTGGTCCTAAGTCCAGAGACCTCAGAGAATTGTTTGATTCCTACCCAAGACAAGGAGATATGCAGTTCAAGAAATACTTCCCAAGACACCTTCAAAGAGGCATTATAATAGAGTGCTCATCTATATAAGGGTGAAATAAGGTGCTCTACCAATGATTTACTTCTCGTACCTAAAATATGATCTCTTTCAGCTAATGAAGAATATTTTTTGGTTCAACTCAATATTTTCTCCCACTTTTGTATGGTTTTTATGGATCTTTTGAGGAGGTAAAAGTCACATGGTCTGAGCGGATCAAATTGTTTTATGCCAGCAGTACATTCCACCACCTGCATGTAAACAACTTCTGTAATGTAAAATGTTGGAACTCATGATCCAGCTAATTCGAGCTCTCAGTTCTACAAAGTCAGATTTAGGCAAAATGTGATTTTAACATTCATGCATGCTGATGGTGTTGAAAAGTGGACCAAACCATCGACATGAGTATAAATTTATTTATAATCTTAGTCCCCTGTTATAACTATGCATGCTGTGCAGACTGATTTGTTTTACGGCATGACAGTGGACCTGCTTTTCCATCTATATGTAACATCAATTTTATGCAATTTGCTAGCCATTGCTCCTTTTAGATTCTTTAAGTGTTGATGCTCCACACTACCTGGTGCGTTCATAAGTTGGTATCCAAGTTTCATTGCCTGTCCTCGTTTGGGATGGTTAACATACACCCTCACTTCCCCTCACACCCCAAGACTCCTGAACTATAATACATTTTGAAATTTCAGCGTATGTTTTAGCATGGAGCTGGCATAATTGAGCCAAAACTTGTATTAATTCCACAAGACTTTCAGCTAGGAACCGGCGTGCTGATGACCGGTAGGGTAGACCCAGGGTTGCCAAAACTTTTCAGCCCAAGTCGCGGGTATTAGCCGTGAAATGTCGCCCAAATAGCCAAAAAATCGCCCAAAATTTTAATGTCGATTTAGGGGGGTTCTACACTAGGGTTGTCCAGAAAATCATATTTGTTAGGAAACCTCGCCTAGTGAAGTTTTTCCCATTATACTATTCATATTAAGTCTATAAACACTTTTTACAAAATTTTTGCAAGTTATCCTGAGGTCCCTCAAAGCCCCTAAACATTTGAACCCAAGGTTGCCGAATTCGGCAGGCTTTACAATGTGTTAACACACAGGTCCAATTATGAAACTGACGTTATTACAGGTAAACTAAGTAGTATGCTCTCTAACTGTAAAAGAGTGAAAAACACACTGTCCAAAAGAGTGAGAAGAGTGAAAATCACTCCAAAAAGAGTGAAAATTACTCTAAAAGAGTGAAAATCACTCCAAAAAGAGTGAAAATCACTCCAAATGAGTGAAAATTAGTCCAATTTCCACTCAATCACGAAGCCATATTAGTTTATATGGCTCCTTCATAGAGTGGAAATTGGATTTTCACTCTTTTTGGAGTGATTTGCCTAGGTTTTAACTTTGCTTGCCTTTTGCACAATTCAAAGCGGCTTGGTCAGATGTGGACAAAGAAGTTCCAATACAAATACTGCCTGTCAAGAACCCCTGGTTGTTGCAGGTTAGAAATGAGGTTGTCAAGGACTTTACTGCTCTGCTTACCTGTCAAGATTCAGCTACTTGCCCGCGTGATGACTACCGCGAGTGTGTGGAGAATACGCTAATCATCTTGGGTGAAACTCCTCCACGTGGCATCCATTTCCTCAAGCCAGGCGCCATTCATCAAGCCCGCTGGATGGCCAACAACATCTATGCTGGAAAGATGTACATGTTTTCCAAGGCAATGCTATATGATGATTGTATGGTGGCAAATCTGATGCGTATGAACAAGTTTCTGGCACTTTTCTTCACTCCAGCATGGATGAAAGCCAGCAATGGTGCTGATGCTCCAATAACGATCTTCAGCTCATCCACGATATGATGGAATTTCGCAGAGTTGATGAGGAAGTTGCAGACATTGTCATTCAGAAACTTGGTAACCACGGGTGGTACCTCTCAGAAGAAGTCGTTCCATTTGCAATGTTCAGTAAGAGTCAGAAGATGACCGACAGCTTGAAACAACAAATGGCTGCTCGGCTGTTGGCGACACCAGTGCCTGAAAACTTACGCCTCGGTAAGCCTCTCTTCCGCAAAGTTGCTCGTGACACAACGTTGGCAGATTTGATTGGTCCCGAATCCCACTCATTGTTCCGCATTCTGAATGTAACCACGGATTGGCTTGCTAAACCAGTCGAGCAATGGTCGTCAGATCCTGCATTTTGTGCTGCTGAACAATTTGTTCGTACAGTGAAAGTTGTAAACGATGCAGCCGAAAGCGTGGAGTCAAGTTAATATCCGACTTTGCCACAATAATTACCACTGATCCTCAGCAAAGATCTTGGCTGTTGCAGGGTGTTGAACACCACAGGAAGCAGTGCCCCAGTTTTGATAAGAAGACACTTGATATGACACTGTGAAGCACCACAAAATATATAGGCCAATAACAGTCACCACTCATAAAATATTGAGTTGTATAAGTACTTCCTCTTCTAGGACATTACAAAGTAAGCAGGTTGGTACAGATTCATAGGCACATACTTTTATTCACTCTCAAAATATAAAAGAAAAACTCACTATCCAAAAGGGTGAAAAGAGTAAAAATCACTCCAAAAGAGTGAAAATCCAATTTCCACTTTATCAAGGAGCCATATAAACTAATATGGAAATTGGACTAATTTTTACTCTTTTGGAGTGATTTTCACTCACTTTCTGGAGTGATTTTCACTCTTTTTAGAGTGATTTTAACTCTTTTTAGAGTAATTTTCACTCTTTTTGGAGTGATTTTCACTCTTCTCACTCTTTTGGCCAGTGTGTTTTTCACTCTTTTACATTTAGAGAGCATACTACTTAGTTTACCTGTAATAACGTCAGTTTCATAATTGGACCTGTGTGTTAACACATTGTAAAGCCTGCCGAATTCCGCAACCTTGGGTTCAAATGTTTAGGGGCTTTGAGGGACCTCAGGATAACTTGCAAAAATTTTGTAAAAAGTGTTTATAGACTTAATATGAATAGTATAATGGGAAAAACTTCACTAGGGGAGGTTTCCTAACAAATATGATTTTCTGGACAACCCTATTCTACACCCCCGTTTTATTTTGAAATTTTTGGAAAATGCTGAAATAAATTGCACCTTCAAAACAATTTGAAATTTAAAAAAAAAATTTAAAAAAGCGCAAGAAAATTTTAAAGTCGATTTGAGGGGGTTCTACAACCCCCTTTATTTTGGAAGTTTTGGGAAAAGCTGAAATAAATTATAAAAACTAACAAAAAATGAAAAAAGTTTTTAAAAAAAGAGAAAAATTAAAAGACGGCTGGGGGGGTTCTACACCCTTTCTTTCTAATTTTTTTATGCTGAAATAAGTTATAAAAAATAACAAAAACTGATTTTTTGTTATAGGCCTAGGCCTACTGTAAGGAAAATTTATTTGTGAATTTTTGTGGAAATATTGAAATAAATTACAAAAAACTAACAAAATTGAAAAAAAAAATGTTTAAACTGCAAATTGAAATAATGAAAAACTAACAAACATTTTCAAAAATTTAAGAACAAAATAAACTGCGAGGAAAATAAAATGTTGACTTTTGATGGGGTTCTGCACTATCCTTTTAATTTTGGGGAAATGCTGAAACAAATTATAAACACACGAACAAAAACGAATAAACAACGGCCTACAAAAAATGTTCAGCTGAGTGATAACAACATGTGTATGTACTATTTTTAATCAAATTCAAAACGGCCGGTACTTTTGACCATCATGCTATTTCAAAAGAAAATGTGCGGTACTAGGTGTTTACACATTTTTATTTCAAAAGAACCGCCAACGGAAAAAAAAACACCTTATGTTGAAGTAGGAACTTGGCACCCCGCTGACACTAAGAAGCAACTTAAGTCGTCTTAAACCACTTGTGAGTATTTAGATGGGAATATTCTAAGGATAATCCTCCAGCTCAAGTGGTCTTTAGCAACAACATGTGATGCGATTAAGCAGCCCCCCTGTGCGTGCCATTGTTATGGGAAGCACACTGACCACAGAGTGTTTTGTAACTAGTTGCTTATTGAATTAGTTGTTTGGTGCTTTTGTTGAATGACCATTGAAAGAATTGGCAATCATGATCAAAAAATAAGTTTTGAAGTCGGCTTTGTCACAAATCGCCCAACATTCAATACATTTCGCGGGTGAGATTTTCAAAGTAGCCCAAATGTCGCGAAATCGCGGGAGCACTTTCTTTGTCGCAGGACGGAAGTTGAAAATCGCCCAATTGGGCGCCCAAATCGCGGGTTTGGCAACCCTGGGTAGACCAGTTTCCCCTTGCTTGGACATAACCGACTGTGAAATCTTACCTGTGCCTGGTTGTGGTTGTCCATTGTCTCCTATAGTGTTAGTCTGATCTCCAGCTACTATGGTTTGCCCTCCACTTACATTGTACTGATTTTCTATATTTATAGTTTGGTGAATAGTTGGCACACCTGTAAGTAACAAAAAATCATTACGCTACATTTTAGTTAAATAGTACTTATAGGGGTTGCTTAAAGGCTCTAGTCCTCCAGGTTTATACATCAAAAACATTTGTGACCATCCACCACAAAGTGGTAGTAAAGTCGGCTCTAGACCATTTTCTGTTTATTGCAGATTTTGTAACAATGTACTTTCAGCTTTAGAATGACACCTCAACCAGCTTCATCTGACATCTGGAAGTGAAGTTAAGGTTCATCAAAGGTCAAATTTCTTATATATTTTACATAGAAATCCATATATTGTTTTTGATTGTATCTCAAAATGGTAAGTGCCGACTTTACTTCCAGTTTGTGGTGGATGGGCACATCTTTGTAGACCCAGGATTGAAATGATAATTATTTTGTTTTCTTACAGCCAAAATACATCTTATTTAGTCAATGTCAACATGGGCTCATTGCCAGAAATTGTTTGTAAGATATTGCTCTAATATTGCTTGAAATCTGGCAATTAAAGTTTAAACAAACATCTCTAACATACATATCTTGTCTTTTCTGTAGAATAATTCAAAATAACATCCTTTTTCTAGTTACCTGCTGCATTTCATTGATCAATATTATGTGCAACATATTGACAAATTAATTAGTATAAAATATCTGATTGTTGTGATTTTGTGCTTAGTTCTATGCTTCTGGCTGGTGTTGACGTCTTACCAGGATGGGCAGCTACTGCACTCTGTGCTAGTTGTAAGTTGCTGTCCTCTTCTGCATGGTCTACAGTTAATCTTTGAAGTTGATCCGTTTCCTGAAGCTCATCCTTCACTGCTAGTTCAGCTTGGTCTGTACTTGGTTCCTTGGTTTGATCAGGAGTTGCTGGGTTTGGATACCTTTCAGCCATACTTTGTGTGATGTAATAATAGGTCGTGTCACAATCTGTGGAAAAAATAGATTGTTGTGGTTTTTATTATTCTTGTTGGTTTCCCTCATTCAAAATAATTACAAAGTTACATTTTAAAGAAAATTCAAGTTACTATCAATGATTGTCTAATCCAAAAAAAATAATCACACACAAACAAACATAACCTCAAATGACCTTTGACCTCTGTATGTGACCTTGGATACCACAAATACATGAAGGTACTCATAATGTAGATGTACGATGCAAGTTTGATAAAATTGGATGCTTTATGCCCAATATTTATTGGTCTCAATATGATTTTTAAAATATTGGACTCGACTACGTTTTCGTCCAATATTTTTACTTGCTGACAGTTTTGTCAGTGAGGCACTGACTTTATCAAAGCTTGGTGTTGTTGTGATGATCCAACAGCTGATGACTGGCGGGAAGTTATGTCACTTCCGGTAGCGATGTTAGTCTTGCTAGCAGTCTTCAGAAGAGGATCATACACGACATATATGTGACGAAGACTAGGGTGCATCTCTTGCCCCTCATGTTACACAAATTTCTTGTCCCTAGTCTCAAAACGTTCCATTGGTCAATATATTACCCCATACCAAATTTTAAATTATTCCGAAGTCGTTTAGGTGGGCCTCCGTGACGTTGAAATTGTTGGTCAATTGCCATACCATATGCATAAGGCAGCTATTTTGTTATACATGGTTAACATTAGAAATTACTGCTGCCTTATGTATTTTGTTCATGTAGTTAGGACTATCATGAATCAAGATGTTAAAAAAGCCCATGTCTAAAAATTAAAAACACAAGGGAGCTATCTACAAGGACCAAGTTTATGTAAACATAAATGGCTGCCCTTTGCTGTTTTTACTGTGTTATTGTGAAATTACTTCCATATTCATAACTTTCCTGTTTCCATGCCAACTTTGAAACGTTAGGCTGATAGTTACTACTACAGACTATAGTGATCACACACTTGCATCTAGACCTTGCTGAATTTGATGAGACAACACACACAGGACTGAGGTTCTTCAAATCTTGAGATTGGATATCTCCGACTGGTACTGGCATGATCATTTACCTCATTTGGCTTTATACGTAGTCTTTGTTTTTACCGTTTAAGCCAGTGCTTCTCCTGTGTTGGTACTTTGTCACTTGTCACTGCTGAGTGCAACTGCAAAGTGTACCATTTTGTTTGGTTTTACATTGCAACTTTCTTTTATGTACTATGATTTAACTGGCATTGAAATTATAGGATTCACATACTTAAGTACTTAAAAGTAACCTTGTATGAATATTTCCATGAGGTACATGTGTAGTTCTTGGATTGGAACCTCAATTCAAGTATAAAGCAGATCTTTATGGGGAACAAACGTTTTGCCATTCATCTGGCCTAGCATCTACAATGCTCTGGAATCTTAAACTTAACTTCTGAGTTTGCTCACCACTACCTACAATAATGCAATTCACAACTTCGCGAAACCATCTCTGCTGAGAACTCCGATCTGAAGATTTGAACAAAATACATAAGGCAGCAGCACAGAGGTCGGTATACACAAGAGTCGCATTAGTTTACATGTTCACGTAACCTCCTTCAACTCATTTGCATAGCATTGGATACCAGGATCGTATTCTGATTCGTCGTGCCTTCTAACCTGTTCTAATTAGCATACTTTTGGATACCTCCATATTTGGTATTACCTAATTAATTATTTATACCTCTATGTTGTTTACATAGTGACGTCATTAGAGCTGGTTACTTTGTCAAACATCCGACGAACGAACGTTTGCAGTTTTCTTTTTATTACTGTTATATCGTGAAATACCATATAGCTGACGTGTTAGTCCAATACGATAGGAAAATATTATAACCGATGACCCATGTTCACATTGGCTAAATAAGCTGTATTTTCGCTGGAAAGGGGCCGGGACGAGTCGGCCATTTTGTTTGCAAAAGGCATGTTCTTCTCCGCGTTATCCGGAAGTGGCAGCACCAGAACAAATGACGTCATTTCTGGATTTCAGCCGGAACAGTTACGTTCACTGCCGTGCATCAGTATAGGCATCAGCGTATCTAGGTTTTACTAAAGTAAAACATCTTTGGGCAGCAGTCATTTCTAATGTTAACCATGCAAAACAAAATAGCTGCCTTATGCATATGGTATGGCCATTGACTAACAATTTCAATGTCACAGAAGCCCCCCTAAACGACTTCGAATAATTTTAAATTTGGTATGGGGTAATATTTTGACCAATGGCACATTTTGAGACTAGGGACAAGAAATTTGGGTACCATCAGGGGCAAGAGATGCACCCTAACGAAGACTGCTAGCAAGTTTTCTTCAATTTGGTTTTGACAAAAGAAAAACTCTCTTAATTAAGAGGTTACTCGTCAAAGCCTGTTGAGCAACTAGACGAGGGTGCTGCCAACGATGGACGGCTCGTGCATGTGCCAAATATATATACAGTCAAGGTGCAAGTAAAAACAGTGATGCCAACTACTCGGTGCTGACGGCTTCCTTGAACTGCTCCAAGGTGGGCATGCAGCTCTATGGTGCTGTGAGTAAGCTCATCCCAATCTTTCATGGTCCGGGGGAAGAAACTATACTTGTATGAATCTGAAGATGTGCTCAGTCTAGTGAATCTGTGCTGGTGTTGACGTTTGTTTACCACTCATGCAGTTTGACATTTAATAGCTGTTATAATATCTTTCAAAATTTAAACCACCAACCGACGCCTTGCTTCGAAAACTGCAATGTTTCTAGTTATTTTTAAAAGAAGTGTAGGTGTGGCCCTGGGGTTTGGCACAGAAATAGAAAAGGAGAATCAGCCAGAACTCAGTACCATTGTAATAGGATGGCTGCATGGTAGCTATGTACATGTACTTGAATATATAATCAAAACTGTTTCATTATATGCATATATTTCATCGATGCGTGTGCATCTCGGCTACCTTGGATGAAATATGAGATATGAGAAATCTTGTGGTCCCAACATACTCTGAGTCACCAAACCCGATCAGTCGGTGCGTGGTCTACTGTCGATAATTTCCTATATAAATAAAAAATTGACGATGTAGTGGGTATATTGGAGAAACGTTTAGAAACGTTTAGTTTCTAAGTCTTGAACCGGAAGATGTTGCATCCTCTTTCCAAACGCTCGTGTGAATAAACATTATGAACTGATGGAGAACAGTATTAAACCTAATTCATGTACATACTCACGATATAACAACGTTTCTGATTGGTTTTGCGCCCTTTTTTGCTGGTCATAAACGGTATAACAGTACGCAGGGCATAAACAATGGAACCCAATTAACACGATCCACGATTTGCTAGTGTTGCGTACACGCGCATGTCACCGCGCCCATCTCACGTGGAGCTCAAAAATTAACGCGTATCACGTGTTGACTCCCGGCCGTTGACCTCATGAGCCGAGATGTTTCCTGCAAGTAGGCCTACTCATTTTCTTCCAATTTATGAAGGAAAACGGTATGGAAATGTTATTTAAACTTGTAAACCCTTATTATTTTCATCTGTATTGAATTGCTATGAATGTTGGGTATGTATGAACGGGGTTCATTCATATATCGGGCATAAACAGCGATCATGCCCTCAATCTTATGAATGAACCCCTAAAACATGATTTTTTGCCGTTCTCAACTTGTTGTAGTTCCTTCAGACTAACGGACCCAGAAAGATGTAGGCTTCATTCGTGCATCAGCATGATTGCTATGCTGATACACGAATGAAGCCTACATCTTTCTGGGTCCGTTAGTCTGAAGGAACTACAAGAAGTTGAGAACGACAAAAAATCATGTTTTAGGTTTAATACTGTTAGTCTTATTGTTTATCCAGGATCAACTGTATGAAACGCACTTCCCTCGAAAATTCCTACACCATCTTTATTTGAACATGCTTAGGAGTATTTTGTGTTTTGCCCGTAGTGCATTTGGAATCTATTGGCAACTTGTCTGTGACACTTTAGCTCTATAGCCATATGAAATGCTTCATGGGGCGACAGGGTTCGGTTTTTGCCGGCAAAAACCTGTTTTTGCCGACAAAGTGGCAATAACTGGCAAAAACCTGTTTTTGCCAGTTTTTGCCTGAAAAAAACAGGAAAAAATGGCAAAAACTTATGTATAGTCACTCAAATGTTAACAAGTACACAGAAAGCTCATAAACAGTAAACATACAACTTTTAATGAATCATTCAACATATTTTTTGTCTCATCAAGTCCTTAAAAGGAAAAAGATTTGAATTTGATATGCCAGATTTCAGTTATGCACTAAGTGAGCAATGAAATTACATGCCTTTAATTTCTTAATATGTTATTTTTAATTACAAAATCTGGCCTTGTTACACTCTCGAAAATAATTTTTTAATTTAATAATTCATTTTGAGATCAAAAATCTGAACTTTAAATCACTTTTTTAGTTTTTGCCATTTTTGCCAAGCGGTTAAAACCGCGGTTTTTCCACCTGCGGCAAAAACCTGCGAACCCTGTGGGGCGATACACTGATTGCATCAGAGGAGCTATACAATTCTCTCCCGGGCATATTTTCCACCCGCTTAATACTTCCTTCGCTTACAGTGCTTAAGTGATCCAGCAGAAAATTCTACTCCTTGCTTCCAATGCATAAATGCACCAATGGCAGAAGCTGATGGTGGCTATTGTGGACATGTGAGTGAGGGAAAAAAAAGTTCCAAAGCCTTTATCATACACAATTTACAGCTTGAAATGTGTGTGTAAAATAATTATAATTTAAAACAAGAATTTGTCTTTAAAAAAGACAAGTTCACGGATCAAGTGTATGTACTTTGAGCTACTTTGGTCTAACATTCAATATTTATATCTAACCTACTCTGCACTTATTCGACAATAAATAAGTGATTTGAGGCTTAATAATGATACCTGCGTCTTGACTCTGGAAAACAATATTTTTTAAAAACCTCATTTTGCATTTAGTTTTTAAGCCACCTCAGGAGCCACCTACAGGATCTCGTTTTGCATTTAGGATTTTATTGCATTGCAAAGTAGCAAAACTTTCTTTATATAATGGCCCAATTCGAGCCTGGAAAAGGCTATCCCTCTTACAACCTATCGACAGGTCTGATTTCTATAATGAGGTGTCACCGGGTTTGCAAGAGATAATAATGCCAAATCTAAACACCATGAAATTTACCACATCACGACTAAGCTCACATTGGGCCCATTCCTTTTAAAGGAATTTTACATTCCTTTTTAAAGGAATTTTACCAAGTCACCTACTCAGTAGGAAACAAATTTGGAAAATTGTATCTTATCACAAGTAAACAAAATAATTACACAGCTTGCTCTTGCTAGCTTTTGTCAGGGTCAGGGATATGTATGAACACCAATATGAAGTCAATAAACATTAGCTAACATTCAATTAACTATGATAGATAATGGACTTAGTTTTGAGCAGTGTAGTAATTTTCTGAAGTAAATCGCTTGCTACACAGTTTTCTATACAGAATGATGTTTACTTTGTAATCAGGCCAGGCCAGGATCCTGCTAGTTTTGATTAACCAATCAGTTATGTGTATTGTAAGCATGTGATGGCTATAAGCCAATTGAAAACATGTTTCTAAAAAAGGCTAAAAAATTTCTACTCCTGGACAGACTCTTTTCTGGGTTAGGGCTAATTAGTAAGTTGTCAGTGTGGCAAGATTAGATATTAAGGCATACAAACTAGGGTATGAGATATTAGGAATTATTTCCTAGACTCTTATTCACAAGGCTGGTGTGCTACAATACCTATTCATGACACATGATATGTAAGGGATAAACTGTGCATATGAGATGTGGGGAAAGTGGCATCATTTCACTGCCGTGAAAAAAATTACCAACCTACCTACATTTGTACCTTAAATTTTTGGTCATGCTACGCCAGTAAAACAACTTTTTTTAGGCCTTAGTTGAGTAGGGAATTGATTCTCATTTATGGTTGTGCACAGGAAGTGTTAATATAAGTGCATGCATGAGCATGTACTCTAGAATCCTTTGTGTGTACAATACATGCGTACATTGTATGTAGTCTTTGAATTTGAGTTATTTAGTTTTGAATTTTAAAGTTAATATTAATAATACATGTATTACGATGTATATCATAAACTTACTTGGAAGTTTAAAGATTTCTCCTTTTTTGCCAGCACATTCTTCATTATTTTTTCAGAGTGTCATTTATCAGCGGTGGTCTACGTGCGTACTAGCCCTGTATGATATTGGTGTCTGAGACTGGCTGTTTCTAGTTTGATCATAAATCTGAATGGTTTAGAGTTCAGCAACTTTTTATTTGTGTACTTGAAAAAGTGAATTTTATACATTAAATGGCTATTTCCTTGGTCAAATTTTAAAAAAATGATCTAGCAAAAGATGCTCATGTTGTTGATAGAGCCATTACCATTAAATGAAGAAAAAAAATAAAGAAACACTGTATGTTTGTGACCACATGACATATTGCCCTTTTATTCCCATTTGTATACTGAAAGTCTATGTACATAAACTAAATGATAAGGTTGAGTAACTGCGTAGCACTGTGAGGATATAGGTCGTAGAACTACATGAAAGAGTTGAAGACAGTGCAAAAAATATACCATACACATGTAAGGCATAGAAGGACTGCATTTAGATTTGTTGTTGGGCAAGTTGTCTTTTATATCCAGACAAAGCAGGGCTCAAAATAATTAACTTACTAAACATTAACAGTAGGTCTTAAAACATTTGTTTTTGTGTGTTATTTTTGATAAGATTGTAAATTTATTACTCCCTTTTTTGGATCAGCTTCATAAAATTTTCAATTTATTTTCCTCTTTTTGGTTCATTTTCATAAAATTGTAAATTAATTCAATTCCCCTGTTTCTGGTTCATATTTTAAAATTTCCCACTTTTCAAGTCAAGTAAAATCCTCTGGAAAAGGTCATATGTCATAAGTTGGTATGAAAAAAAGTTACACTTTGCAAATTGAGAGAAAAGTCACCAATTCTGATTCAAATGTACGTAACTTTTATTCTATACGTCCGATTGACACAGAGTAAACATATTTGAAAAGCTAACTTTATAAGGATACAGAATATGTTGACATCAACTTATGTTATAATACAGGGTGTATATGAATTATAAAGGGTGTAACATAAAAAAATCTAGTTTTAACATACCCATATGTTATTTTTTTTCTCTGAAAGTATTTTATTAAAAACAAATATTATGAATATTGCAGTAAGAAGGCATGATATAGAGCTTTCAGTAAAAAATAAACCAGTCTTTCAATCATCCCTTTTAAAATATACAAGGTGGCCAAAATCATGTATTAAATAATGGAAAATAGGGGTTTAATAAATGGGCACCTAATTAATAATTCAATTAGATATTTGATGACAAATAATATTTCATTAGTTTAATGTGGTATTGATTGCAATACCTGTGAATTTTGAGACACCAATTTAAAAGACTTTTAGATATGACGCTTAAATGAAGGCACCTTTTTGACGGATTTGTGTGTAAACTCTATATAGATGGCCACTTTTTTGTGTGTAAACTCTGGGTGATTAGCACTAATTAGCACTCGAGTTAAACAATTAATAAATGAGATTATTGTTACAAATCATATTTCATTAGTTAAACGTGTTATTGATTGCAATACATGTTGAGACCCCTAAGAGTTAAACTTTGCCAGATATGACTCTTTAAATAAACATTTCCTTTAAAAGGGAAAGCCAGCCTCAATGTAGAAGAGGTCTTGTAATTAGTTTGGGTCACCATGAAAGGCATTTTTAGGATCATGCTTATCCATCATGTTTCATGACAGTCCACCAAACCATCAATGATGAGAACATGCACACTGAAACAGCAAAAAACAATAACCCATATAACTCCTGTCAACTATTAATTCATTACTCCAAATTGTTCTGTCTTTTTGTCTTTTCTGCCTTTTTTTACACATGCTTATTATTAAGAAATACACTGCAGTTTTTAGTTAATTGGCTACATAAACTCACCTTACATGCATTGCACATTTTATTTAAAAAAAATTATATTAATTATCAAGCACATTATAAATGTATTTAATCAAAAGTACTGATTACTCACTACAATCCTCACTTTTAAACTGTATTTTTCTGAATGTGTTGATTGATTATAAGTCCGAAGCTCCTACAACCTATGAACATGGCATCTTACCTACTCTGTGTAGGTTGTGTGGTTTCTCTTCAATCATTTTGTTGAATTAGTGTGAACACTGTTTTCCATGGGTGCCCAGGGTTTCAAACAAAATACATCAAAATGGTTAACAATACATAAATAATAGATGTTATATAAATACATACAACTCTGGAATTAAAAGACACTTAGGTACAGATAGCAAATATTTGTTAAAAATATAAAAATAGCATTAAGATACAATTTTTTTTAAAGTTCCAAGCTTGGCTGGAAGTGGTGCTTTAGCAGCAGTTGGAAGGTTGTTGAATGCTAAAGCCCCCCTATAACTAAATTTTCTACTGTCAGATGTGTTGCGACAAAGAGATATTTCTCTGAGAACAGCTTGTGTCCAGTAACTATGAATGTCAGAAACAGTATTAAAAATATTGCACAGATAAATGATGCACATAATATAACTAGGCCCTAAAAACTTTATTTTGCATCAGATTTTTCCTGTTGAAAAGACAAAACTGATTTTTAAGATAGCAATTATTTCATCAATAACATTTTGAATCATTTTTATCCATAAAACGATATAGGATATGATAGATAATTACTTTGACTTCAATACGTTCCATATGATGAAGATTTTGATTCTACAAAAGATAATAATTTGACATTTTTATAAGTTGCTACATCATACATACATGTTGAGGTAATTTTTTTGTAATGGAAATTACTTTCACATTGTTCATTAGTGATTATTATGTATTAACTTGGCCCGGTGTATTTTTAAAGATATAAAATAGGATCTTTGCAAAGCATCATTATAAAAAGTAGGTAATGGTGAATCCAACGGACGAGGACACAAAACACATCAAGGATCAATAAATGATACAAGAGGATACCTTGAATAAGAACAACAGGAAAGAAAAAGCAAGCAAGGTACACCAACTTGATGTGGGGAAACAAGTAAAATGCAGACTAGACAGTATGCAGGGGGACACAAACAGCAAATGTAGGCAGAAGAAGTAGGCAAAGTTCGATAGCCAAAATTTACCAGTTCCAAGGCCCACAGAAGTAAGTGCTGAACCTGCAAAAACAACAAGGATCAATGGTAATACAAAACTGCACTAGAACAAGTGATGAAAATCACTGTGCATATAAACAGACAAGCTTAACCAAACATCCAGTGTAGGCACAAAACAGGCAAAGTTCGATGGCCAAAAATAGCCAATTCCAGAGCCCACAAAAGTGTCAGGAAAACAGTACACTGGAAGTGATGAAAATCACTGTGTACATAGCAGTCAAACACTAGACAGACAAAAAACAACCGACGTTTCGAGCCGATAAACTGCTCTTCTTCAGGGACAGACAACAAAATATAAGGCAAACAACAAAAACTACATGCTGTAGTTTAAAAACAAATTCAAGTCAAAAATTGAAGCCAAGTTCAAATTGAAATAAGTAGCAAAAAAGACAGCAAACTCAGAGCAAAATAAGTTGTGTCTTCTCTCATTGAGAGCAAATTCACTACAAAGTTAGACTGGGAAACAATATGTAAATAAGCACCACCACAGGACAAAAGGGTATTGTCCTAATTGACAGGAAGTAAATGTCAAGTGGGGTCGCAATCAATAGAGGTTGTAGAGAATGAATAGATAGGATAAGTGGACTAATGTCACTCAAACTGCAATATGCATATTAGATAAAGAACAAATAATGTTTATAGACCTACACAATACATGTATAGTGAAAAATAATAAACCAAAAATTGCTGGATAAAACACAAGTTAATGAAGGTCTCAAATATTAAAGTGTAATATGCATACTGAAAAGAAGGGAGGTAGAAAAACAGAGAAAGTAAGAAAGCATGTGGTCCATGCAGGATGAAATTTAATTTCAGTGCATGTACAGATATAGGCCTCACGGATGAAAGTGATAAAGCCAAAATCACTAAAACCAAAGCACAGTGAAATACCGTTGCAAATTGACATGAAATATGCCAAAATAGGTAGTGATACAGGGACTGCTAAAAGCTGGAAAAATATTAGCAAGCAACGAGGCCTACAATAAGAAAGCCAAATGTGAATTGACACGTCAAACATATAGGCCTACATGTAGGTCCAGTAATAAATGCTAACAAGATCCATAGGCCTAAAGATACACTGGCATGTTAATCTTTAACATTCAAGCCAAGTGGTTGGGTTGTCTGAAGTTTAGAGATCCAGTCTTTCTCAAGTTTCTTTCGCATGAAAGTGTCAGTCTTTGGGGGTTTGTCAATACACATGACAGTAATGTGATTTGCAGAATGTCCTGGGAGGTTGAAATGTTTAGCTACTGGTGTATTTCTGTTAAGCCGAGCATCGGCACAATGCTCAGTCAGTCTGGTTTCCAGGCTACGACCAGTCTCTCCCACATACTGCACTTGACAATTAGCACATGTGATAAGGTAGATCACATTCTCACTCTGACAACTGAGGTGTTTGTGGATGACATGACTTTCACCTGTGGAAGAACTAGTGAAAGACGACCCTTTCTTGGTGTGTGCGACTGGTGAGCCACCACCCCATTTAGGTTTAGAGTGGATCTCATGATTACATAAAGTACATGAGCCACATGCAATCGAGCCTCTGGGAGGAGGTTGGGCTGGAGGTAGGGATGAGCGTACAATCATGTCCTTGATGTTAGCACTTCTCCGATAAGCTACCATGGGTAGGTTAGGAATAGCCTTCTTACATCTATCTGAAGAATGCAAGATACGCAAGTGTTTGTGAAGTATCTGAGAAAGTTTGGGAAGCGAAGGATGGTAAGTGATGACCAGTGGAATGCGTTCTGGATTATCAGAGTCTGGCGTCTTAGGCTCGAGAGCATCGGATCTAGGAATCTCTAGAGCTTTGTTGATTTGTCTGTTGATAACAGAACCAGGATAGCCTCTGGCCTTTAGAAAGCATTCAAGTTCAACTTTTCTCTTCTCAAAGCGTCTCAGGGAGGAGCAGATGCGGTTCAACGGAAAGCCAAGCTGTCACGGAAGACTTGACTTGGTATGCTTGGGATGACAGGAAGTCCAGTGAAGAAACTGATGTGAATCAGTGGGTTTAGAGTACAGGTCCGTATGGAGAGTATCATCTCTGATGGATACCAGTACATCTAGGAAGGGTATTTCCTTGGTAGAAGATTCAGAGGTAAACTTGATAGTTGGATGGAATGAATTGCAGAAGTTGACAAAGTGCTGAAGTTCATCAGGTCCATGTGTCCACAGAAAGAAAATATCATCGATATATCTCATCCACATGAGGGGTTTCTTGGAGATTGAAGAGAGCAGGCGTTCTTCAAGGCGACCCATGAAAAGACAGGCCATAGAGGCGCCATTTTCGTTCCCATACTGGTTCCAAATATTTGCTTGTAGTTAGTGCTGTCAAATGTGAAATTATTGCAAGTAAGAACAATTTCCATGAGGTCACAGAAAGCATCAAGTTGGTCAGGAGAGTAAGTAGGTTCAAGATAAGTGCGACATGCATCTATACCCTCGTTTGCCGGGATATTAGTGTATAGGGCTGAAACATCCATAGTGCAAAGTATGGTGTTAGGTACAAGGGGCCCATGTGCGTTAACGGCCTTTATCTTGCGAAGGAAATCCATGTCATCCTGAACATACGATGGCAAAGTAGAGACATGTGGTTTGAGATGGTGGTCAATGAAAAGAGAAACCTTCTCTGTGACGCTGCCATTGGCACTAACTATTAGACGACCAACTGGTATAGTGTCAAAATGTTTGTGGATCTTAGGTAGAGTATAAAATCTACCTGGTTTGGGACGTTTGGGTGTGAGCGCAACCTTGTGATCATGATCTATAAGGTCCACCTCCAAGGCTTTGTTAAGACCTTTACACACACGCTTTTCAAATTCAGGGGTAGGATCATGGACCCTTGTACCTAACACCATACTTTGCACTATGGATGTTTCAGCCCTATACACTAATATCCCGGCAAACGAGGGTATAGATGCATGTCGCACTTATCTTGAACCTACTTACTCTCCTGACCAACTTGATGCTTTCTGTGACCTCATGGAAATTGTTCTTACTTGCAATAATTTCACATTTGACAGCACTAACTACAAGCAAATATTTGGAACCAGTATGGGAACGAAAATGGCGCCCTCTATGGCCTGTCTTTTCATGGGTCGTCTTGAAGAACGTCTGCTCTCTTCAATCTCCAAGAAACCCCTCATGTGGATGAGATATATCAATGATATTTTCTTTCTGTGGACACATGGACCTGATGAACTTCAGCACTTTGTCAACTTCTGCAATTCATTCCATCCAACTATCAAGTTTACCTCTGAATCTTCTACCAAGGAAATACCCTTCCTAGATGTACTGGTATCCATCAGAGATGATACTCTCCATACGGACCTGTACTCTAAACCCACTGATTCACATCAGTTTCTTCACTGGACTTCCTGTCATCCCAAGCATACCAAGTCAAGTCTTCCGTACAGCTTGGCTTTCCGGTTGAACCGCATCTGCTCCTCCCTGAGACGCTTGAGAAGAGAAAAGTTGAACTTGAATGCTTTCTAAAGGCCAGAGGCTATCCTGGTTCTGTTATCAACAGACAAATCAACAAAGCTCTAGAGATTCCTAGATCCGATGCTCTCGAGCCTAAGACGCCAGACTCTGATAATCCAGAACGCATTCCACTGGTCATCACTTACCATCCTTCGCTTCCCAAACTTTCTCAGATACTTCACAAACACTTCATGTATCTTGCATTCTTCAGATAGATGTAAGAAGGCTATTCCTAACCTACCCATGGTAGCTTATCGGGGAAGTGCTAACATCAAGGACGTGATTGTGCGTTCATCGCTACCTCCAGCCCAACCTCCTCCTCGAGGCTCGATTGCATGTGGCTCATGTACTTTATGTAATCATGAGATCCACTCTAAACCTAAATGGGGTGGTGGCTCACCAGTCGCACACACCAAGAAAGGGTCGTCTTTCACTAGTTCTTCCACAGGTGAAAGTCATGTCATCCACAAACACCTCAGTTGTCAGAGTGAGAATGTGATCTACCTTATCACATGTGCTAATTGTCAAGTGCAGTATGTGGGAGAGACTGGTCGTAGCCTGGAAACCAGACTGACTGAGCATTGTGCTGATGCTCGGCTTAACAGAAATACACCAGTAGCTAAACATTTCAACCTCCCAGGACATTCTGCAAATCACATTACTGTCATGTGTATTGACAAACCCCCAAAGACTGACACTTTCATGCGAAAGAAACTTGAGAAAGACTGGATCTCTAAACTTCAGACAACCCAACCACTTGGCTTGAATGTTAAAGATTAACATGCCAGTGTATCTTTAGGCCTATGGATCTTGTTAGCATTTATTACTGGACCTACATGTAGGCCTATATGTTTGACGTGTCAATTCACATTTGGCTTTCTTATTGTAGGCCGCGTTGCTTGCTAATATTTTTCCAGCTTTTAGCAGTCCCTGTATCACTACCTATTTTGGCATATTTCATGTCAATTTGCAACGGTATTTCACTGTGCTTTGGTGTTAGTGATTTTTGGCTTTATCACTTTCATCCGCCGGCCTATATCTGTACATGCACTGAAATTAAATTTCATCCTGCATGGACCACATGCTTTCTTACTTTCTCTGTTTTTCTACCTCCCTTCTTTTCAGTATGCATATTACACTTTAATATTTGAGACCTTCATTAACTTGTGTTTTATCCAGCAATTTTGGTTTATTATTTTCACTATACATGTATTGTGTAGGTCTATAAACATTATTTGTTCTTTATCTAATATGCATATTGCAGTTTGAGTGACATTAGTCCACTTATCCTATCTATTCATTCTCTACAACCTCTATTGATTGCGACCCCACTTGACATTTACTTCCTGTCAATTAGGACAATACCCTTTTGTCCTGTGGTGGTGCTTATTTACATATTGTTTCCCAGTCTAACTTTGTAGTGAATTTGCACTCAATGAGAGAAGACACAACTTATTTTGCTCTGAGTTTGCTGTCTTTTTTGCTACTTATTTCAATTTGAACTTGGCTTCAATTTTTGACTTGAATTTGTTTTTAAACTACAGCATGTAGTTTTTGTTGTTTGCCTTATATTTTGTTGTCTGTCCCTGAAGAAGAGCAGTTTATCTGCTCAAACGCGTCGGTTGTTTTTTGTCTGTCTAGTGTTTGACTGCTATGTACACAGTGATTTTCATCACTTCCAGTGTACTGTTTTCCTGACACTTTTGTGGGCTCTGGAATTGGCCATTTTTGGCCATCGAACTTTGCCTGTTTTGTGCCTACACTGGATGTTTGGTTAAGCTTGTCTGTTTATATGCACAGTGATTTTCATCACTTGTTCTAGTGCAGTTTTGTATTACCATTGATCCTTGTTGTTTTTGCAGGTTCAGCACTTACTTCTGTGGGCCTTGGAACTGGTAAATTTTGGCTATCGAACTTTGCCTACTTCTTCTGCCTACATTTGCTGTTTGTGTCCCCCTGCATACTGTCTAGTCTGCATTTTACTTGTTTCCCCACATCAAGTTGGTGTACCTTGCTTTTTTCTTTCCCATCATTATAAGGCAAAAAAAAAGTTTTGTCTGAGGACCCTGCGTGCATTGCTTTTAAAATGAGATTTAACATGGCAGCACATTATTATTTTGGGCACAAAACAATTTACGATCATTTCAGACAAAATGTCAAAATAAAAACTCCAAGAACTGTATCACATCATTCGCTCTGAATATTGATCTATTGAAACAGCATGCAAGTAACGGCTCTGTGAACAAAATATTGGGACTCAACTTATAAATCTCTGCCTTGTATAACATCGTCACTGGGAACAAATTTTTACTGCTTGATTGATATCGGTATACCAGAGAAAAGATCATCTTTTAACTAATTTTCATTTCATGCTTAGTAAATACTGAAGCTTCCTCAACACATAAAAGTCAACTTTTTGAACTCCTTACATACGGTAATGTTTTAATGTAGGATAACATAGCGGTGAATTAGTGGCACACATCAACATTTGGGGTGCTGAATTTTACACCATTGACATTACTCACAACATTACATTGTCACGATGTGTCATCATGATTTTTCAGAACTTTGCAAGTTAATTATTAAGAGTATGAATTATTTAGCATGTAGTTTTAGGTCAGGGTTAGGATTTAGTTAGCATAGGTTAGGAGTTTAGGAGCTGATGGTTAGTATTAGAACTACATTTTCGTAAGGCATGTAACTTGGAGTGGCATTCTTGCTAAACAAAAAACCCTAAAACAGGATTGCAAAAAAAAAAAAAGGAAACAAATCGCAAAGGGCATAGCCTGTTTTTCAACAACAACAACAAAATGCATAGCACATAGCTTTTTTGCCAGAAAGTCCTGAGACAAAACTTGTTTTTTTTGCCTAATTACATATATAACATTGCTGATCAACTCATTTTTTTTCTTCTTTTCTTTAATGTTATTAGAATTCAGCACCAAGAAAACCGCTCCATGACAACAATGGCAAAAGCACCGCAACATCAGATCATCCCTCAATGATGATTCCAAGGCAACAATCTCATAACAAGCCAAATCCTTCAAACCAACAAGTGAACAAGGTTGCCAGTGTAGCAACGGAAGAACAAAGGCTAGGCAAAGAGAAGAGTCCAAGTGAGAAAGCATCACCTAATCTGCCACCTTCTATCACTAAAGTACAAAGTAGCCATGGTGAGACTACCCAAATTAAACAAGCTACAACTAATAAGACTTCACAAGCAACAAATCATTCCAAAGATCAGCAGAGATTGACAGCCAGTAAGAAGAATGTAATAAGTCTGGATGAAAGTATGCAAGATTTGAACGAGTCTGGCTGGAGACAACCTGCATCAGAAGATGATAGTAGTGATGATGATTGCTTCATTGTTGGTGAAACAAAAGCAAGGAAACCTTCTGATTCCAGTAGTACCAGTTCATCTGGCAGTGACAATGATGCATCTGCTAAAAGACCTCCACAAACTGCTTCCACATCTGACTCTTCAAGGCAAGTCAATTCAGCATCATCCCAACTGTCTCTGTCTTAACTTACCTTCAGACACAACAGTTAGTGCAAATAAAGACAGGAAGCCTTCGTCCTCCAGCAGCAGCACCAGCTCTAGTTCTTCAGACGGTGACAATGAAGCATCAGCTAGAAGGCCTCTACAGACTGCTGCCAGAAGCAGCACCAGTTCTAGTTCTTCAGACAGCAACAATGAAGCATCAGCTAGAAGGCCTTCACAGACTTCTTCCAGCAGTAGCACCAGCTCTAGTTCATCAGACAGTGACAAAGAAGCATCTGCTAGAAGGCCTCCACAATCTCAGTCTTCCAAACCAGCAGGTTTTCAATCTGGAAGTACAGTTGGTAAACCAGCTTCTACTGATACCAAGAGCAGTTCATCTCAGCCAACCACTGCCACAAAGAAGATGTACCTAATCAATGGTAAAGTGGTATCTTCTGATGTAGAACTATCTGCTGATGCACTCCAAGAACTGGCAAAGAAGATACAGTTTCCACCTTATGTCAGTAACCAAGCAGCAGATGCAGCATCAACCCAGTTGTCTCATCTTAAAATAGCAGAGAAAAATCTGCCAGGAGTAAGTGAAAGAGCAGCAGCTGTGAGTCAAGGAGAGAACAAAAGTGCACCATCAATACCCCACTCTGCATCAGCACAATTGACGTTAGCCAAATCTGCATCAGCGTCAATACATAATCCATCATCAGGAGTAGTTCTTAAGGAAGCAAGACCACCTGTGAAACAAGTTGCATCCTCTCAAGGGCCATCTACCTTATCTCAAGTCTTACCATCACTTCATGATGTAGGTTCTCAACAACAGGGAGGCTCCTCTCAAGCATTCATACGACAACCTGTTCAAGGGCCTACATCCTTTGCAATGATAAAGCCACAGGGTGATCAGGGACTCTCAGCATCCCAGCAGCAGCAGGGTTATTCTTCAGCGTCTGTCATGCAAGCGGTTAATGATATACGTCTCAAAGCAGAATTGGAGAGTCGCTTAAGAAAACAACAAGTAAGTAATGCCCTATATTATTCATATATGACATATAATAATTTAACCTTGCTTCAAATGCAACTTGCAAAATCTTCTGATTTTGGACAAGATGGTAGTACATTTTTTAAGTTATGCAGGGGTGGTACAGGTACACTTGAAGGATCAGCCATTATCATAAAGGTACACAGAATGTATCATTTCCATCAAATTTTAATTTTGTTATTCTTATTGTGGGCACGGTGGTTCAGTGGATACGGCCTTGGACTCATAATCTGAGAGCTTGCTCGACGTGCGTGGGTTCGAGTCCCGTCCCGCCACGTGTGTTGTGTCCTTGGGCAAGGCGCTTTGCCTCGCTTGCCTCACCCCACCCAGGTGCAATGGGAAGCTGTTAGGGGTAGTCACAGTCGTTGTACTGATGAACCCTGCGCCATGTGTAGGCTGCAAACGTGGTTCCGATTATTCTAATGACGGCGGAATAAATGTAAAGCGCTTTGAGGCTGTTTACGGCATAAAGCGCTATATAAATATCTACATTCATTCATTATATCTATTCAATAGATGATATGAACATGGTATTTTTAGTGAAATCATCAAGCTAACAAATTCCTACTTATAGAAATAATTATAAAAATGATAGAATTTAATTTGATCCAACTTCAGACAGATTTTGCTTGATTACATCATATATGTTCAAAGATGATGTTTTAGTGCCCAAAAGTTTGTGTCACAGTTATAAAAGGTAAGGGGAGAAATGTTTTATTACGTCTTTCCGTAAAGTTATTATTTTTTACTTTGTCAAATTTCCAGGATTTAGCCAAGAAGATCCCATTTGCCAATCTTCCAGACAAGGGTGCTCAGTTTATGCGCAACTTGGAGAAACTCCAACAGCAAATTGCTCAGATTAATATGCGTTTGAAGCAAACACCAGCCGTGGTTACTACACGGGCACCAGCAGTACCTGGTGCTCAAAGTAAGCTGTCTGATTTCTACATGTATCAGCAGAACAGAGGACCTATTCAGATACCAGCACATGTAATGGATTATCAGTATGCAGGTATGATTGTACCTTTTATCTTTCATCTGATCAGGGGTGTGAGAGTTCCTCTTTTCAGCTGATTTCCTCTTTTTTGTTGCCAAAATTGACATGTTTTCTTTTTTTTTAGCCCATATTTGATGTTTTGTCCCTAATTTTACACTGTTTTCAGTATTTTTTTTTAGTAATTTTCCTCTTTTTTAGCCTGTGGCCTCTCACACTCCTCTCTGATGCAGAGCAATTTGAAGTACAGTCTTGTGTATTTGCTATGATGTACACAAATAAATTGTTACTGTATACAAAACATTAAATGCAAATAATAAAGAAAAGTTAAAACTAGCCATGTTGAAGCCTGGTTCATCATTTCTTATAAAATAAGAAAGATTACTAGACACCATATGATATTGGATTGTATGCACATCAAATGAAAAATTACTGAAACTGCCGATCTGGTTATATGCAAATTATTGACTCTTTTCATGTTTTGTTTTTAAATTTTATTTGTACACAGTATTTTCAATCAGGGTAGTTTGAAGTGTCCGTTAAACAAAAAGTTGTTGAAATGTGGTATTGCAATTTTGCACTTCAATTTGAAAGTTGAAATGCAACAGGCAAATTTTGGGGTGCAAATTGCACTGAGATAGGGCTTATTTTGAACTCTGCCTTGACAATAAAGATTATGCTGAGCACAGTTGTTTACAAAAAGATACTAGAATGTGAAAAATTGTATGATTTGTCAGAACAGAGTTGATGATCACAACAAGAGCATGCTTTGCACAGTGTGTAACTGTACTATGTAACTATATAATAGGATAATGGGGTTACTATTTTATGTACTTTCAAAATATCTGATGAATCATTATTGGAATTTCTACTTGGAATCCATTATCATGAACCAAATGTCACTTGATTTTAATAAATTAATTTTGCAGCCGCACCGCAGGCGCAGACTTTATATGGTGGTCGTATGACGGCATCTCGTCTAAGGGAAGTAGGATCTATTACTAGAGAGGCAATTGACAAACTCCACAAGTAAGTAAAAGATGCAATGTACTAGAGCTTTCTATGTGAAAACATACTGGGAATTAATGCAGACGTTATTATATGGTGGTTTTATGACGGCATCTCATCTAAGGGAAGTAGGATCTATTACTATAGAGGCAAAAGTGAAGTTAAAGATTTATTTATTGATTTATTTATTTATTTATTTATGTATAAAACAATCCAGAAAGCAGGTCACAGACCTGATACGCCTGGGTAACAATTAAAAATATGTATAAAATCAACAGACAAGCAACAACAAAATGCATACAGTAGCATAACATTTAAAGGCAAAAAGAAATCACAGATTATTAAGACGCTGCACAACTTGAGGAATGGTAGATTGCATGTATCTGGTTAGTTTACAGCGAGGAGGATCAATCTGTTGGGCATACCTAAGATTCCTACCGTGCCGATTACCTTTGGATTTAGGCAGCATTTGAGAACGTTTAGCAGACGCTTGCAAACCCTGGCCAAATCGCACCAACAGCTGATCTCTCCTCTCATATATAAGGAAACCAAACCTAGTTTCTCCAAAGCAGCCTGTTAAGATGTGTAGCTCTGGCCCAGGATGATACGATACACCCGCTTCTGGATGACCTCCATCTGCTCAGACTGTGTCTTGGAGATACTAGTATGCCATAAAAGGGCTGGCATATTCCATGATAGGCTGAATATACATTTGATAAACAGAAGACAAATCATCCCAAGATGATTTTGTAATCATGGAATTGTATTGATGAGAACTTTCTATGCGAAAAGATACTGGAAAATAAAAAGCACTTTCCGTACAATGTACATAAATATACTGAAATATAATGAAGAAGAAGAGGGTGTCTGTTGACAACAGACAGGCAGGGAAAAGGAACTACTGAATGACTTTTGTTTTTGCACTATCACTGCTCTGCATTTATCATCTGTAATATTTTCTTTTATTTTGACCCTTAGATCTTTAGAAACATTTCCACCAGCAGATCAGGAGACCAAAGATCCAGAAGGGTTGACGGTATCATTGATGCCTCATCAACGACAAGCTTTGACTTGGCTTATATGGAGGGAACAGCAGCATCCTTGTGGGGGCATTTTAGGTAAGAGATAGTCTGTTCTTATCATATTGATATGTCAGTGGTAAAGACCAAATTGTAATGAATGCAATATTGGGGTAGTTTTGAAACCTGATCGGCTGAGCAATATATTTAACCTTGTATGCCTTCTCTTTGTATTCAGATGCTTTGATAGAGTTTATTGGGGACAATCACAATTCAGGTCTAAGAGAAGCTGTGTCAATAATTGTTTGACCTTATTTTATTAATGTTGTTATTTTCAATTGAAGCACACATGATAAAATTTTAAAACTTTTAACCTGCTATTCAATGTATCCTACAGAAAACATAATCATATGCAAAATGATTATGCCATCCGTCATTTTTCAAAACTGGAGAGGAGGAACACCATGGGCAAAAGGGTGCCAAATCAGCATGCATGTTGTATTTGTAGTTTGGCGGAAAGTTATGATTACCTGGAACTTTTTCTACAAGAAAAAGTTTAGTTTCATGCTGTTTCACTGAACCTAAGCCATGTCATAGATTCAGAATTTTATTGCACAGTACGGGAATCAATCTTGATTCCTGCAGAAAAAAATTGGCGAGAATCATTGATTCTTATCTTGTCAATCAACTTCTGTGTAAACTACAAAAGTTTGAATAAGAATTCTGACCCTGATTAACCATCAAATTTACTCCAAAGAAATTTCACATTTTGCCTTTACCATGTAAAAGCAAGTTATTAGCTTTAGGATTAATGGACCTTTCATTTTAAATTGTTTTTTAAATTTTGTTTTGGTTTTCTCCCTCAGCTGATGACATGGGGTTAGGAAAGACGTTGACCATGATATCACTTGTCAAAAAACAAAGGGAATTAAACCAGCTGATGGAACAGGACAAAGAACATGATAATAAGGAGGATAAAGAAGATGATAAGGAAGAGAAAAAAGATCAAGGTCAGTAGCTACTTCACTTACCGGTAGTGCTTTTGAGGAACTTTGTCAACTGATGATGTCAGCTCTGATGTTTTTCTTGGAAACGACTAGAGTAGCTACTTGTTTGGATTGAACCAGAAAGACAGTCTATTATGTGCATGGATTCCATTATAAAGATAGACAGATAAAGATGGACAGATAGTATCAGTATTTGTTTCATGCTAAGCTTACAAACTGTGGCAAGGTCCATTCATACTACACTGCATTTGCGGTGTGTTCTGTTCCCTATATATCAATAACTTTTTGCCACAACTCAAGGTAAATATGATGCAATGCACCGCACCGCAAAGCAATTACTGCATAGTGTAAACAGACCTTTAAACTGGCAAGTTCAGTTTAATTTTAAAAATGTTGGTTACCAATTAATTTGATTTTCGTTTATTTCATTTCATTTCATTTCATTTCAATTTTATTTATACACGGAAAAGCCCAGATCAGCCCTTGAGCTGGTCTTCCCTGGGGCCGTGTTGCTACATAAATTTCCATGTTACATTACATCATTAATCAAGTACCATAACCACCCGGGTATAAGCCCACTTTCGGCTATAAGCCCACCCCCTATTTTTCAAAACATTCTGGGAACAAGGGTGCACTCAGGTATAAGCCCAGTACTAAATTTTGGCCAAGTCAATGCTTTGCTCTCATATTTAAGAACAAATTAAAAACATATCAGTTGATAATTAACATTCCACACTTACAATTTTAAGAAATTGACATAAAAGATAGAAATTACTGGTGCATTGTGCATACAGATGAGGGATAATTGTTCTTATTTTAAAATTCCAGCACTAGCCCTTCCCCGGTTATAAGCCCACCCCCATTTTTGAAGTGAAATCTGCCATCTAGGGGGGGTGGGCTTATACCCGAGTGGTTACGATATAATAAAAAGTAAATGGAAATACAAAACAAGTATAAAAACTATAAAATGACAAAGTGATAAAATATAAATTAAACATACAAAGCAAGTACAATTCTGAAGAAGTTGCTGTCATTGAAACAAAATTGATCTAATAATTGATTTAAAAAATCTAGAACCCATGGATTCTGGATTGATTTGATTCATGATTTAAGTTGGTAGAGCATTAGGTCCTAGGTTAAAAACCTGCATGGTCAGTGGAAGGAAAGTTTTCTCAATGATAAATATTAATATTGTGTGGTATCAAATTGATTCTAAGTAGTTTTTATTCTACTTAGATGTTTAGAATCCCATTTTTTTCCTTACCAGGTACAATATTATTTAACACTTGGGCAGGTAAAAGTAACATCACAACATAAGCAAAGTATTTGCAACTCGTTTATCAATAAGGAAGTACC
The DNA here is from genome assembly GCF_039555335.1 of Amphiura filiformis. NCBI lineage: Eukaryota > Metazoa > Echinodermata > Ophiuroidea > Amphilepidida > Amphiuridae > Amphiura > Amphiura filiformis. The sequence goes on from NC_092628.1 coordinate 101,229,710, forward strand.
GAATCACAAGCCCATATCTGTGCTTGCTTTTTGATCATTAGTTTAGTTGCTAGAGCATCAGACCGGTAAACCAAAGGTCCAGGTTTCTAAATTTTTAAATGGGCAGTGGAAAGGAATTGTTTATTCATATACTATGTGGTGATGAACTTGATTCCATCTTAGATTGTTAGTTAATCCTATTTTTTATTTCTTTTCCTTATACATCAGCATTTATCAAGTCAAAATGCACACTAGTGGTGTGCCCAGCATCCCTTATGCTGCAGTGGATGGGAGAGGTTGAGAAGAGATGCAAATCAAATGATATATCCATGTATCTATACCATGGTCCCAAAAGAGAACAGGATCCAAAGATACTAGCTTCCTATGATATGGTCTTCACTACATACAGTATTGTTGGCAAAGAATTGTCTGTTGTGTGTGCAGAAGATAAAGGGGATCAGCCAGCAAAGGTATGTATATCTGGTCATAAAATGATATTGTCTTCTTTTTGTGTCTGTCGGTCTGTCTGTCAGTTATGCTGTCTGTCTGCTTCTTTTGTGCTTGCTCTATTTTGTTCTCTGTCTTTTGTGTTCTTGGTTTCTTTCTCTCTCTGCCTTTCTCTCTGATTTATTTTATTCTCTGTCAAATCTGGATAATTAAAATGTGCACCTTTTGATTTTCACACTTAATATCACATTGTTTGTACTAGAGGTATGTGCCCCCATTAATGTTTTTAAATTTTGCAGGGTTCAAAATGTTGTGGATGTAAGCGATCAATTGGCAACACTGTCTGGTTTAGGCGCTACATGCTTAAAACACACTGATCTGATAAACATCACATAAAGTAATTACCAATTCATTTCAAGATAACTCAAAATCTATGCATCAAATTTTAAAACTGAAAAACAAAAAAAGAAAAAGATGTAAATTCAGAAGTTGCACCTAAACACATTGAAAATGTTGCTTTTGTTGCTTGAGTGCCTACCTTTGACCAGTCAGGTAGAAAATGTAATGGTGTATACTGACATAAGTATCTTTTTGGTGCAACTTTTGATTCTGCATCTTTTTCATTCAAGGAGTCACCATGGCTACAAATATTGAGCTATCAAGACAAATGATAGATCACATACAGAACTAAATTGGGTTTCCTTTTGCTATTGCTGTGTTGCATAGATTTTGAGATGTTGCCTCATAATTAAGAGCAATAAGTACTTTTTCTGAAATGTTTATTTTAAAATCTTTACAAAATTATATAACAATCCTGGAGTAAAATATCTTGATAATGTGTGATTTCTTGATCAGGATGCTACCTGTACAACATCACAACCAACCTTACTCCAGATTGGATGGGAACGTATCATCTTGGATGAAGCACATAGTATCAAGAATCACAAGAGTCAGACAGCCATCTCTGTGTGTCGGCTTAGGGCCAAGTCTAGATGGGCAGTTACTGGCACACCTATTCAGAACAATCTCTTAGATATGTTCTCATTATTAAGGTATGTACAACCCTATAAACAATATGAGGACAAAGATAGCAAAACTAAATTTCCATGAGTTACATTTTTGCCTCAAATGATCAAAATATGACCACAAAAATTCATGATGTTGTGGTCTTATATGATAAAACCAAGGATTTGATTGATAAATCTGTTCATAAATCAAAAGCAACATTTGCAACATTCTCCTCATTCTGCTTGAGTGAATTAGTGGAAAATCAACAGTGGTTACAGGTTTACACAAATCATACTCTCAGATTTTCTGCAAACTATTGCATCAAATGTATAGGAATGTGCATATGTGCACCAACAATTTGAGCTGCCACACACAATTTGAAGCGGGACTCAATGAAATGCACACTGACATCACCAACTCGCTGAGAACAAAACTTCTAAAACGATATTTAACCATAATTGCTGCTTCATTTATCTATGATTTCTTTTTTGCAGGTTCCTGAGATGCTCTCCATTTGATGAGTACAAAGTATGGAAGAAACAAGTAGACAATAACTCACGTAAGTTGTAATTATTTTGTATGGTATAGAGCATGGCACAGTGGTATATGAGGTCCCTAATTCAACCCATACATGAGACATTTACACGGTATTGACTTGGAAATTAGGTTAGATTATGTTAAGAATTTTGCAATGCCCCATTATGGTACATATGAGTACTGAACCTTGAGAGTATGTACTGTCTCTGTGTTTGAATGCTAATTGGTGAGCCTCGTGCAGCTTGCAGCAAAATGTGACGTGTCATGTCAAAAGGAGACACTTTTGGGCAGGTTATCAATTTTGAGGTTTTTACATATCTTAAATAAAGAGATATTTTGCTCCACAACGCCGTTTTCCCCAATGAAATCGGACATTCCTAAGCGAAGATATTGGGTTTGTAAGTTATGGTATTATAAAATTGGAAATTGAGATATTGGCCTTTAAAAATATTATTAACAATGTTGAGAGTAGGAATGACCTTGAAAAATATCTCCAAAAATACAAGATACCAGTTATATTCCGGTCTGAAACTATCAGACATTATTTTAAACATCAATAACATCACAAATACCCAACAAACCCAAATTGTGAAAAAATCATCTTGGCCAGATTTTTGGCTATTTCTCCATTTATGATCCTGCCCAAAAGTGTCTCCTTTTGACATGACACGTCACAAATATTCTTTAGAAATTATTACTACACTTTTGGGAGAGAAAACATGCACAAATTATGAAATTTTATGAGTTAAAAAAAGCGACCCAAGATTTCCGTGTTTTTGGGTCGGTTGTGAAGGGCAAACAAACACTTTTTTCATTGGCCTAATCAAAGATACCTTGATGGTACATTCATTTGTGATCATTACTTGTCTTTTTACTCTCAGAATATGGCAACAAGAAGCTGAATGTGTTGGTGAAGAATTTGCTTCTGAGAAGAACCAAGAACCAGGAAGGCACCACTGGCAAACCATTGGTAAGCGGCTTAAATGCATTTCATTCTCTTTTTTTTGTAATAGATAAGTTGGATATCCCTGATTTGTGTGTTTGTTTCACCTGATTTATATTCAGTGGGAGACTAATAGACATCAGTTTAACTTTTAACAAATCATATCATATTTTATTTATTTATTTCAACTTTCTTTATACAGGGTAGCTCCTTCAGTGTAAAAGCACTGCTATTCTTAGAGGCCCTGTGATATACAGGGTGTAATTTACTTTGATATTACATAAATATTACAAGAAAAATATACAAAATACTATTATAATGAAATTACAAGAATCAAGAAAATTATACAAAAGGGAAAATCAATGAAAAGTGGGGTTTGTTAGAGCTCTTGATTTAAATTCACTTAGCCTCAAGGAAATATAATTAGTGCGAGTGTCAACATCAACAGAACTATTCCACAGATTTGCTGCTCTCGTCTGAAACAATCTCTTACCAGAGTTATTGTTAAATTGAGGAACAACAAGTGAATTGGAGGAAGTACATCTTGTGTCATGATCATGAGTGGATGTGGTAAATGAAAATTTGGAACAAAGATAATCAGGAGCTCTACCAGTAAGGCATTTATATAACATAATAAGAATATGATTATTCCACCTATTGTCTAGTTTAAGCCACTTGAGAGAAGACATCATTGAATCAATATTAGTTCTGATATCAGCAGAAAGAATAATTCTGGCAAGGTTGTTCAAGAGAATTTGTAACTTGCTTGAAAGAGTGACCTGTTTGTAAAGTTATGATTACTCAGTACTTGCCATAATTTTATTATGTGCTCCTGTTAAAAAATCCCTACAATTCTTACTAACTCATTTGTGAAATAGAACTTACAATGCATGGTAACTTACGGACCTTCAGACATTTGATATGGCAAAAACTTAAAGGAAACTTACCGAGGCGTAATCAGCCAATACAAATTTAATACCAAATCACATTTTGTTCACCGTTTGATATTATTTGGTTTTTTTCTCAGGTCAGTCTACCAGCAAAAAGAAACCACACTCATGACCTGGAGTTGTCATCAAAAGAAAGAACAGTATATGAGAAATTGTTTGCCCAGTCCAGGTAAGTGTTTCATTCTATCAGCCCTACTTCACTCTTATACTTGGGACTGCTGATCATCAGGTTTTTCATGGGCCTATTCCAGTTGAAATCCATACACCCCAATATGAAAGACTTGATCTTAAAGGTGAACCTCATTGAAAATAAAGTTATATATCAATGGAAAGCTTATGATGCCAGGAAGCAGAAAAGAATATTTTTTATTTGCCTAACGCACCAGGATAGACATAATCTCCATGCAAAGATTGGATATTGGCACCCCCCCTAAATTACAAAACGAAATCGTTCAAATTGGGCGCTATCGATGATGACGTCAGCACGGGGACACACAGTAAACTCAATGTCCATGCATTACTGTGGCATGCATCGGGCCAATGCACGAACTCAGTCATTGTCAACTTACTTTACATGAAAAATATCTTCAATAAAATAAGAATAACTTGAAGGAAACATCATAGATACATACGGGGTGAACTCAGTGACTGACTATGACTGAGTCTCAGTCGCTGAGTGTTCCGTATCCGCGACTGTACGTACTGTACTTGCAGACAAAATGACCAATTTGATATTCACATTCTGATATTTCCAACTTATTGCTACTTCATCAGCAAAATTTATTCCTGTAAATGTTCCAAATATAAGGAGCGATTGATCAAATCTGCTGAAACACGGTGCAAGTGCTACGGTGCTACCGGAGAGACGAAGCGAGTCGCTGTGTTTGCCCACCTTGATCGTCGCGGCTCCCTGTAATTTCTTCAGCATCAATTTATGCATCGTGTTCGGTTATCCATAAAACATGAATGTTTCACTTTTTCAGTACACTGATTGTAGTATCATTAAAAGAATCGTGACACAAGTGACAATATTTTAATTTTATTCAGATTTCAGAATTCCATCAAATAACGGTCTACTAAACCTAAATTGTATTTATTTTATAATAAAGTATCGTGATTGTGTGGAAAGAATGTACCGGAGAATGTATTGCATAATGCGCTAAATATGAAAACCTTTATGGGCTGGATTTGATGAAATCGGCAGTGGTTTTTTTATTAATTTTTTGATAATTTTAAAAATCAGATATTTTAAAATGAATCAAGAATAGGGAATGTCACAAACAAGTTATTTAATTTGTTATTCGATCATGTTTATTCAGTCCATGACATGAACGGTGTACGGTAGCAGCAAGCATTTGCGCATGGGATTGATCCCAGCGCGAAATTCAAACTCAATTACCCAGTTATACCCAGCCAGTTATGACTGATTTTGTCAAAAATTTACGGAACATTTTCGTGTTGACAATAATTCTATTATTTCTAATATATATAGAAGGAATCAGCAACTTGAAGATTCTTCTCATTTCAAGCTTTATTGTGAAAATCAGACTTGCCGGGCAGCTTGCAAAGTACAGGAAGCAAGTCTTGTTTACATGTTTCGAGTAGGATCACGTGATCTGCGAACCCTGAGCTTACGTCACGAGCATTCTCAAGGTCAAAGACGATTGATTTGGGTGCTTTTTGGGCGCCTTAAAAAAGACCAAAAATTGATTCATTTTTTTAATTTTTCAGCTTTATTGGCCATCAAAAAAATCGGAAAAAATTATTGTTAATATCCTGATATCATAAGCTTTCCATTGATATATAACTTTATTTTCAATGAGGTTCACCTTTAATATTCCACACAGGGAGTGTGAATTTCAAATAGGGTACTTGAATGGGTGATTCCATTTGAAATCTACACTCCCTGTGTGGAAGATTAAGGTCATGTCTTCCATATTGGGGTGTATAGATTTCAACTGGAATAACCCAATGATTGTACAGGTGTGTGCAATTAAAAGACATGGTTTCATGTCAGGAAAAAATAGTGTCTCAGTGCGTTCAAAGATTATTAAATCCAATGCAGAATGCTGTTTCTGTTTCTGTTTCCCCCAACTTGAACTCAGTGAAAATAAGCTTGAGATGCCTGAACCTGTCAAAACCTACATTCTGATACATATGATAGTGGAGTTAGTAGTTGTGGAAGTTGGTAATAGAAGTAATAGTGGGAACAGCAGCTTTGGTATCTTAAAATTACTTGGCAAAACTTGTTTAATAGCTAGAAACAGCATTGATCCTTCCCTGTTAACTTGAGATTACATGCATGCTGTGAATGAGTCAGGTGGTAGTACATTTAACTATGTTGTCTGGATTCCATTTGTAGAGCATTCTCATATATAAATTGTTATCAAATCATATTCCAGATCACAAGTAAAAGAATACATCAAGATGCATGAAGACAAACGAGATGGAGTGACGCCATCCAACACCTATAGCAACAGTGATCACCGAAGCACTGCTAATGCCTTTACAACTCATGGTAGTGCATCTCAGTGTAACATTGGTACAGGAGGCAGCCATCAACCAGGAGCAGACACTAGTAAAGGCAATCAACCTAAGATGAATGCCAGTCAAATTCTTGTCATGTTACTGAGATTGAGGCAATGCTGTGGACATCTGAGTCTACTGAAACAGGTACTTGGTGATCAGTTCTTGCCATAGTCACATGTAATCACATAATGTTACTCACTTATTAAAACCTGGCACACACAAAGATCTTACTTCAGAAATGCCACTTATCAGGTTTTCCAGAAGGGTTTTTTTTTACCCCATTTTATTGCTTTAATCCAAAAATTCACATGCTTCTTCAGGTTTTTCTTTCCATTTTCAAGTGTTTATAGTGGAACTAAGTGGAATCTCTCATATTTTATGATCTTTGATTTGTTTTGTTCTTGCAAATAAAGCAGCTGAATATATTAGTAAAACAGTGTATACCAACTTGATGTGGGGAACAAGATAAAGCCAGAATTGAATCAAAACTAATGCAGTATGTAAACCATGGAGGTGTACACTGACACTGCACTAGTAAAAATCCGAAACCACAGCGATTATAGATAAAAGCAAACAAAATTACAACCAACGTTTCAGAAGCTGCCCTTCAGACAATCTGCCCTTCTTCAGGGACAAATGACAAAAATATATACAACCAATGAGTTAGCTAGTTACAAGTAGACTTAGGTAGCAAGCATACTGTAAAACCCCGTCTACAAGCATATAGTGTGCTTCTGATGAAAGCTACATTAATCCAGTCGCCATTATGGAGTTTGAGCAAATAAATTACGGATCCAAGCATATACAAACAAGTATTATTTTAAGACCGATCTATTGTATTGGTATATTAACGCTTGCTTCGAATTAATTAAGCTTTTATAAAAAACACTATATATGCTTGTAGACGGGGTTTTACGGTATAAAGTTAATCAAATGACGGCGAATAATTAAACTAAGGTAGCATGCAAACAAAATATCAAAACCACAGCCAAAAAAGTAGCATCTCTACCATAGAATTAGAGCAGGAGAACCAAGGCCCCCTATACCGCCACATACAATCGCCCCGTCAGCTATGGGGAGAAAATTGGGGGTATTCAGGTGGAGAGGAACGAAAACAATTCTGTGGTCTCTACAGAATGAGAGCTAGCTTGCTACAGATTTACTTTGTGATTAAAGTACATTGATATTGTAATTTTACATTCCTATTTTTCATTACTTTTTTCATCCAGGCTGTTGAAGATGAAACATGTGAGTCAGATGGAATTGAATTATCACTAGTAGATCAGATGAATGAGATGGCAATAACAGACAGCGCTGTAGCCCAGGTTAGCGGAGATTCACAAGATGTACGCTCTACTCAAGTCAGACCCTTGTATTCAGATAGAATGTTTGTCAGCAGTAAGGTAAGTTAATCAAATAATGAATTATTATGAACGTAATACATAAAGTATCTTGAGTAATATCAAGATTGTGGGATGTAGATTGAATCAATTCCCAAATCACAACTTTCAGTGCCCAGGTGAGACAAAACTTATGACATGGTTCAAAACTGACAATCTGGCCAAGGTATAGTCTAGAAGGGACCATAGAGTATATTGTTATAAAACAATCATATCTTTTCACGAAGAAGACAACTGTTTTTTATCAAGCAATTAGACCCTGCTGAATATAATATAAATCAAAAACTCAAAATATGACCCTGTATGCCATTGGTTCTAACAACATAATTTCTATGCAATTTCAACATCATACCTTAAACCAGAACCAAATTTGTTACATCTTTGGATTGACTGTCGATGCTTATTATTAATGAACTAATGACTAATTAATAAGAATTAATTCTAAATTTATATTGGTCACTACCAATACATACAAAGATCACAATAAACACCAGTCAGTTAATTGATTTCATAAATAATAAGGATCAACCAAGCATTGATTGTTGATTGAAAGATTGAACTTCTTTGTTTCTATTGCCTTAATAAGAAAGTTCTGCAATTGACATTTGACTATCACAGATTGAACAAGTGCTGCGTTTTCTACGAGACATCCGTGCTAACAGTTCCCCAACTAGGCCAGACAAAACTGTAATTGTATCTCAGTGGACCTCTATGCTTGACATTATGGCTGAACATCTTACCAAAGCTGGCTTCAGGTACTCCACAATCCGTGGCAATGTGCCAGCCAAGAAGAGAGGTGAAATTGTGGAGGATTTCAACTCCAATCCAAGAGGAGCTGAAGTGATGCTGGTGTCATTAAGAGCTGGTGGTGTGGGGCTTAATTTGGTGGGAGGAAATCACTTGTTTCTTCTTGATATGCATTGGTAAGTATTCATATTTTTTAGTTCAGATAAGCAGCAGACTCATTTGATATGCATTGGTAGTAAATAGTTAAGGTAACTAGTGTAAGACAGCAAATATATGTTTATAGTACTTTATACCAATATATTATTAATAGTATTTATGCAGAAATTTTAGATACATGTAATAACACATGTTGCAGTTTAGTAATTTTGCTGATTTTACTCTGCATTTCACAGACTGATTTTTAAAGATACAAAGGATCTATAATATAACCACTGGATTCATATTGAACTTAGAAATATACCTTTGAATCCTTACATAATTATTTGGACATTTGTGTGAGATAGTGTCATAAAATATGGACCATTTTGACAAAGATAAAGAAAGTCATATCCTTTGATGGATTATTATATTATTTTCTTGTTTTGATATTAAGAATGTGTGTGGGGAGGTGTGTGTTTATTTTTCCCACCCACATTGTGTTTTTTCTACACCAAATGAGGCAACTGACTTGGAGTCATCCCCGGCCAGTTGTCACCACTTCCACAGCTTAACCTGCATTCTAAATATGCAAAACATTTTTTACAACTGAGGACATCTAGGGGGTAAGGTAGAAGTCACTTATCAGAAATAAAATTGTGTTTTGTCTGCAGTTGGCCATTATTTGTTCGAAGTTGACACACAGTATTTACAGGTGTGTGGGGTGGGTGTGGTGAGGGAGGTGTTTGCAAACAGTGGGTAACAAAATATTTGCATGTTAGTGTGAGTATGCCAAAAAGATGGCACTCTGCAAAAATGCAGTATTCAATTGTGTATGCTCATCTCATCTTCCTATCCCATAGGAACCCTGCCTTGGAAGATCAAGCCTGTGATCGTGTGTATAGGATGGGACAGAAGAAAGAGGTAGCTATTCACAAGTTTGTATGTAAGGATACTATTGAAGAGAGGATCCTATCACTACAGAAGAAGAAGTCACAACTTGCTAGTGATGTCTTAGCTGGGTAAGTGTGCAAGAAAGAGTAAGCCATTCACAACTTTGTTTGTAAGGATACTATTGAAGAGAGGATCCTATCGCTACAGAAGAAGAAGTCACAACTTGCTAGTAGTGATGTCTTAGCTGGGTAAGTGTGCAAGAAAGAGGTAGCCATTCACAACTTTGTTTGTAAGGATACTATTGAAGAGAGGATCCTATCGCTACAGAAGAAGAAATCACAACTTGCTAGTGATGTATTAGCCGGGTAAGTGTACAACAAAGAGGTAGCTATTCACAAGTTTCTTTGTAAAAGACACTATTGAAGAGAGGATCACTATCACCAAAGAAGAAGTCACAACTAATATTGCACATCTAGATTATTTCACCATACGTTCAGCATTCTTTTATGTAAAGTGGGTGCTTGTGCATTGCATCATATCCACAAGGCCTCAGTACCAAGTACAAGTTTATTTTCACTTTAATTAATAGAGTAATTTGTGATAAGCAGGGACAGGCGATTTGCGTGGGAAAAAATAGCAAATTGCGTGGAACTTTTTTTCAGTGCAAATCATGTATCCCTGTCCATAGGAAAAAAATAGCCAATTGCGCCTAATTGTGCGGAAAAAAGTTCTGCGCAAATCGCCTGTCCCTGGTGATAAGTAAGTTTGCATTGCATTGATAGATTGATCCTTAACAAGGGGATTGGGAATTCCCAGAAACAATTGTGTTGTTCAGAAACTATTTAATATGACTTATTAACAATGTATTTGTTTCCTTTTTTGCAGTGCCAAGAAGAAGAACCAAAAGTTGAGTCTTGCTGATTTACGCTTCCTCTTTGGTGTCTGATGATGGAATCTGGATTACCAATATTTGGTATCTGAGGAAAAACAACCATGTCCAAGATATTTATATACTCTGTAGAAGTTTTTGTAGAAACAAGGCGTTTGAGTTGAGTATCCAGAGATGTAAGACTTCCGGAAATTTCCGGAATTCCGGAAATGGAGCCAAAAAAAAAAAATTCCGGAAATGTAAAAAAAAAAAAAAAAAAATATTTTATTTTATTTTATTTTTTACATTTCCGGGATTGGATGATGATGATAATTTCTGAGACGAATATACCTACAGGGATTGGAAGCGAGCCTATTTGTGTGTACTTTAGATGCTGCTATGTGTGTTCCACCTCTAGCTGTTATGGCATCTATTTGGAATCACCAATCCACTTTATTGGCCTGTAAAGAACTATAGATCATTGTAGGTTGACTAAACTACATCAACAAATCATTTAACATGGCCAAAACATTTTTTTAATTAATCATGCAAAAAAGTGGAAATTTTCTTAAAATCAGCTAAAATTGCCCAAAAATGCTCATTTTATGTCTCAATTCAGAAAAATATGGTGAACTTTTGAGATTTTAAAATGCAAACTCGACCTTGTTTAAATGTGTCTCCAGGTTTTGTTTCAATTTAAAAATCTGTAAAGTATACCACATTTTTCTGAAGTGAGACACAAAAAGGGTCCATTTTTTGCCATAACAGACATGGCTCGCACAAAAGTGCTTGCTTCCGATCCCTGTAGGTATATTCGTCTCAGGATAATTTGTCATAAAAAGAGCAAAAAATTTTTTTGTGAGTGGGGTGAACCCCCGCTAGGGGCTCTGCCCCATGGGCCCCCGTTTCACGTCTCGCCTTCGGCTCGACTGCTCGGCAGCCCGCCTTCGTCTCGGCAGAATTTTCAGGAAGTGGATCACTACCTCACTTACATCTCTGAGTATCCCGAGTTGGCAAACCATTGATGTGTGTGTTGTGAGTGCATCAAATGGTAACTTGATTAGATGATGTATGGTTTATACATAAGATACTTACTATGGATACTTGTTATGTATTTATGATATGAAGAGAGCAGATGCAAACACCCATATATCAATTGTTCTTGATTTGGGATAGGCCTATACATTTATGTAGACAAATATAACTTGTCAAATATATACAACGTAATAAATAATTATTTGTGATCATAGTGTCAAAAATATACATTGGATTTGTAAAAGTACACTGTCAATCAAAGCTAGCATCATAGGGCAGATGTTGGTGGCCTTAACTGCAAAAAGTTTGAAAATGCTGTTCATTGGCGTTTGAATCTGAGCTCTTCATAATGTATCATGTCTTTGTGAGTAGTAGAAACTAATGCCATGTCTTCATTTCATGGGCCATTTAAGATGCCAAGATTTAATGAGCTCACAGTTCTTCAAATTTCATAGTTTATTGTAAGCTATGAAACCAGTGGATTGAAAGAGTTGGTATAAGGCCAAAAAAAAAAGGTTAATCTCAAAGCTTGCGTCTTGGCGTTTGTAAAATCCCACGATTTGACAAAAACAAATGCGGAAATTTTTTTATTTCAAAACAAATTTTTATAGTTTTTCCAGAAAAAATCGGTGAAAATCAGACTTTTTCTCAAAATACCATGAAAAAAGTCGGAATAAAAAAAAAAAAAAAAAAAAAAATCGCATTTCGCATTTGTTTTTAAATTTCTCGTGAGCTTTGAGACAAACCTTTTTTTTTTTGGCCTAAGTAGGCTGACAAAACAGAAAGAATGCCAGTGTGTATTGGTGAAGTGCAGTTATATTTATAAATCTGTTAAATTTTAGAGAGATAGCTTTTAGATAATTATATTGTTTAGGTTTTAAATATGCACCACATTCTTCAAACAGGTCAGTGTTAAACAAGCCAGGGTTTATAGAGTCTGATATTAACAATTTTTTGAATTTGTTATATTCTCTTTAATTATCGCTCACGAGCGTTGCATTTTCCAAAAGAGGATGTTAATTAAAGGTCTTTTTTACAATGGTAATTGGCATGAAAACATTGCTAGTACCATGTGACAGTGCTGAGGTATTCCACAAACACAATAAAGAATTTCTACAAATACTGTGAACACAGTCTATGGGCTATTCAGATGTATTCCGCACCCCCTATGGAAGACACTTCCGAATTTGGGGCTAAATTGACAGCGAATTCACATGTCAGGAAAACCCCATGGAAGACCCTGCCGGTATTGTGGTAATATGGCCAGCCGGAATTCAAGTAAATGTAAATGTCTTCCATAGGGTTCCAGCTGGAATTAGAAAAATTTTTCAGTTTCCAGCCAGAATTCAAGTAAATTGTAAATGTCATTCATAGGTTAATCGAGATGGTGACCATAAATGAAGATCCTGCCGGAATTGGAGCATTTTTGACCATTTTCCAGTCGGAATATTAAGAAATATGAATGTCTTCCATAGGCACATCATGGCCTTTCACAATCGCCACTCTTGTTTTTTTTGTTAATTTTAGCAGCCGGAATTTCACCTAATCTCAGTGTCTTCCATACCCTCCAGCCGGAATCTTTGTTAAAAATGACTGGTGGAATTCTAGACACATCTCAATTCCAGCTGAATTGTATTTTTTTAAATGTCTTCCAGAGGGGGGGGGGGTGCGGAATACATCTGGAATAGCCCTATAACAATGGGTACACACATATATTGTGAAATCGGTGATCGCATGTTGGAAAATACGGGTATTGTAAGTTATTTTCATTATTTATGCAACAGTTTGGTGGAAAAAACGATGGGGCGTTTATTAGAGGGGAGGCTTTAATAAGTTAGAATATGGTAGGTAAACTTTCTTATTTTGGTGAAAAAATTAATCAAATTCTCTAAGACATGTAACTTTGAGTGAAAGTGCAGATATAATTTTTGGGATACTTCTTTATTGTAAACTTTATGTAACCAGTGGACTAAAAGAGATGGCTGACATAAACAGAAAGTATGACAATATATATTTGAGAAGTGTAGTTATATTTATAATCCTGTAAGATTTTAGTTAGATAGCTTATTGTTACAGTATTACAGTAATAACACGTCAGTAACAAATCAGGATATTTATGACCATTATTTGGGAGCACGGTGGCCTAGCGGAACGGGCACTGACTCATGATCGAAAGGTTGCGGGTTCGAGCCCCGGCGACACCATCGTGTTGCGCCCTTGAGTAAGGCACTTTATTTCGATTACTCCTCTCCACCCAGGTGTTTAAATGGGTAACGGCATTCTTAAATGCTGGGAAGGTAACAGACTCGCTGTAGAGGAGGTGTAGCGATCCCCCTATAGCAACATTACATGGAGGAGTCTGGCCCCATCACCAATGAAAGAGAGATGGGCACTCTGATCACTGTTTATACAGGATCGCCTCCTTTACCTTACCTTTATGACCATCCACAAACAAACCCATTGTAATGTCACCATTGTATTCAGAGATATTGACCAATAAAGCTGACATAAATTAATAGAAATTTCAAGAGCAAAATTTGTATTTTGAACACCTATTTCCCAAGCAATTGTGACAAGTGATTTTACACTTTCGTTTTATGAGATTTCCGATGTTTAATAATCTGAGAAACTCAAAATGTCGTCTTTATACTGGGTTTGTCGTGGATGGTCACATTTGCAAAGAAATTACATTTTCTGCAATGCTCTGTTGTGAGAGTGAGAGGCTGTATATTAATCATGAATGTAATAAATAGGACCAAAATAGACCATTGATAAATGAATATACATGGTGCAATGAATCAAAATGAAGGTCCAGATGAACAAACTTAATTATGAATTAAGAGAATTTTTCTTTTGTCAAAACCAGTTTGAAGAAAACTTACTAGTTTTTCTTGCTGACAGTTTCGCCAGTGAGCCACTGACTTTATCAAAGCTTGGTGTTGTTGTGATGATCCAACAGCTGATGACTGGCAGGAAGTTATTTCACTTCCGGTGACGATGTTAGTCTTGTTAGCAGTCTTCAGAAGAGGATCATACATGTGACTTAGGTTGTAGACCCCCTCGTCTCTGTTCATTACTCCTCGCCCTCTTTCTGATCTGGATTGATTCCTTAATCCACCTTGCTTTCCTATCACTCTCTCTCTCTAAGATTTTAGACTCCCCCCAATTGTGACCCATCACATCGAAACACGGCAGTTGTCGTCATAAATGAACTTGTAGATTTCTTTACAAAAAAGGACTGATTTTGAGCTTTAAAATGACACCTCTTTCATTAATATCACATGTAGAATGGCGATTTTATGTGACAAATACAGTTTAAATTTCTTATTATTTTCTTTATTTTTCGGAGCACATTTTCTTTATTATCTTTAAATGTGGATTTCCGACAACTGCCGTGTTTCGATGTGATGGGTCACAATTGATAATATGATTAGCCCTGGCTACGTGATCACTAATGGCTGAGTTCTTGAAATGGCTCTCTGATTCTTTCTTTGATCTGGTGCTAGGGCTAATCATATTTCTCTTTGATCTGGTCTACTTCCCGCCAGTCATCACCTGTTGGATCATCACAACAACACCAAGCTTTGATAAAGTCAGTGGCTCACTGACGAAACTGTCAGCAAGAAAAACTAGTAAGTTTTCTTCAAACTGGTTTTGACAAAAGAAAAACTCTCTTAATTCGTTCATTACCAAACCTGGTGAATATGTTTCAACAAACTTAATTATGGTTATATGATAATCTCAGGCTGGGGATGGGCAGTAATGGTGGTTCCAACTAGGGCTATTCATTTATAATCAAAGACAGGGAGAAAAACAGTTCATGGCTGGTGCTAATCTCCATATGTGATGCAATCAGGCAAAATTTTGAGATATAGGCATACAAAGGAAATATTTCCTTTTGTTTCCTGTTGTTTTGAAAACTCTAAAATTGCTTATATCTTTGGAACTGATTGTTCAATTTCAATGGGGTTTTCTGTAAAATCTAAATATGTAAATGCTTTTGACTATCCTATAAGAAACTGAAAATTTAATATTTCCGAGTTCCGACTGATTTTGCTTGATCGCATCACATATGACCAAAGCAGGGATGTAAGTTTTCAGGCTTTTGCCTGAATTCAGGCTTTTTTGTAATCCAGATTTATGCAATTTTTAGGCCATTTTAGGGCCATTCTGGTCATTTTCACACTGTTTTTCAGGCTTAATCAGGCTTTCTGTCAAGAGTGGACTTTCATCCCTGCAAAAGGGATGTTATGCTTATGACAGACGGTTTCAACTAGGTCAATTCATTAGCCATGCCTTTGAACATACCAAGCAAGTTAGAAATGTATAGTATTCGAAAAAGCACTTGTCAGTGCAAGAAGTGGCTGATGCTTTTAATAATGATTAGAAATATTATCTTGTAGCTTCTGCTGGTGCTATAGCAGTATGTTTTGTATTGTTGCCCGCCCATGTTAAAATGAATAACAAAAGTAAGTAACGTGGTTAGATACTGTGATTTTTCATGGGAGGGCAGAGTTTGATGATAGATGTGTGTCTAGATTAGGTTAACCTTACTCTGCGGAGGTGATCATTTATAGACAAATTGAGGATTTCAGCAGGTTTACCATCGGCCAAGTGTAATGCTGGTTTCATACTTTCTGCCGCTGAGCGGTGTAACGTTTGCCACTGGTCACCGCTAGTGTTTCTGGTGCGACTGCACAGTGAAGTAAAATCATCTTCAAAGCGGCAAGCGGCAGGAAAGTATGAAACCAGCATAAACAGCAATACTAGTCAGATAGTGAACCTGTTGAAACCCTCAATTTGTAACACACATACTCATTGTAAAAGCCTATAGAGCAAAAAATTATGTGTTTATAGACGAATTGTGCAATTTCCTGCACCATTAAATACCATATTTTGGATAATCTCAATACATCACATTGTGCCATTGTATGTATGTTTCGAGAAAATGTGTAATGTTGATAGAAAGCAAACTTACACTTGCACTTGGTAAACTCACCGGAGCACTTTCACAGGGTTAACCGGTGTCTTCAGTGGATGTTATTGCTCTAAAGATTTGTTAATGTTGCTAGTGATGTTGTTGAGACACCTCTGATGACATCACAGATGTAGATGACGTCAAACAAGAAGATATTGTGGCGCCCCTTGGTTCCTGAGGTGTCTCAACAACATCAGTAGTAACAACAAATCTTCAGAGCAATAACATCCGCTGAAGATGCCTGTTGACCAGGTGAAAGCGCTCTGGTGAGTGTACCAAATTTGAGTAGCGTAGAAGTATAATTTTGCTTTCTATTTACGTTTACTGCTACGTATGAATTACATCATTATATGTGAAATGTTGTTTGGGAATATGCTTTTAATCCTGCCAGTTTTTGAAATGTGATCTGAGAAAATGTGTTTACAAATGCAAAGAGTCATGAGAATGAGCTTCCATGAAAAAACTTGAAAGTGGTATAAAATCAGTCAAAATTGCCTTAAACAGGATGAAAATGATATAGATGCATGAGGTTTGTCTTCATAATATTAGGAAGAAATAAATGTATTGTAAATTATGGGTAGTTAGAATAACACAGTCATGTTATATATTATATTCCAAATTTTGATACTGCAATAAAAGGTTTATATTTAAATCATGTTTTATAAAGTATTGAACATAGATAGTTTTGATTCACACTCAATTATTTGTTTGTATTAATTTGCCCCTTGGTGGTCTTTGGAACAGCCCATTTTATGAGCAAGAGATGGTACATAAGGCCATCTTAATTAAATCCTGAGTCTCAAAGCTTGTGAGAAATTGAAAACCTAATGCAGAATGCAAAAGATTTATTTATAATTATTATTATTTTGTGTCGGTACAGGCTTTGGGGCAAGCATTTTGTGCAGAAAGTATCCAATGTCTGTTGCAAATGTTGGAATAGTAGACAAAGTCACTGCTACAAAATAATTCTTCTCTGTATTGAAAACTTCAGAACTTGTTGAAAACTTGAAATCAAATCCGAATTTTGAGTTTTGTTTTCGCCTTTTGTTAGAGGGCTACGCGCGCAATTTTACTAACGCGCACGGCAGCTTTGAGACTCAGGATTTAATTAAGATGGCCTTACATGAGATTAAAACAGGCTTAAAACCAAATCAGAACTGGCTGTCCAAAATTACTGCTTAAGAGTTTTATAAGTTTTATTCTTTCAGAAAATTTTGAAATCCCATGAAAAACAATGATTCTCTGTGATATAGGCCTAATTTTGAAACACGGGATGTAGACACTTCTGGCACAGTGACCATAATTATGTCCATGCTAAAATGGCTGACCAAATCGAAATACCCTTTAGGGGACACATCCAGTTATAGCGCTAAGCCCTTGATATCAAATTGATATCATTGTACATACCTATTGTTATTGGGTGAAGCGTCGGTACACTGTGGGAAATACCCTGTCTTGTATAGCATCATGCTAGGCTCATTCATTGGCTTCCCCTTCTCTACAATCATGATGATGTTCCCATGCTATCACTGCTCATCTTGCCAACTTTGTGACCATTGGGAAAACAGAAGTCTCATGTTTCACAGGTCATTTTTTTAACACCTAAGAAACATGTGTCTTTGTTTTTAATATTTACTTTTAATCCCATTTAATTAATGGATAATGACTGGTCTGTGGATGGGAAAGGTCTTTCTCCTCTAGGATCGAGAATTGTAAAATGTGACATAAATGTAATTATTAGGCAAGGTTGGGTGGGGTATGGATTATCTCTAGTCTGGAAACAACTTGTGTACAGAAGTGGATTTAGTTACGTAGCCCGCTAACAACTTTATTCACCTCAAGTGAACTGAATATGTGACCCGTTCTGACAAAACCAGGAACAAGTCGCATTTTTGACATTTCGTGATTTGAATAAAAATGTCAGCACTAGACAATAAGCTTTAAAATGATACCAAAATTATATACATAGCATCAATACTTTTCAAGATATGTATGGTTTTGTAAATGATTTATGCCAAATTGCTATTCTGAGTAATGGGCTAATTAGTTTCTAGTCCAGTCCATCTAAACAAATTAGTGGTGTCACCCACCACTAATTGCAACAGAATTTTTTTCACTTTTATACATTTTAGAGATGTCCCCTGAACATCATACCAAAAATATACTGAAATATACTTGGTGGAAAGGTAGTTTTTGGCGGGAAAAGGTCATACAGTGGTCAAATTTCAAAATTGCTCGAATCTTATTAAAAACTATACCAAAGCATTCCTCTACTCTTAAGGATTCAGAAAAAGTATAGTTTGTCATATCTGTGATGTATCATTCTCAAGTTATAAGCAAAAGGTCAAAGGTCAAATTTTGGGCTCCACGTGGGTCAACTTGAAAAAATGCTCCGATCTCCTTAAAAATGGTCTCAATGTGTTCGTCCTTTAAAAACACTCCAAAATAAGAATAGTTTGCCATATCTTGGACGTTTCGTTACCTGGGTAGCAGGGTAAAAGAGGTCATTGACCATTGACCTCTATTGACCCCGACCTAGTTTTCGATGTTACGCATTTAATTAAACAACCTAAACAGTGCAAATATTCTTTAAATGAATTATGTTTGCAAGCCGAACAATTTGAGACCATTTTGGTTAAAATCAGACAATTTTTAGTTTTTGACCTCTGTTGAACCCAACATATGACCTTTGACCTTTTCGGTTATAACTCAAGAACCGTACATCACAGATATGGCAAACTACTTTTTCTGAATCCTTATGACTAGAGGAATAATTTGGTATAGTTTTTAAAATGATTGGAGCGATTTTGAAATTTGACCCCTGTATGACCTTTTCCCGCCAAAAACTACCTTTCCACCAAGTATATTTTAGTATACTTTTTGTATGCTGTTCAGGGGACATCTCTGACATTTATAGCAGTGAAAAAAATTCTGTTGCAATTACTGGTGAGTCAAAACCCACTTTGACTGGACTATTCCTGCCCTACACAGGATTGAATTGGGATTATCGTAGTTCAATTGTTAATTATTGATTAAGTCCACTTAGTCTCACAGTCAAATACCATGAAATTCAAATTTCCAAAATTTGATTATTTTTTATGGGAATGTCATCTTTTAAGGCCTATAACTCAAAATCATGCCTGGCAACTTGTTCCGGGTTTTGTTGGAGCTGGTCACATATTACAAAATTTCCAATTAACTCTTGAGTCATTTTTCATTTTTTTTAAAGGCTTGCCTTTGCAATGGCAACACTTGAAGCTTTCCAATGTTTATAATATGTGGATCCTGGGTTCCTCTACAGGAAGTCAGTGTGACCGAAATTCCTTCCCACAATACAACATATGCATGCGTATTGTATAACAAGAGATAGATTTACCTCCGAGCTGTATCTATTATGCAATATGCTAATACCTTGCGGGAAGGAATTTTGGTCAAACTGACTTCTGGTAGAGAAACCCAGGATCCACACATTTGATGCTAACAGACAACTTGCTCAATCACACCTTGTTATACAAATTATCACCACATTATTTGTTATATTGTTTGTCATAATCAACATTTGAACAAAGGTGCACAGAAAGAGGAATGATAGTAGATAGATATATAGCTGGTGCAATGACCTGAGAACCTACATGGGAACTATGTGGACAAGATGAGCAAGGGACAGAAAAACTATGTGGACAAGATGAGCAAGGGACAGAAAAACTATGTGGACAAGATGAGCAAGGGACAGAAAAACTATGTGGACAAGATGAGCAAGGGACAGAAAAACTATGTGGACAAGATGAGCAAGGGACAGAAAAACTATGTGGACAAGATGAGCAAGGGACAGGAATAATAGTAGACAAATATGAAGATGGTGCAATGACCTGAGAACCTACATGGGAACTATGTGGACAAGATGAGCAAGGGACAGAAAAACTTGGAAAGAGGGATAATAGTAGACAAATATGAAGATGGTGCAGTGACCTTAGAACCTACATGGGAACTATGTGGACAAGACAAGCTAGGGACAGAAAAACTTGGCAGAGACATGAAGAGGTCTACATCCAAAAATGGTAGAACACACAGCTTGGTGAGGTGTGGTACAAATTACAAATTGAAGTACATTGGGGTTATATTATAAAACACAACACAAAAAGAAAGTCCGCACTTATGTAACCCGTCCTACACCAAAACCTGATCTTGTTATGACAATTTGATAAGATTGTGTGCAGAATGTTGTTAGCTCTAATTTGATACCAAATTTGCTATCAAACACTCAAATTTGCAAGAATTGATAGTCAGTGTATGAAGTTTGGTGCATTTGTTAAAGTTGTAAATTAATGAAGGAACATGCAGACCTGTAGAGGTGCAGAGTACGACCATTGGCATAGCCTGATACAACCAATAGGTCATATCGATCACATCATGCCCTAGTATTCATCAGTAAAGCATTGTAACAATCCATGTAAATTAACAATTGAATAAATCAGGCACTTATGATAGTTGACAGGGCAAGCAAACTAGACCATGATTAGCAATTTTGACCGTGTGCATCATTTTGATTTGCAACTTTTTTTTAAATGCACCAAATTTCATATACTGGTATCAATCTGAGACAATTTAGAGTGTTTGGTTGCAAATTTGGTAGCAAATTGTAGCTAACAAGATTCTGCATATGACTTGATCAATTAAATTGTCATAACAAGATTTTGGTGTAGGACTGGTTACTTAAGTGCAGACATTCTTTATGTGTAGTGTTTATTTTGTTGGCTTTCAAAGTAATTTGGTTATAAAGCTCCCGAGTCTGAAGGTTCGCTAGTCCGAACACGCAAGTTACCATCTGCTAGTCCGAATTCTGAAAAAGGTTCGCTTGTCCGAATAATAAGGTTCTCTAGTCCGAATATAGAATAAGGCTCGCTAACCCTAAACCCTAACACTAAACCTTATTCTATATTTGGACTAGAGAACCTTCAGATTAGCGAACTTAAGTTGGTTTACGGACCAGCAACTCTTCGGACTAGAGAACCTATGGACTAGCGACCCTTTGGACTAGAGAGAAGTCACGACTGCATGCATGAATGTAAGACACAAATCATATACACTAATGTGTCATTTTTTTAATGTGTAATTATTTTGGGACCCATGTCATGTCAAAATGGGGTTCCTGTACCTAAAATTGCACCAAACCTGCTTGTACAACTTTGGAATTGTTTACTGTGGTGAGGAAATCTCATTGTTTTATGTGGATCAGGTCAAGTAATGAAACTGAGCATTTGTAGATGTATTTCTTTGGTAATCCAAATAATTGTATTTTTTATTTTATTGTATGTAGGAAAGCATTATACTTTTGAAGATGGGCACCAAGGAAAAAAGGGAGGATCAAAGGCATGCCTTTCCATGTCTTTGTTGTATACTCCTGTAATACTTTTATGGCAATCCGTTAAAACTCCCTCGGTTCATTTTCTTTCTCATAGGAAGGCCTTATTGTATGACTGACACCAAGAAGGAAGCAGCAAAGGAAACAGTTTTTATATCTGCGATGCTGCACCTGATCGGTGCAAATTTATTAAACCAACTCGGTAAGTAAACAGATTCACATTGTTACAAGTGAACTTCCAAAATTTATAAAAAGATTGTTCATAAAACAAAATTGTACATTTAACACTGAGCAGTGGGGCAAGATTTCCCAACAGGGAGGTCAGCTGCCTCATGGCATATGCCACTGGTGTAATCCATTGCCAATATAATATCACCATTCACCAATGATATATGGGTGGAGGGGGCTAGCTACCCAGATGATGTAGAGGATGAACCCACAGAAGCAGATCAAGGAGAATCAAGACTTCACAAGTGTTAAGGCATGGATGGAAATTTGGGGGTATTAACATATTACTCAGAATGGATTTGGAAATTGGCTCCTGATGAACATCATTTTTCAGACTTGAAATAATTTGATAATATGCTTCATATATATATTCAGAATATAATCATAATGCTCGCTGTAGTAACACACTGAGTGCGACAGGTGCATATTAAGGTGTGACATGGAATTTTTTTTTTGGCTTGAATATCCGAAATTCTCCTCCATGGCTTACAGGGGGATAGAGTCCAGATTCTCCTTTATCTAATTCTGTGAGAAAAACAGACAAAAATAAGTGTTGAACTCCAAGCTTTATATACATCCAGTACAACTATAAAGAAAAGGTAAATAAGTTCTTAGTACTGTATTACATGTAAAAGTGCCCTGGTTGTTTAAGTAAAGTCATGTAATGCACTTAATAATTTTGTAAGTCAAATTGGACATTTTTCATGCAAAACAATGTTGTAGTTCAAGAAAGAGAACATACAACCATAGAACCATAGAAATAAACACCTGAATATACTGTGCAAAATTAGAAAGGTAAAAATGTGTTTCTTTTTCAGCTGATGTTAATTTGCCTGCATGGGTCAATCTTTATTGACTTACATTAATCTTTTTACATAAATGGCTACGGTAAAAAAAATGCACTTAAGGGGGTACTACACTCCTGTGGTAAATTTGTGACTATTTTTGCATTTTATCTCAAAAAATAATAACACACTGGTAACAAAAGTTATGTATATTATTGGGGCAAGGAATCCAATTACTACACTGAAATTTCAGTGACTCAAGACAAGTGGTTCAGTATATATGATAGGAAATGTGGTACATTCTAGCGGTACCTCTTTTTTTTCACATGTTTTTTTCAATATTTCGAAAAAAGAGACAAATTTCAAAAAAAAAAAAAAAACTTCCCTAAGTTCATGTCTCTTCTTCATGAAAAGCTAACTGAATTTTTTTTTTACTCTGAATGGATTTTTTTTCTAAGTTGTCACAAAAAAATTGGGGTAAAAAAGTGAATTTTTGTGATTTTTTCAAAAACTCGAGATTTTTGAACAAATCTGGCGTCACTCATGGGATTCCTTGACTCATTTCCTTTCCAAAATGTATAGTTTTATATACTTTTGACATACAATTCAGAAATAACGATGCTCGAAAAGGTCCATGTTCTCTCCCATTACACTGGCCTTAAGGAGAATAATACAAGAAACTGTTGATTCTTGGATATGAATCCATGAGGCGTAGCCAAGTGGACTTGTGACAAGAGTCAACCATTTCAAGTGTATTCTCTGACTTCAACCATTACTTAAAGTTGGTCTGAACCCTGGAATTATGGAAACTTTTGGGCCTCATAACTGCTAAATTGTTGGTGTAAAGTCATATAGAGGAAAGAGATAAACAGAGAAAGTACCACCAGTCAAAGTCCCTGTGTATTGTATGATGTAAGTTCTCGCATAATCATGAGGGCGATTGTTCGATCGTGCCGTGTCTAACAATCACGCCAGCGCTGCGTGCCTTCGCGTATACGTGATAGAGCGTTGCGTGCTTTCGCAATTACGCGATAGACCATGAAAATAAGCAGTAATTACGTAGCAGTCACGCCTGTCGCATTTCACGGAACAATCAGCCCTCATTATCGGATGAGGCGGAGACTTTGACTGGTGGTACGCGCTCTGTAGTACTCTGTGTGTAAAGTATATAAAAAGTATACATATTTAGAATGGCAAAGACTTGGTAAGTTCATCTATTCATTTTTGGCCCAAAATCCCCCAAAACAGTTTTTTGGCCCACTTTTTTTTTTTTGTACAACGTAAAAAAAATTTTTTTATTTTTTATTAATTTTAAAAACTAGATAAAAATATGTAGGAGTCTTTTTTTAAATTTTTTTATTCACCACAAAAATATTTGAAATTTGGGCAAAAATCAGGCTTTTTTTGAAAATTCAGCATTTGTTGAGAATTTTTGGTGCAAATTTCTCAAAGGTGAAAAAACAGCTCCTAGATATTTTTATTTAGTTTTTAAAAATTAATAAAAAAAAAATTTCGGCCCAAGAATTTTTTTTTTACGCTGTACGAAAAAAAAGTGGGCCAAAAAAACGTTTTTTGGGATTTTGGGCCAAAAATGAGCATTTTGGCCCAAATTTGACCTCACAGATGAACTTCTCATTATCAAGTCTTTGCCATTCTAAATATGTATACTTTTATATACTTTAGACCAACAATTTAGCAGTTATGAGGCCTGAAAGTTTCCATAATTACAGGGTTCAGACCAACCTTAATAATACTAACATTAAACCTATTATTACTCTTTTATTTACATACAACAATCTGCGAATGTTAGGATTGAATTAAAATGTTTGTTACACAAATTGTTCAAATGTGGAGTGCCCAAAGGATCAATCCTGGGCCCATTGGTATTTCTTTTATGTAAATTACATCATAAATACATTTTTCAATTCTTGAATTTGTATTGTTTGCGGATGATGCCACCATCACCCATTCACATACAGATGTTTTGACTAATAGTCTGGTACCCAGCTATTGTTCCCATGCACCCAGATGATGTATTTTTCGAACCTATTTCTTCGTAGTCCTTAAAGTCCCTAGTACACAAATTTTGTTATTCCCAATACAAAATATTGTCCCATGGGTGGGGGAAAGGTCATTAAACTTTACATGGGGGTCAAATTTCAAACTTCATCAAATTGTGTCAAAAACATTACTAAAGTTTGTTCGGTTATATAAGGCGGAAAAAATAAGACTCATAACACTGTATATTGATATAGAATGGTATGCACACAGTTGGGCACAATGCTTACGCTTATGTGATTTTAATTGACGCACGCAGTAACAAAAGCCGAATAATTTTCGCCTTATATAAACCGAACAAACTTTAATGTATTCCTCTAGTCATAGGATGTACTGTTCTTGAGTTATTACCAAAAAGGTCAAAGGTCAGGCATTGACCTCTAAAGGGTCAAATTTTTAAACTTGATCTTGCTGAAAATGGTGCCAAAATTTTTGTTTTGATAAATGGTGGTAAATAATGCAATTAGTTAACAACATGTGAGGATGTTTCATTTCCTATGTACACATCAAAACATGTCAAGTTCAATGGGTTTCTATGGTCATTGACCTATTTTGATGCAATATCTAGGTTATGAAACATCCTACATATTATGGGCTTTCAAACAACCAGGGTTGTAGCTATGCTGGGCGTTGGCGGGCGGACCCGCCCGGCACTCTTAATTTCCACCTGGCACTCAAGTTAATTTTGAGCCCAAATACCCGGCACTCCAGTCTCAAATGTTTCAAAATCAATAAACAATCAGTATAAAAATTAGCAATTCTTATCAAAATTTCAATTTTTTTTACCATTTCATAGAAATTTCACCCGGCACTAAAATTTGCCTAGCTATAACCCTGCAAGCAACTGTTGGCTCATAACATCATCTTCCACAGGAAGACCTTCAAGTGCTGCCTTCCCTATTTGGCTGAAGGAGTTTATGTCAAGTATAAGTTTGAGGAGTGGTGACTTCATTTCTTTGAGACCCCTAGCTAAAACGCACACAGTCTCATCATTCAAACCTGTTCCTAACAAAGACAGTTCCTCTAAGCTTGGAATCTGTTGAAGACATTCAACAAGAGATTTCACAGATGATAGAGAAAACCTATTGCAAGATAGATCTAGGAGTTTCAATTTCTGTGCTCTATTGAGGAAGGTAAACAATTCTTTCAGGTGTCGCTCACTCAATAAGCATATACGAAGATTTAACCTCAGCAGTTGCGATACTACTGGCTTCAGGTACTTAACAGCACCACATATTTGATAGTGTACTATGTTTAAAGATTCAAGCTTCCTTAGATTAGGTATAACCTTGATTACATCTTTGATTGCTGTCAATTGACGTTGTGGAATTTGTGGAAGTGGACCATACAGGGATAAATATGTAAGGGAAGTACAAGTTGTTAAATAATTTGCATTGACTTTGTTATCAAATTGAAATCCACTTAAAAACAGTTCATTCAAGTTTATTTGCTTGTTTTTAGTAAGTATATCTAATAGGTATGTGATGTCATATCTAATTAATGCATTGAAATTTTGAAGTGTTAAATCTTTCAGTTTTGTCAGCTTGTTTATAGCAAAATATAGTTCATTGAGCTGTGATGGAGTATTGCTTAAACCTAGATGAATAGCTAATCTAACTAAATTTGGCAATGCATTTAAGAGAGATGGAATCCATTGCTTATATTCCATTTTAATTTGGAAATAAGCTAGTCTGGTTAAGATAAATCCCTCATGTCTCTTTGCTGATTCTGTCAATTTCAAGAGGTAAAGCACATATGGTATATCTGTGGATGAAATGGATAGCCCTATATTGGTGCTTTCACATGAGAAAAGGGATACTAGCTCAGCATAGGTCAATTGACTCTCAAATATATGACTTAGGTGACTAGAAATGTCAAGAAATGACTCATGTGATGAAATTTTGTGTTCCTTTGAAAGGCTTAATGTTAATTTCAGGAGAATATATGGAAGATGGGGTTGAAAACCACAACAAAAGTCGAGGACATATGTAGAGTAAAAATGAATAAATCCATTTTGGTCAATTCCATACAGCTTTTTCAAACATATGTCAAAATCTGTCCTACTTGAATCAAATAATTTTGCCAGATACATTCCTGCACATAAGTCCTGGAATGACTTGTGCAGAAATATCACCAATGCTTTCACTTTGCATTTTGATCTCAATCTCTCTCTGGTTATTATACCAACTTGACATCCTAAGTTGCACACTTTACTTCCAAAATCTTTCTCACTAAATACAACTTGCTCATTTCCGTGGTATATCCCATTCAAAACTATCTTCCCCAATGTGTACACCAGTGATTTCATTTCATCTGTCATCTCCTCGTCATCTGAATCTGATTCTTCATCTGAGGGAAAATTTTGACTTTCCTTGCTCTTATATCTCTTCCACATATGATTGAGAGTATTCTTGTAGAGTTGTGTTTTTGTGCTTGGTAAGCTACACTGGTCTTCCCATAATAAACAAATCATGAGAAGCAAGACTGGTATAGCGGCTAAAGCCAAGATATGGGGCTCATCTTGTAGCTTTTGAATCAGGCTATTATTTTTGTCTGTATCCTCTCTAAAAAATTTGTCTATGTATTTTAAAATATTTTCTAATGAGAATCCTCTGAGTTTGACTTGTGTGTAGTGTCTGAGATGCTCTCCTAAATCACCTATTCTATGCGGTCTTGTTGTGAGGATAACACAACAGCTGCGGAGCTTTCTATTGTGTAGGATCTTTGTGATTTCATTTGACCTAGCTTTGAGTATACCAGAACTGTCTTCATCCATACCATCTATCAAGAGCAGAACATCCGTGGCATTAGATGTAATATATGACTTGAGACCCTCTTTAGAAACTTGGCTATCTTCTGGTAGAATTAGTTGGAATATAAGGTCTACCAGATTGTCATTGCTGTCTTGTATTTCATGTAGGCTTATCAAGAATACCAAAGTGAACTTGGAAAGGGGAGACTGGGAGTCGTCTTTCAAACCTGCCCATTTATAGGCTATATTGGCAGCCATAGTACTCTTGCCACTTCCTGCATCCCCCATGACTAGGACCCTGTTTACCCTTTGACCTTGATCTGTTTTCAAAGATACTAGATCTTCATTACTCTCTAACTTCACCACCTCTTCACCTGATGATCTAAACGATTGTTGTTTTACAAGCTCTAGATCTACAAAGATGTTGTCCATGTCTTCCACTGCATCTGGTACCCATGGTAGGAGATTGACTTTACCCTTTTCACTCAAGTAGAATTCCTTCAGTTCCTCTTGGCATTCCTGTAGGTTAAACTTCTCTGTGTTTGCTGTAAAGAGAAAGGTAAGAATTAGACTTGATCAATTGTTAACATAGATTATAAAGGTGATTTTAAATTTGAACATATGTAAGGGATGCTAGGGAACCAACAGACCATAGAACACTCCCATTGTGGCCTGTACACCATCGGTGATAATAAAAACATGTGAAAAGGGTAGTTTTTCGTGGGTAGGCACGATACGCGCGTATCGTGTTTAGGGTGTCAAAAACATGAAAAATTGCAACAAAAAAAAGGGTATCAAAATTGCAATGTGCTAATATGCGGAAAGGGTATGTAAATTGGACAGATGGAGTGATAAATATGAAAAGGGAAATGATCTTCAAAAAGCATGGTGGTTTTACGAAAATATCGCGTAATTTCCGTTCGGCTCATTCGGTGTGCACCCGGCCAATTGATTGAAGTTCATGAATTTAGCCGTAGGACCTGTGAGCCAATCCTTCTTTAGGGTATGAAATATGATGCAAGGAATAAAATCCCTGTTTTGGGTGTGAAAACTGGTGTGTGTTACCCGTTTAGGGAATCGTTTTAGCCAAGGGTTAAATCCTTGTTTAGGGTGCTTTTCAAAAGTTGATTATCGCGGATGGTGTACAAGCCACAATGGGAGTGACCCCCATGGGTCTATTAGAGCAGGGATTGTTTACCTTTTTAGAGCAAAGTGTCATCGTCAAAGACTGGTGGGAGGACACTTGTGAAATACATATCTGACCAATGCATCTATCAGCTACTATCTGTGCTAAAATAAGGTTCACCCTTATTTTCATGTGGGAACCAGTGGACCAAATCACTTAAACATTGTTAAAGTAAAGCTGTCCTCAAAATGGTGATACGTGTTTTGTGACTTGGTTAATTTTGAATCGTAATTAATCATGAAATAATGTCGAAGGAAAGCTATCCTAAGCGATATAAAAGGTTAAAATCCAAGAGGCTCTAAAGCAAGCCCATGAATCCCACCTGTTAGTCAATCCCTCTGCTCTCATTCTAGTGGTACGTACTTTAAAATTATCTATATTTTAAAGTGGCACTTTTAGGAATTTAGTTGAGGACCTCTGTGGATAATATCCCATCATTTGAAGCATTTTTCTTCATGATATTACCTTGTGCACTTCTTGATTGAACTTTGCGAGTTCCTCCACTTGTGTCAGTCTGTTCTTCTAAGTTTGTTTGGCCTCCACTACTATTATTCTGAGTATCTAGGTT
Source organism: Amphiura filiformis (assembly GCF_039555335.1). Taxonomy (NCBI): domain Eukaryota; kingdom Metazoa; phylum Echinodermata; class Ophiuroidea; order Amphilepidida; family Amphiuridae; genus Amphiura; species Amphiura filiformis. The sequence continues at coordinate 101,259,099 of NC_092628.1, forward strand.
TGGAAATAAAATATAGGAATATTTGTAGTTTTTAGTATCTATTATTGCATCATAGAGGATAGATCCAATATTTTGGATATGGGCATAACTGGTATCCAATACAATGAAAAAATATTTACTGTTGTGAATCTTCATGGTATTTTAAAATTAGTGAACCCATTGCAAACTTATGCCACTTCAAGTGTACTGTGTGTACCTATCCACCGGCGTGTCCAGGATCTTTTCCTGCGGGGGCTAAGCCCCTTTTTCAGATTTATGCGGGGGGCTTTATGGCTAAAATCGCCAAAAAACGGCTGATTTTACATGATTTTTAACAAAGTGCGGGGGGGCTTCAGCACCCAAAGCTCCCCCCCTGGACACGCTACTGCTATCACAATCAAACTTCTTACCAAGTTAAAATTATGCAAATTTCCTAGCACTGCCCCACGCACCCACTGCATGACATCACGTGCACAGAACTGACGAATCGTGTGCGTAGGCTCGGTGAAATTTTTGTAAAATTTGGTAAAAAACAGCTCGTGCATATTGTCCGTCTCCGTTGAAAAACTGCAACCTCCGCAGTAAAATCCATCATGTCCACTTGAAATAAGCTTCCAGCCAAGTCAGAAAAAATATTCCATGTCCAACAAAAAATTATAACCAAAATTACAGATAAATGAAATTTGAGTATCTTCAGTCATCAAAATTTTTGCTCGTTTGACGCCAGAAAAGTCAATTTTCAAAGCGGCAATATTTTCCGAGCGGAACCATTGATTTTCATTCTGTTTTCGCCATAGCCGATCGAGCAGCCATCTTGAATACAAAATCACTGAATATGCATATGTCTGAGCCCAGTAAGGTCAAAAATTCATTCATAAAACCATGTCGGGTCAATTGCAATGATTCTGATCGGCCGAATAAGACCACGTGCTTGTGACGTGTTGGGTTCATGAATATTTAATGAGCAGCTTGCTCCTGCCTGACATGGTAAATAAAGATAACGGGGATCGCCAAAAGTCCGATGCTATGCACTTTGCATGCTTAGTGGTGCCTGGCGTGCTAACTGGCTCCTTTAATTCTAACTTCGTACAGCGTGAATGGGGGTAGTTCGTTCGTGCCTATTGAATACATTATACAACCATGTATGTACTGCATCTGCATCACGCTATATGCTGCTAGTGAGCATGGTGAGGCCAACATGCACTATCCAACCACCACTTTCCAGCCACTTTTAAGTGGTTGTAAACTGGTTAATGGTTGAACTTCAGATAGGGAGGTTCACACAAAATTTACTTGGGTGACTGGAATGTCTGGAAAAGGACAACATCCTTTTCCTATCTCAAAGAAAAATCTCTCTGAACTTTTACATCAGTAATAAAGATCATTTCAGTACATTTACTTACTCTGTTGTTGTGCATTTCTCAAAGCAGCAACTAACTCTGATTTTTCCAAGCATCCAGTAATGTCAACCTGTAGCTCTGATGCCAGTCCTTTTAACTCTTTTATAGACATCTTGTCTGTGATAGGTACGGTTTTAACTGCAGAACCACTATGTTGTTGAGCTGCAGCATTATCACCTTGCAGAAAAGAATTATTGAATTAATGTGAGGTTAAGGGATGTGGAATGAGCGTTTCGACAGTATTTTTTGTGGGACATGGGAGCACATCAGACATATCGAATTGTATTCTGAATACGAAGAATGTCTTTCTGATATCAAATAAATTTGAAATTCACGATATAATACAAATTTTATGACAAATTATTAATATTTTTCACATTTTTGATATATAACAGTCCTCGAAGAAAATTTTATAAAACTAATAACATATTCTTAAAGTGTATGTAGCTGGGAGGAAAAGCCGACGATCAATTGAAAATTTTGACCTTTCATATTGAAGATATGGATTTTTTTTCCCCAAAAGACCTAATTTTTTTTTTTGGTGTTTTGGGAAAAAATCCATATCTTCAATCTGAAAGGTCAAAATTTTCAATTGATCGCCTGCTTTTCATCCCACCTATACACTTTAAGTATAAATCATCAGATTTATAAAGTTTACTTGAGTACTGTTAAATATCAAAAATATCAATTTTAATCATTTGCCATAAAATTACATTGCGAATTTCAAAAAATCAAAGTTATTTGATATCAGAAGGACATTCTTCGTATTCAGAATGCAATTTGATATGTCTGATGAGCTCTAATGTCCCACAATAAATACTGTCCAAACGTAATTAGTAAGTAATTACATAATTATGGTGTTTAGTGGAATGGAATGTGCTTGTAATAACCCTCATTTTCAGCCTGAACCTAGCACCCAATGAACCTTTTTTCAAAAGGGCTGATGTAACATTGAAGGCAGTGTGCCCTTGTTATCCCCATTGTTACCCCCTGATTATCCCCAAATTGCCTAAATGATCCAGGAGTTGGTCTCAGGTGCAAATTGAAGCCTAGTCCTTGAGAAATGTGTCCTGGTTGGAGAGGAAACAATATCCAAAAGGGCTGATGTAACATTGAAGGCAGTGTGCCCCTACCATTACCTCCTTAGTTACCACCTGATTACTTCAAACTTGTAACTTAATGACCCAGGAGCACCAGCCTGGTTGATTAAAGGAGCAAAAGCCAAGTAATTGAGAAATGTGTCCTGGTTAGAGAGGAAACAATATCCAAAAGGGCTGATGTAACATTGAAGGCAGTGTGCCCCTAGGTTACCCATTGTGATTTTTCTACCATTTTGTTACAACATTATGTTAAAAATTCTTTATATGTCTCACCTGCTTTAAGTTCTGTCATTCTATCTTTCAATTCAAATAGTTGTTCTTCCATCCTTTTTGTTGACTCTGATATACTTCTGACATCTTTCTGAGTTTCTTTTGTTGCGTCTGATACAACTTGAATCTTGTCAGTGTTCGTCTTAATCTCATCTACACCAGCTTGAATCTGTTGTGTTGATTCGTCAATCTGGTCCACTTTGGTTGACATGCTCTGTTGATCTGAATTTGAAGATGTATGAGTAGATTAGCACATGATAGGAAACAAAAGGTCCTCAAACTTGTCAGATATGGAAACCATAAATGCTGGATGCAAGACAGTTTCCCTCTTTTTATTAACAATTTTAAAAATCACATGACAAGCAATGAGGCAAGGTTTGTGTCAAATATTAGGTAGTGTAATGTTACCTTTTGCAACTAATTGGACACCCAAAAATGGACAGTGAAATATGATTTTAGATGGCTTGTTTGTTGCTGGACAGTGCATCTTTTATTGTTTGAATTGTTTTTGTACATTGTACATTTTCTTTTCACAAAAAAGTCTTAAATTCTCACAAAAAATAAAGGCTCTGAATTCTGCCTCAGAAGATAATCAAATTCTATTATTATATAATATGATGCTTTTAGCTACACCACAAAATTTTTGATACTGTATAATATTTCATATTATATAATAATAGTAATATTCGATGGCTTATTTTTGTGGGATACAAGAAATTTGTTATGAAAATACCGACCGAGCCAAGTTCAGCATTATGTGATATATTCCCGTATCACACTCAAAGCCATCCAATGTTAATATTGTTAGGGTGTACTTCTTTCAATCCAATCAACTTACTCTTTTGTTGTGCATTTCTCAAAACAGCCACTAAATCTGACTTTTCCAAGCATTCGGTAATGTCAACCTGCCACTCTGAGGCCAGTCTTTTCAACTCCTTTATAGGCATCTTGTCAGAGATAGGTATAGTTTTGTCTTTGGAACACCTATTTTGTTGAGCTGTACCATTATTACCTTTGAGAAAAGTTGTTTATAAAAGGTGAGTTTTATAATAGCAGGGGGAAGGGGGCATTCCTCCCCAAAAAATATTTTTTTCTTGCTAGTTGGGGGAATGCTACGCTAACACACACCTGACCCCACCGTGAAACTACTTCCTCACCAATTACCATCACATGACCAAACCGTCAGTCAAGTCTCTGGGCAGTCTGATAAAGACCCGGTGAACGGGTCGCAATGTTAAATCATTGGCGAGTCCAGAATTTGATACTATTATTTTCTATTTTATACTACTGGATGACTCGAAACATTCATAATCAAGCATTGATATAGTGTACTTTTTGTTAACAGTTACTGTTGCTAAGATTGTACCATATTTAGGGGGTGTGAGATACAAGTGGGTCATGGATTTAATCCTGACAATTTTGGGTTGTCAAATAAAAAATCTTGAAATTTTGGACCAAAAAACCTCATGAAACGTTAACATGTTGCACCAACATTAAACATGGTGCGCCAATGAGATCCCGATTTATTTTCCCCAATTTTGTTATAAGACCAACTGAAGATTTCAAAATCTATTTTACTTTCATTGGGATAATGTTGGCGCACTATTTCCCATTCACTGTGAATGTGTTAATTGTTTCATGAGGTTTTTTGGTCCAAATTTCAAGAATTTTTTTAACAAAACCGAAATTGTCAAGATGCTATAAATTTGACTACAGTATCTTGAAATAACATGCTATCAACCTTTTTTTTTATTAAAAAAAATCCATGACCCACCTGTATCACCACATGGTACACTCTTAGCGACAAAGACTGATTAAGAATATGCATTTATTTTCTATTTCTACCACAATGCCGACATTTATTTATGATATATCTCACCTGCTTTTGTCATTCTATCTTTGATGTCAGATAGTTGGTCTTCCAGCCTTTTGTTGACTCTGATATACTTCTGACATCTTTCCAAGTTTCTTGCGTCACATCTGACACAACTTCAATCTTTTCAGTGTTCCTCTTTATCTCATCTACACCTGCTTGCACCTGCTGTGTTGATTCGTCAATCTGGTCCACTTTGGTTGACATCCCCTTTATTTCGGTGACTATACTTTGCATTTCTTGTCTGATGAGGCCCTCCAAATCATGTTTCAGTTTTGGTGTCATTGGAGTAGATTGAATCTGAAAATATTCATTCAAGTTTTAAAATGTTTATCAATGGAAACAGTTATTCAAGTTTAGGATTCAAGCTTGGGAGCATGTGTGGCCGAGTGGATAAGGCGCCCGACTCATAATCCATAGGTTGCGAGTTTGAGCCCGCTCGTGCCAGCGTGTTGTGTCCTTGGGCAAGGCACTTTATCCTCATTGCCTACTGGGGGATGGGGTTGGGTTGGATTGGATGTTTGTAGTTGTTTGTTTCAATGTTGCAATATTGGCGCTGATTTAGCTGCTGCCTGCAAAATTGCATTGTGTCTGTTTAGGTGTGATATTTTATGTACAATTCTAGCAATTTGACCTGTGGGTCACCATTAGAGTTTGAAATAAAACCTTCCTTTTAAATATGACACAAGCCAGTTTTGAGCAATTATTTTCAAAGTAATTTTCAAATTTTCACTACAAATGGAATGTCCCCCTATACCATGCTCTCTTGTACCTGTTGATGCCATGGCAATGAGCACCAAAGTAGAACACAAAATCATCTCTGGACCAAAGTGATCTTTGATCCAACAAAATCCACCAGTATGAAGACACTGTGCGTGAATCCTAGGTGATGCGATGATGCAATCACAATAACTCATATAATACGAGGGGGTATCCAAAAGTTTTTGAAATCACCCAGAAGTGAAAGAGCTATATCGATGAAATTTTGTCAGTGTAATCACTGGTCCTTATGTACATTATGGTCCAAAAATGGTCTCAGAAGTATGTTTACTTTCTTTACAGGTGGCGCTAGATGGGCAGTAGGTGCATAACCTGCAAGATGGTGAAAATTGAGGCACGCAACGTGAATAAGTTCCTGCAATTGAAGGGTTAGGCCTACAATGCTCAGAAAATCTATGATGAAATAAAAGCTATCTACGGCGATGATTGCCCATCATATGGCACTGTTGCTTTTTGAAAAAGGAATTTCCAAACTGGCCACATGTCCCTCACAGATGAGCCAAGAAGTGGGCGTCCATCACTTACGGATGATGCGCCACAGTGAAGAAACTCAAGAAAGTGGAGGATCTTATCATGAAAAGGTTATGCGCCTACTGCCCCAGAAACTCTGCAATGGCCCCTGGTTCCATCTCATTTGTAGTTGACCAGGGACACTTTTCTCACAAAACTGGCCCCCTGGATAGTGAACCAAAAAGTATCAAATTCAAAGCAACTAGGCCTAGTGCTTATTTAACCCATCCAGCATATCTTTATTTTTATTGGCCCCTTGGTAAATGGAAGTGGCCCTTGGTTTCTTCAAATCTTGGTGAGCCAGGGGCCACTTTTTTTGCTGATGTGGCCCCTGGTTCAAGCTCTCTTATTTTCACCCTTGCTTGCCCCTATAATATACATAGCATTTGTTACCAGTGTGTTATTATTTTTTTGAGAAAAATGCAAAAATAGTCACAAATTTATCAAGGGGTGTAGTACCACCTTAATACAAACAATACGGTATAGATAAAAATGAAGATTACCGTTTTGAGTTGAGATTGGATGTCAAGAGCTGCTGGGAAGTATCCAGGGTGTAATTTCTCTAAACAAAATGCCAAGGCATCAAGATTCTTGAAGTATTCTGTAGCTACTTTGTCCTCAATGTGCATGTTCTTTCCAAGACCCATGTGAGACATCTCATTCCTCATATCTGCAACCTAATATAGGGAAAATAATGGGGTATGGCAGGATTGTAAGAATTTCCAAACTGTTGGTTCTGTAAGAAATATAAATGTCTACCAAACACCAATCTTGATACTATTTCAACATGATCAAGTATTTCTTGAGAATTTACTTATAATATAAAAAAATTGAATAATACACCAAACAAATGCCTATTTCAGTGGCTAGTCTGGGGTGGGGTGGGGCTTTGGGTGCTGAAGCCCCCCGCACTTTGTTAAAAATCATGTAAAATCAGTCGTTTTTTGGCGATTTTAGCCATTAAGCCCCCCGCATAACTCTGAAAGCCCCTCTGAGCCTCCTGCAGGAAAAGATCCTGGATCCGGTGTATTTGATGCTGTAACTTTTAATATTAAAGATAATAATTCATGGTTGTTTTGGAGGTGTTGTATTCTTTTACAAACTATTGCAAAAATTGTATGCCTTTTCTCCTATCGTCACTGTTTCATCAGTTTCAAGAACTAAACTTTGCAGTTTCCATGAAAGTGTGCATTAACAACACCTGCAGTTAGAGGTGTAGCTTCAGTAGGCACTTAGTGGTTAAAACTCAACAAGACCAAGGTAATGATGAAGTGTGTACTCAAAACATGTATATCCGCAGTACGGTAATACAAACTCAAAGTACACCTTCTTTGCCTGTGGTTATCAGTGTTTACATGCATTGGCATTTTGTATACTTATTTGACTTGCAGGTGAAAATAATAACGGTGAAAATTTGCTTACTTTGCGGATGGTTTCGTAACTAGTATAATCTCCACCATGGAATTCTTTAAATTTTGCCATTATCATCAAAAGGCTTGCCATATCAAAATCTGCAATGCTAATTAAAGTAGATAAATGACATATGCATTAGACAGGTATCAAGATGATGTCCCAAACTGGGTTTTTTAAAACCTTTGTCTGGGTTCAGTTAGTCTTTTGGTTTTGGGAGGTGGCACAACATCTGTGACATCAACATATCGTTTACTCAGAACAGCAATTTTGCGTATTCGGCACTCTGCCGTCTTCGTAACGATATGATGTCATCTGAAGTATCTTAAAAACATCACTAGCAACAACAGATCTTCATCCCCTGAAGAGCCGGTTGAGCCAGTGAAAGCACTGCGTTGAGTGTTACCAATTTTGTAGCGTAGAATCTAAATATTTTCCTATTTAGTCATTTACATTCCACTGCATATAAATATACATCATTCTAATTTTTATCATCATTTACTTGTGTTGGATCACATATACAATATTCTGTCAACATTGTTTTCCCTCTATGTATATTGTATATCTACCTCCTTAAATAGACTTTTGACTTTGAAGAGACTTTGATCCATAGATTGTCTACTATGATAGTCTAGAAAATACTGGCCTAACTAAATAAAAATATGATGTACTGTAAATGCACTGCAATGATTGGACCATAACTTTGCTTTAAATAGTATTTTATGAAGCTAGAAAATTAATGTGCCATGAACACCATGTATAATATGCCAGTATAATATGGTGTTCATATTATTTTTTGTAAGATCAAAAAAGCAGCATTTTTGACATTTACTGCTTTGGTTTGGTAATTTTTCATGTCCTACAAGAAAAATTTAAGAGTTTTAAAATTCTAGCTATGTTCCATGATTAGTTGATTACTGTTAATATATGTGTCCTATTTGGCACCAAATTATAGTAACCTGTCTCACCAAATACTAACATATACAAACTACACAAAATTAAAAATGCTCCAAATTCACTTCAAAACATACCAAATTATTTGTCTGATCCTAAGCATCACAACAATGTCACATTTGTGTGCATCTATAGGTCCTGTAGTTTCATTGATGTATTGAGTCTCAGGTCCATTTTTTGCTTAAAACTTGCTTAAAATTGCTTGAAATTAAGAAGATAGATGAGGAATGAAAACAAAGACCATTAAATCCTACTGAATCTTATAGAACTTTTTGCTGTGTAACATACTAACCAGACATCACACATAGTACACACTATTCTTTTTATGAACCCTAAGCCAGATGATCAATTTGCCTCAATTTTTATGAAAATCGATCTTGGACTTTTGGTGCCTATAACTTCTTAACTATTCATGCAAACCTTATATTTCTGGGATCCACTGGACCAGGCAAATAATTTTCCCCCTGTACGATCTGGTGGGGCCACCTTCAGAGTCTTTTGAGGGTCATAGTCTCAAAATACTACTTGGCAAAATACCCAATTTAACCTAAAAAAATCTGGTTGCCTGCTTTACCTATGTATGTAAGAGGGTCATTCAGAAAGTTCTACCTCCATCATCACATCTCTGTGTTATGAGTGTTATCTCACATGTCAGGATATTGAAATTAGCCATGATTTTACTCTTAAATCTTGGCTACAAAATGAAAGTTATTTTATTTGAAATTGTGATTTTTGGTTGTTTAGATATGGTGGTTAAAGCAAAATACAGATATGGTATGTTGGAAATGGTTAAAAACTGAAGCCAAAAGTTTAGTAAGCATCATAATGTAGCTTTGGATAATGTCCATAAAAATGTTTTCAAGATGTGGTTATACAACTGCTTACTCAGGATAAATATTTTGTTCCTATATTTGAGCTCCTTGACATGCATTGGGACTTCAATAGAAAATAAAACACATTTTATATGAGAAGAAAACATCGAAGGGTTCAACAGACACACAAATGTTGGTAAAATTTGCCAGATTTCAACTAGACCACGTTTAGGGTAATGTGTAATTACATCCTTATTTTAAGCAATGGATGCATTTTGAAGTGGAAATAAGATAAAAAATTGGTTATAACCTTTTATCGCTCATTCTACAAAATCCGGTGCCAATAGCCTTTTTTCCATTCTTTGGTCCACAAACACTTTGTCGAGCATTTAGGGCATCAAATATGTTGTTTTTCTGGTAGAACTCAACGAGAACTACACGGACATATATAGTTTTTCATACTTTAAATGCTTTCTTCAGCCTGATTAACCCTTGCAAAGGCTCAAAAATCGCTAAAAATGCGTTTCCACTGCTCAAATGTCACATCTAACCCTGAATATTTTCTTTGAATAAATGCGATTTCTTTACATATTTGATGTTTTTTAATTAGATAACGCACCATCATATTGTTTATCAACATTATTTTTTAGTGATTAAAACGTCTTTGTGTAATTCTAAAATAAATTGCACTTTCCACCAAAACACTGTGAGCTACGTTACCCCTTTTTAACACACGTTATTGGAAAGAAGTAAAACAGAGGTATTAATGTAATTTGCGTTTTTTGAAAGGAAACACTCATAGGTTTTTAAAAATCACAGTAAAAATTGTGATGCTGTAGCATTTTTGGCATAGAAATGTTGTAAACATTGAAATTTCGACCGACCATGTTAAGATTGGTGAGCTACGTTACCAGGATTCTATAGTATGCACTTGTATTACATGTACTTCCTAATAATATGTGAAAGCTACCAGTGGTCGAACCCCATTTATATTAGAATTAACCGACATAGCGTTCTAACATTCGCAAATCACATTAAAAACATTAAAAACCAGTGAACTACGTTACTGTGAGCTACGTTACACACTCATTTACGCATCTTCAAAACTTCTATGAAATGGTGAAATCTGTTTTACATTTCACTCAAGTGATCTTTAGTTTGCTTTTTATGACCTTGGATTGAGTAAAACCAGCCCATTTTGTAGTCAGTAACGTAGCTCACCATTGAGTTTTAGTGTTAAAAAACATCATGACTTCCTGAAAGAAAAATATGCAAGTGGTGTTGGCAATATTTTACATCTGAAAGTAGTGATACATTTACTCTTAAAAAAACACAAAAAGCAGGTCTTTTTGAACAACTTTTATTTTTTCAATTTTTATAGTGGATTGGCACCGGATTTTGTAGAATGAGCGTTATATACAACCAACAAGTGCTTACGCTATGGAAAAGGGTCAATAAAGGCTATTCTGAACATGTATCGGTTTTGTAGTGCAAACGACAAGATAACCACTGAGTAAAACAGTACTATCTGAAACATTAGATATTTATTAAATCATTTGAACAAAAATAAAGCAACTTAATCATTTTCAGAAATAAATCTGTAATGATTTCCACATAGAGATGTGGCCTACCTTTTTAATCAAAATTAGCCTGTCTTTTCAGACCGTTTCTAATGTACCAATTCTGTCTACATGTCTACATTTGCTTTTACCAACATATCTAAACAACCAAAAATTACATTTTAATCAAATAACTTTTATTTTGTAGCCAAGATTTAAGATTATAATCATTATAATCATGGGTAATTTCAACTTCCTGGCATGTAAGATAACCGAAATGTGATGATGGAGGTAGAACTTTTTGAATGACCCTCGTAATACAGATATTTCTGAATTAAAAGGAAAGAAATGATTTTTTACTGTATGATGCATCCACTACGATGGTAAATGCTTGTGGTAACAAAATCTTGATCAAGAAAATACATGAAGTGGGCATACCTTGAGTATGGTTGCACTACAGTGGCAGATCCTGGAGCTTGTTGTTTATTCGGTAGTCTCAATACAAATGCTTTGGCTACCTCAACATGGCTCTTGCTAAATTCCGATGAACTAACATTCATCCAGGTTATTTGAGACTTTGTAGGTTGTCTAGGGTGTGGTCCTGCAGGGTGTGGTCCTGGTGGTTGTGGTCCAGTTGGGTTGGGTCCTGGTGCATTAGGGCCCTGTAATCCAGGCAGTTGTGGTCCAGTTGGGTGTGGTCCTGGTGGTTGTGTGCCCTGTAATACAGGTGTTTGTGGTCCAGTTGGCTTTGCTCCTGGTGGTTGTGGGCCCTGTAATCCAGGTGGTTGTGGTCCAGCTGGGTGTGGTGCTGGTGCCTGAGGTTGGTTTACTCTTTTGGATGGAGGATGGTAGACTGTAGCTTCTATTACATTACCCCACTCTATGCAATTCTGACACGATGCTGGTAGCTTGGGTTTTTTACCTTTGGGACAATTCCCTGTGATGCATGCTAATATTGCCTGGTTGGCATGCCATACTTTCAGACAATTGTCAACACATGGAATAGCTTTCTGAGTCACAAGCTGAAGGCCTTTGAAACATTTGAAGTAGACATCGGCATCAAATAAACCACCAGAAGCCATGTTGAACTTGTGTCAGGTCTGAGATCTGCTGGAAAATAAGGAAGAAATCGGGTAAATGAAACAAACATTTGATCATTATAAAAGAAATGATCTAAGGCGACAAAAAAACACCCCAAAAACACTGTTTTATGGGTGGACAGCCTTTTCCAAGTAGGGTGGTCGATCAGGATTTTTTATTTTATAAGGTTAAACTGACCCTAAAATATCATCACCAAAAGCTGGAGAAATTTCAAAGATTTTCAGTGAAAATCAATCAATTTTGGCCAAAAAATGGCAGATGTTACATGATTTTAGCACTATAAAAAATGTAAAATTTCTCCCAAAGTACAAAATCTTGGTCAGCCAGGCTGGTGAAACAGGATGTTGTTTTCATTGCCTAGTATACAAATATTTACTGCTCATGAGGGATCTAGTGGAATCTATTTGTTCCCTTGGTGAACTGGAGACTGTGCGCCTAATATTTTTCAGGCTGAGGGAAAATATTAGGCTCACGGTCTCCAGTTCACTGAGGGGATCGACCAATAGGTTCCACCAGACCCCGAATTAGAGCAGCAAATATTTGTTTTATATCCTTTATTAATATATTCTTTGTTCATTGATTGGTTAAACTTTTAGAAACGCAAGGCCTATCTTCTTCTTCTTCTTCTTCCTTATAAGTGCCTCCCTCATATGTATGAGTATTGTCGCACTGCGTACAGACAAGCTGTACTTATTTTTTACTCTGGAACTATGAGTGTATTTTGAAGTACAGTCAACATGACCGGGGTGATCCCCTGCTCTTTTCGAATAGCCTGTGACGTTCTTTAACGTGCACACTACATTAATGTGAGAAAATATGCATGTACACGGGACCGACAGCTTAAAGTGCCCTCCGAAGCACTAAGCAAGTAGAGTGAAGTGTCTTGCTCAAGGACACAAAGAGCCGGACCTGGGATTCGAACCCTTGACCCTTGGGTTCACAGTCCTATGCCTTAACCGCTAGGCCACGCTCTCCTATCATAGACCTAGGCATTATTTGATATCAGAAGAACATTCTTCATATTCAGAATACAATTCAATATGTCTGATGTGCTCTCATGTCCCACAAATAGATACTGTGCAAACATTGTTACCAGAGCCCTTAACTTTATCCATATGTATTATACCACATTACTGTATTCACCATATTGTAGCCCCGGGGGCACTCAACTTTGGAGGTGACGCGTATGTAGGGCTGTTAAGACCCCTTTTTCAGCATCGCTGTCACCCAAAGACCCCATATTTTTTACTGAACATATGCTCGCTCAGCGCTCTGTCACCGAAGACCCCTATTTTTCCATTTGATCTGTCACCCAAAGACCCTTACAAGTTCAATTTGAACAGCAACTTTCATTTATCACTGATTTTGTTACATATTTTGAAAAAATAAAGAAATTTGAAGCCATTTAGAACTAGAAATTCGATTTTCGAGGTTTTTATGGCGCTGTTTTGATTCTCACCATTTAAAAAAAGGTCATGTTCTCACCCAATGACCCCATATTTTTTACATTTTGCTCTCACCGAATGCCAAAAATCATGCTCTCACCCAATGACCCCATATTTTTTACATGTTGCTCTCACGAATGCCCCTTAGTGCGAAAGCGCCAGCCCTACACCTATATCCATTTCAAATTGAAGTGCCCCCCCCCCCGGGCCCCTCCCCACAATATTTTGATAATGAGGTCTTGATGGCCATAACATCATCTCCCCATAGTTGACACCTATATGTGGGTTAAACAATTAAACTCATATTTAGCCATTGTAGCCCCAAAAAGGTCCATTTTGCACACTTCTCACAATACTTTTGCCCGGGACTTTTGCACCACATTTCACTATTTTAGCTTCAAAATGGCAACATTGTTTGTGTACCATCAACTTATTCTGTTGCCAAAAGGTGCTGGATTCACTAAATGTCAAAAATAAATCTACAGCACTGTAGCTTTGAGTAATATTGAGGTTGCTGTAGACATGGTAAAGCCCTATATTTGTGTGTTTTAATTTGTGTTTTAAATCATTACAGTACTTACCAAGATTCATTGGTTCTCTTGCATCAGTTGTCTTATAAGAAAAAAAACCCACATTTATTTGTTGGCTACAAAATTACATATCTAATCACATCAACTCCTACAGATAGATGTTTCTAAACTAGCAACGGTATGCTTGCGTCATCTTGAAGTGTTGAAAATATTTTAATTGTATAGATTTCGTAGGAGGTCTACAAATACTTTCTTCTACAAATTATACGAAGGCTAATAATATCAAGTCACATTTTATGGAAATATAGTGAAAATAATTATATTATATCATATTTTTTCTTAATTCAGAAACACTCCTTTTGTTTTACAAGTTTTGGTTTCCCATGTTGAAAGAGGAAAATTATAATTATTTTTAGCCAAATTGGTTCTAGCTTATCATGTTTATATATTTGGTTAGTACTATTGCAGGGCAATGTACACTATTATCATGATCATATCTCATGGTCTTTGCATTTCTGTAATCTAGAGTCCGAAGTTTACCGTTTTCTAAAATCCATTTTCTATTTTTTATGGAAATGTTACAACATGGCTTTAAACCTTTAAGAATATCAGATTTGCATTTGACTAACATTTCCATTGTAATAATAAAACAAACATGCACTTTATTCAAAATCTGGATTTTGACAAAACTACAAAAACCTTTTAAAGTATTAGACCTGGGATTGACTTATTTTGGTAACTAAAAATCACATCATTGTTAGGTTATACATATATGATGACCATATATAACATTTGTGTATAGTTTTATGAATATTAATTAGCTAATTTGCATAATTAATTAGCTGGAAAACCGAAACGCCAAAAAATGTAGAGCAAGAACTAAACATCGTATGAAGCTCATTAAGGTATCAAATTAAAGCTCTCAACAAGATCTGTGCATTGAGCCTATGTACAGACTTAAGGGGGTAAGGCTATCAACTGTGTCCAAAAATCATGCCATGTGAAATTTTCGTCATGGGCAACTTTCATATGGCAGACATTTCACAATTGAAGTATGCAGTCAACATTTTCAAAAGTAGGCTCAATGCACAGATCAGGGAATAAAGCATATTCATTCCAAATTTCAGGCCAGTAGGGGGTGTAGTTTTGCTTCCACATTTTTTTGCAATTCCAAAATTGGTGAAAATATAAAATACGAGAAAATTGACTTTCAAGTTTACAAAATCAATAATTAGAGGTTAATAACTGCGCATCGGTAATTTGGAGGGCATTGTGAAAAACCTAAACATTGTGCCTTTGGAACCGAGGAATATCCCGACGCCCCGAGGGATATTCCGAGATCCAAAGCAAAATGTTTATATTTTTCACAATGCCCGACATATTACCAATGCAAAGTTATTAACCTCATTCATAACCATCACTTTAATCACTTCACCTTACAAAATAACATAAAATTTTGCTCAAAAGTTTATAAAAATAGAGGATTTTTACATCTTCCCTTTCCAAAAATCGATCAGGCTAAAGTCGTATCACAATCTGTGCAAATATGGTAGCATAATCCAAATCTGGCAGCCAGCGCTAGCGAAGCAGTTGGTTTGACGCACAACAACACTTATAAACGCCGGTCAGTTGTGTGCGACATTGGAACAATTACGCATTTTGCGGTCAATTGTGAGATATTAATGACCTCGATTTGCGTTAGCGTTTTCCCAAATAACTAAATGTAATTGGATCGCATGCATTGCTTTTATTAATGAGGTTATGAATGAATATTAATTAGCTAATTAACATAATTTTGATGATCAGAATATTATTTTTTACTATTGTAACATTTTGATATTCAATGCAACAATATGTTTGGTGTAACTGGTGCATTTTAGATCTATAATTAATTTGTATTCAAAGATTTCTAAAATATCACTGCTTGAAAACAATAAAATACATAAGAAATAGAATGCATGTATTGATATACACTCATTATAGATTATTTTTGCATTTTCTGTTGACAGTTTTTCATTTGTAAAATTTGAACGGAATGTTCAATTTTGATCAAATAAAAAGTACAAGAAAGCTAAAAGTTTGGGGAATTTCATAAAACTTCAGAAAATGACATTTTTATCACCCAATCCCAGGTCTAATACCTTAAGTCTTGATTTTTGCAGGGTATGTTAGATGAATAAAGTACATAACAATTAGGTAAAAAACAGAATTTTGACCAATATTGAGGGTGTCCTGAACAGCAAATGTTAAAATATGGCTTTAAGTAGAGAAATTAGCTACATGTATTTGAATGGGTTTTTAATTTTGTCAATACTGTTGGTTTCTTTGTTTATTTGTCAAATTTTTCATTTCAAAAATGCCTAATGACAATTTGAAAGACTTATCCTTCACTGTTAGGCATTTTAAAAACAATTTTTATTTTTTTTACACTTATGCTGGGATCACTGAATGGGCTTTTAATTTTGACCTAAAATAGTTCGGAATTGAAATTATTTTTGCATTTCACATGCATTTATCACAGAACCACAGGACCAAATTTACCAAAGTGATCGCCAACAGCAATTTTTCGTCTTTGCCCCCTCAGACAACTGACTGTGATATGCCACTGAACATGTAAAATACTAGAACCCCTAAAAGGATTTTTACAAATATTTCACTGATAGTTACTTTGACTTTCGACCTGAACTCTACAATAATAAGGAATTTAAAAATATACATGTAACATTCTTTATGACTTCTTTTCACAGATCAGGACGTCTTCCTGTATAGTGACTTTTGAGAAACAATATAGGGAAGAATCAGTGGACAAAAGACAGTATTTAGTCATGTTATTGGCATCTGGAGCCAATTTATTTGTCATAGAATCAGTAAGTAACAAATAATAAGATACATTATATGACATTTTTAGGTCTTGGTGGACCATTTCATAATACATGTAGTATTTAAAAATTATAAAATCAGTACCAAGTACTGAAATTGTATTTGGTTTTGCTTTTGAGTTTTCAATTTTTTACCCCTGACATTCCATAACCTCTAGCGGTCACCAGGGGTCAAATCCAAAATGGCTCCACATCTTAAAATCATCATTGGATCTTGAACATCATGTGTGGAAACTCCCATACTTCTACTAGAAAGTACACAATGGTTCCCAGTTTGATATATTAGCCCTGGTACATATGTTGGAGGTTATTTTCCTGAAGTACATAGCTTACTATATCACTATCTAATTTTCTGTTTAAGATATACTTGATTTATTGTTATCTTATTATCATATAAACTATTCAATGCTTTTGCTTCTGAATAAGTTATAACTATACATACTTTAATAAATTGGCAAATAACTTTCTTGCTGACCTGCATACCATCACCCGAGTTCAATAATGGCATAACTGATTTTTTCCAACCAAATTGAGTCTCTTTGCCAAGTCGACTCCTCATTAGCTCTCATTACCAAACTATTGACAATTCATTGTCATTTATATTCATACCTAGAGAATGAGTAATAGATGCCACCTTATAAACTGGTTCTATTTTGGAATTATGTGCTTTACGTGTCAAGTGGAAAGTTTGTGTAAAAGCTGGCAACCAAATTATTTTTGTGAATTCGGGTATGCTGAATTCGGGTATGCTGAATTCAAATATTTTGTCTGCCAAACGACACTCAAAAACTCCTACAATATCATACATGAGGGGAAATTTAAACATGCTCCAAATTCACTAAAAAGCCTATCAGAATTATTTGTCTGGGCCTAAGGATCACAAAAATGGCTTAGGAAGATTTTCAACATGGGGGGGTGGGCTGAAACTTGAAAAATATTTGGTGACTCACCCCCTTGGGGTCACAAAATTTTGCAAAATATAGGTCACAAACCCACCCATTTTATCACAATTTGTTAACTTCACCTAGGATTATGGGGGGGGGCTAAAAGGTATTCCAGCCCGCACCAAAATTATTGAGGGGCTGAGCCCCCAAGCCTCCCGGTTCCTAAGCCTATAATATTTACATACAACATGTAGTTGTCAAGTTATGAGGCTTAACAGGTCCAAGGTCAATTTGCATGTTGTGCAGGGGTGAAAAATTAAAGTTACTCTGATTTTCGGAAAAATGGATGTAAACTGTTCCTCAAGTTCAAGGCATTCAGGAAAAGAATAGTTTTTACTATCTGCGATGTGAAGTTCAGAAGAAAGATGATAAATAAATACAAATGCCATATAGAATCCTATGTATTAACTCTTTGCAATGTAACATGCCAACTAGACATCACTAAGCTAGGTGAACATTTTGCATCAACCTTGACTTTTGACCCATACACAAAAAGCAGATCGCCCTTAGACCTTTTATGCCCCATAACTTTTTAATTATAGGTTGTACACGTATGAACATAACATATCTGGGATCCGTAAGGCCAGACGCATAATTTGACATGTTTGAAAGTGTTATTGGAATGAAATTCATTTTTGCCCCTATATGATTCTATGGTGACGTTTGGGGTCTTTTTGAGGGTCACAGTCTCAAAATACTGCTTACAGGTACAAGTTCAGCAATTACCCAAATTATAAAATATAAGCTGGTTGCTAACTTTTACGCCAACTTGTCTGTTAGAATGCAATTTTCCAAAATAGGACCAGTCTATAAAAAAGGGGGTGATGGTGAATAGTCAGTATACCTTCCTCGAGTCAGCAAAATGAATTTTTGTGATTTTCTCAAAAACTTATTTTTTGCAGGAGTCTGTTATGCTCGTTGGATTCCTTGCATCATTTCCTTTCTGAAAATGTATACTTTCATATACTTCTCATCATTACATTTAGAGATATAATAAACTAGATACGTCGCGGTTTTCGACGCAAGGCGTCGAGTGGGATGCCTCCACCATGGGGCAATTTAAATTTAAATGTGTACGAATCCATTTATAGTAATTTGACCTCCAATGACCCCTGGGTGACTGCAAAATGACATGCCAAATGGCTCTAAATGTTGACTGTACCCACAAAGTTTCAGGCCCATACAACCAATTTTATTTATTTGACCTTAGATGACCCCGGATGACCCCAAAATGACCTTCCAAAAAACTGACTCTAAATGTTGACTGTATCCACCAAGTTTCATGCCCATAAGACAATATTTAGTAATTTGACCTTAGATGACCCTGAAATGACCTTCCAAAAATTTGGCTCTAAATGTTGACTGTACCCACCAAGTTTCATGCCCATACAACAGTTTTTAGTAATTTGACCTTAAATGACCTTTGACCTCAGTATATGACCTTGAACCCAACCCAAAAGTAGCTAGAGTTTTTGACCATGACCCACCTATCCTGAAAATTTGAAGTCAATCCGCCCATCCATGCCCGAGATACAGCCTCCGGACGGACGGACATAGTAATTTGACCTTAAATGACCTTTGACCTCAGTATATGACCTTGAACCCCACCAAAAAAAAAAGTAGCCTCCAGACGGACGGACTTAGTAATTTGACCTTTTGACTCTGAATGTTGACTGTACCCACCAAGTTTCATGCCCATAAGACAATATTTAGTTATTTGACCTTAGATGACCCCTGGGTGACCCCGGATGACCCCGAAATGACCTAAAAAAATTGACTCTAAATGTTGACTGTATCCACCAAGTTTCATGCCCATAAGACAATATTTAGTAATTTGACCTTAGATGACCCCTGGGTGACCCTGGATGACCCCAAAATGAACTTCCAAAATGTTGGCTCTAAATGTTGACTGTACCCACCAAGTTTCATGCCCATACAACAGTTTTTAGTAATTTGACCTTTGACCTCAGTATATGACCTTGAACCCCACCCAAAAAAGTAGCCAGAGTTTTTGACCATGACCCACCTATCCTGACAATTTGAAGTCAATCCGCCCATCCATGCCCGAGATACAGCCTCCGGACGGACGGACTTTGTAATTTGACCTTAAATGACCTTTGACCTCAGTATATGACCTTGAACCCCACCCAAAAAAAGTAGCCACAGTTTTTTACCATGACCCACCTATCCTGAAAATTTGAAGTCAATCCGCCCATCCATGCCCGAGATACAGCCTCCGGACGGACGGAAGCGGAATCTCGGACATTGCAAAAACAGTATGCCTCGCGGTGGAGGCATAAAAACCATATCTAAATTACTGACTCAAGAAAGGTATACAGACTATTACAGCTTAACCATGTTTTCTCAATATCCTGAAAGCTAAGTTGTGCAAATTAGTGGACATGTTTTAGCATTTGTGGCAGATTTATACTGAATTACAATGTGCCAGGTAATTCCTTTTGTTTTCTTTCACAGATTTTGCAATGGTTCTTTTATAGAAACAATGGGTTTTATTGCATTTCATGTTTATTTCCCTTGAACTGTTCATGTATGTTTATATCCTCACTTGTATTATTTTATATTCTTATTATTATATTCCTTTCTTGTAATTTGTGCTCATCATCATGTCTGATTGATCTACACCTGTGTTTGGAGATCAGTACTAATATAATGAAAGAGTTTCCTGAATAAAGAGAAAATAAATAAATAAATACCAAAATTGTACATCACAGCCTGTCATTTATCAACCTCTTAACATATTATGAATTAGGCGATGAATAAAAACCCACTCTACTGGCGGACGGACCTTTCAATTAAGATCGGTCTGTTGTTTTTTTTACTTTATAAATCACCAAAATCTGTAAATAAATTGAAATTTATTTCCCTTGCTTCGCTCACATTTCTTTGCTGATTTTACATGCCTACAACAACAAAAAATCCCAAAACAGAAAATTTCAGTTGGTAGGGCCAGTAGAAAGGATTTTTCATCAGCTTATTGAAATTTATTTTATAAATCAAACAGAAGTTCTGAGGAATATAAATATGCAAAATAACCTAATCAACCCACCTCTAAATACAACATAATATGTGACACGATCTGGTCAATGGGGGCCAAAGGAGGCATTTTTGAAAATTGGGTTACTGTACTTATTACATTCTACATACAATATGCTTTCATTTACATACATACATACATATATCGATTTATATTGCGCCTATACAATTTTAGCTCTAGGCGCATTACAATAAGAGAAAACAAAGAAAGAAATAGCAATAACAAGAAATGGATCAAATTGGAAAAAGATGGGTTTTTAAAAGCTTTTTGAAGCTGGCCAGTGTTTGGGCCTCCCTGATGTTGCGTGGGAGGTTGTTCCAAATTCGAGGACCAAAGGAAGTGAAGGCGTTATCACCAGCTAATTTGATTGTGGGAGGAATGGAGAGCCGAGTAGTATCCATGGAAGAGCGTAAATGACGAGATGTGGTGTAGGAATGAATTCCAGATTGAAGGTAGAGTGGAGCTATGTCATTGACACATTGATATATGATGGTGAGGATCTTGAAATTGACACGCTCCCTGATGGGCAACCAATGTAAGTCCTTGATGTATGGGGTTATGTGGTCACGACGTTTGAGGCCGTAGATGAGACGCACTGCCCTATTTTGAATACGCTGCAGTTTGGATAAATTGATGTTGGTGGTGCCAGCAAGGAGAGAGTTGCCGTAGTCGAGGCGAGATAATATGAGTGCATTTACTGAAAACACAAAAAAGGTCTAGCATATTTGGTTCTAAAGTTATGAAGTTTTTGATGTCTATTTTCTTATGTATTTTATTATTTTTTACTCCATATTTTGACCTTTATCTCAGTTTCAAATTTGCCGCCTTTGGCCCCCATGGACCAGATCGTGTCACATATATACTAGATGCAGCCGAAAACCTATCTCTAAATATAACATAATACTAGATTCAGCTCAAGGTTTCTACTCCACTTTAGTACAAATGATTATAACATTACTTTCTTCTTTGGTTCTATAGTAGAATTTGTAGAAGTATCTAAAATGTACAAAATTACCACATATAAAACAACATATCACATCAAAAGGTGTTTGTTTGTACAACACACATTACAGACCCAGGGCCTACATATATACACACATGGTTTCAGCACACAAGTTTCAATTTTGATTTTATATACTAAATACAGTAAACATACACATTTTATGTGTCTTACAAATTATATTACAAATTTTCTAGAATATTGCAGAATATATGGCAAGACATAGGTACAAAACTAAACTATCTAAGGCAAAGGAATAAAACCACCTGATACTTAAAGAATAAAGGATTTGTTTGTATGCCTCTGTTTACAGGTTGATTTATTAATGTTTTCAGAATCTTGCATCCAATATCTATCCAACCAAAAGCCTCATTTGCATACTAAGAAAAGCAATTCTAAAAACATAGTAATGATAAAATTGGATAGATTTTGTCACAAAATACTTAGATATGTAATTGCTAGTTTCATCATTATGACCGATACATTTGTGTATTGTGCTTAATCCATCCAATTTTGATTCAGTTACAGATGGTACAAGATTAGAAACACAGCAGCATATCAGGGATCCATTTCACTAAACTTAACAAATCTTCATAAGTCTCAAAATCAACCGTAACTTGTGACACATCGTAATATCTATTTCACTGAAATGACTTATTATGATCGGTACCCTTCGTAAGTAATAGGGATTTACAACATGGACAACTTGAGATATGAAGGGTTAAAAGTTTAGTGAAATGGATCCCTGGTACTGTGATTACGATTAATGGGTCCAAAATTCAATGTTCCAATCAGAAGTAAATCTGGCACCCCCCCCCAATCTTCAAATTCAGTTTTAACTTGATTTCATATGTGTACTGTTTAGGATCTGATGATAAGTTCCTCAAAAATGTCATCATTATATATGTGAGATCAAATGCAGAATTCATGCTGTTATCAAAGTTTAAACACACTGAACTGCAGCGGCAGAATGGTATTTTTGTGTAAAGAATAGTTTGCAGTAACCATGCATGAGAGATTTTGCCTGAAATTGGGCAGTTTTGTTGTCCAAATTTCTACATTTTTTGTCCAGCCAGCCTATTTTGGGCCTTTTAAAGCCGAATTCACACACTTTTTCAGGCAGTTTTCAAAAAAGCCATTCTCAAGTAACCAAGACATAGCCTGCATTCACATACAATTTATATACTCCTAATGTAAACAATTCTAAATTAAACAATCAGATGTTATGTAAAAGAGCATGTTAGTGAACTGAAAGACACTGTAAGGGAAAGTAAGGAATGATAAAAAAAATAGGTTTGAAAATTAACTTTTGTTAGATTCCACAAGAAAAACTGAAAGATTATGGAAGTGGTTGGATACCCTGTAACTAACCAAAATTCCTGATAAAAAGCCTGAAAGATGATGAAATAGCTTGGATATTTTGTAACTGAAATTTAAAAATTCCAGATCAAAAACCTGAAACACAAATGGAAATGGAAACCCTGTATGTAACCTGCCATATTTTTTATGAAAAGCTGGACGATCATACAATTGGTTGATACCCTGTCACTAACCTGGCATATTCTTGATGAAAAAAAAGGGAGATGATGGAATTAGTTACCTCATGGGCAGGCTTGATCAGGATTTGACTTCCATGCAGAGAAGTCAATGTTAGTATCCCTCTAATATTGGCTTTGTAAAGGAAAGATCAACATTATTTGTTTGCCAAAGTAGAGTATAAGGAAGTTTCATATTTGTGGTATGGCGTAATTCAAAGTCTGGCTACAACCATAATAAGCATGCCCATATCGTACGTTCATCCAATCATTAATGCATGTCTATCAGGGCTCGTGCATTAGACGCATCCACATCAGCATGCATGCATTATTTTGTCTAATTTCTCAAGCAACCAGTAAAAGCGTACATCAACCTATAAATAATGACCAGCCCAAAACATATCACACAGGAACAGCTCTGGGAGCCAATGTGCCGGGTAGAATCTAGTAAAAAACAACTGGTCATCAGTACTCACATTAATGGTTTTTCTTTTGTAGATAATACAACAGTTGTGAACTTGCAAGAACTACAGTAAATATTTTATTACTTCCGTGGTCTGGGTACGCACTGGTAGAAGTGGCAAAGTTTCCCCCTTCTATGTGCCGATGAGCAATGGGTCAACTGTCTTGTTGCCAAGACCATTGATCAGCCAATCAGCGTGATAGTTTATCACTTCTGTATTTACGCTTGTGAAAGCTCGGCGCACAGCACAGACCATGGAAGTAATAAAAAATTAATTTTACGTATCAAGATCAAGGACACCACCCAGCATAATAATAAACAATGCAAGTGTTGATGACTAGTTTTACATTATTTTCCAATTGTTACAGTTTCCACACACATTCTTAATACATTTTGTTATCATCACGGTGGCTATCTCTTATGGAATATGGCCGCCACACAATAACCTGTAATACCCCTACCACAAACGGTATAGCGCATGCAACAGAGAAGATAGCTGCCTTGAGAGCTTCATGTTGTGCAACTGACATGTCCTCTGCTAGTCTATCTTGGTAGTTATTAGCTTCTAGGATAGCAACTATCATCATGGGAGCTAACGATTGCGCAGGTTTGGTGAAGAGAGCATTGTAGCCAAAGACACTGGATGACAGCGGATGACTGAAATGTAAATGTTAGAATAAAGAAAATATTGCTCATTTATAGCTGTGTATACAATATAATGCACATACAAACTACCATGCTCACATTGCTGCAATCAACAGGTAAGATTATAGCTTTAAATATGTTTAAGTAAGATTTGAAATTTTCAGTACACAAGCCAACCCCGTTAGCGCTTATGCATATATTCAAAAAAGATAATAGGCCACACCCCTGTTCCTAAAATTCTGTCATCCTGTCAATAACACATCCCCTAACAGTACACCCACAATCATAAACAGGGTTATAGCTAGGCAAATTTTACTGCCGGGTAAAATTTATATGAAATGGTAAAAAAATTGAAATTTTGATAAGAATTAGTAATTTTTATACTGATTGTTCATTGATTTTGAGACTGGAGTGCCGGGTATTTGGGCTCAAAATTAACTTGAGTGCTGGGTGGAAATAAAGAGTGCTGGGCAGGGCCGCCAGCAACAACCCAGCGTAGCTACAACCCTGATCATAAAGCATGATGACAAATGTCAATCTCTCAACTATCATACATAGTTTGATCAGCTCATAATTGGCGGGCCTTATAACATCTTGCCAGAAGTGTCACAAAGTCCTATACTTTGTTTACTTTATATAAAACACACACAGTATAAACAAGACAGGTAAACTATATCACTCTACATTTTTGCATAGTGGTAAAAGCCTAACAATTCCCGCGGAATACGAGCTGATCAAACTTTATGTACTTTAATTGCGTACCTTCTCCTATATTCCCTCTGATCCTCATCAATGATATCAGATACTGCCAGGTTGAAAAAATTGAAGATGGCTTTATGAAGACTTCTGTGATAACAACAAAGAAAACAATGGATAAATTACCATGGAAATATCACAATATGGACAAATATGGTTTAGTTTGAATAAGTTCATATGTGTAAAAACTAGATGTTTGTCATTCTGTGTATTTGTTTCATGTGGAAAGAGAGGTATACATATATGTAGAGGATGAATTGCTCATTCAAAATATCACCACAAGTGATATCAAACCCTAACTCTGATATGACCTGATGAGGTGCTGTATTGGACAAGGAATAATCCATGTTTGCATAAATGGATGTATATATCTGACTCATATTGTTACACATTATCTTTGTACCTGTAAACTCAAAAGCAAGAGATCAGTTTTAAAAATTGTAAACTTTAAGCAAACATTGGTCATAAAAAGGGCACATAAAAGGGGCAGATACTTTCTTCTTTGTGCTTGATGTTCACCATTGCATACTTGGAACCATAAACAATTAAGAAATTTATCCTTTATATTGTGCCCAAGTTTACCTGTCACATAGGAAGAAGAGAACCAGGAGCCAATGCCATTCATATCCAAAGATGAACATGAGAGCAGCAGTCCCAACTTTGAAGTAAAATGACCACAGTAGTACTTTGTAGTAGCCTCTCTTGGCCACAAGTGGACTAAGGCATAGCACAAGCACCTGATGATAGAAGAACAATAGTTTACAACATTTAATTTGGTATACATGTACATGTAACAACTTGATTTTGTATTGATGCACATGTTATAATTATTAGAAGGATTGAGTACCAATCTGTGTGATAGTTTCCATGGTATTTTGGAAGTGTCACTTGATTTAACCATGTTGACCAAATGTTGACAGCCTATAAGCCTGATTGTTAATGTTAATTAAAAGCATTGCCTTTTCATACAGGGGAAAGAAGAACCACACATCGCACATTTATAGCTCATTTTTACATGAAATTATAAATGGAAACATAACATCGCACATTTGCTCATTTTTCTGGTGTATTAGCTCAATATTCTGGTGTATTTTTCTGACATTGGGAAAAGTACAATTTCTGGAGGGGTCATATGGTCCAGCCACTGTCACATCAATTCTGTTGGTTCATAGTGTGGAACAACTTTAGTTGACTGTAATCCTAGCTACGATGTACAATCATGTACCGGGTACCCAAACTTTATATCTTACCGGTACCAACAAGTTGGAGCCTCCATACAGCAGTTTCTTGACAAGTTTTGGCATAGCTCTGGACGGTATCAGTTCATCAGCAAAAATTGATAAAAAGTTGTGAAGATAATAGTTATGGAAGATCTGCAAAAAGTTGATGGTCACAAACAGGATAAAGTTCTTTCTCCTGATGACTTGCATAAATTGGGTGAATATTGATGTAGCAGTAGGATCAGATGATGCATCAGACTTTGGTAAATATTGTGGAATGCTTGCGGATTTCAAATCATGAGCGGTCCTGACATTTGTTGCTGTGTAGTACATCCCTGCCCAGCCTAGAACACCTAAGATTAGCACATATATCTGAAAGGCACGCATATTTTCTAACCCATCACACAAGAACTCTGCCAGGATGACGCTACTTGAACCAAGCATACCGGCAACTTGGGAATATTTTGTCAGACGTAATCTGTCTTCATGTTTTGGTGAGATTTCAGCATATAATGCGCAATGCGCCAACAAGATGAACGTATAAAGAGCATCGTAACATGCCATGGATACAAATAGATGAACACCTGCAAGCCATTTGGTTTCATTATAATCTCCCCAAGGAAACCACGCTAACAAGAAACTGACTACAAAAATGGTGCGCCATACAAAATGGCCGTCTTCACGGGTTCGAAATATTTCTATTTTGCAATTATCCTGCCAGTATGCAAACAGCGGGTCGTTGATTGCATTCCACAGAAGATATATCAATTGAGCAATGTTAAACCAGTATTGTGAAATACCATAGACACTTAAAAAAAGCTTCACATAGTAAAAGTTAAAGATGCTAGTCATAAGTCCAAAGGAAAATAACAGCGTTGAGTAAGCCACAGCATTTTTGTGAATGTATTCATCCATATTGACCTATTTCACAATAGGTTGTCTGTGAGTTGTGACATTATTCAGGTCTACTGTTAATTTCAGTTCAACTTTCATCTGTTGGAAAAATACCTGTAGAGACAAAAATAAAATAAATCAGTATTTATTGCATTCAGTAAATTCATTGCAAAATCTCCCAGGGGAAAAAACTAAAAACAATATATTGTATAGTCCTGCAAAGTTCTGAAGATATATTGGATCATGAATGCTAATATATGACACGCTCAAGGGAAATGAGTCGGATGTCGCTAATATTGATTTTGAGATATTGGCAAAGAAAGTGTTTTAAGTTTCTGAAAGCTCTAAATGTCCTCTTTAGAAACGTGTATAACTCATTTTCGACCAGGGTCGACATGTGACTCATTCCCCTTGATCATGTCACATATGCACTGAAGATAATGTTATAGTGACCGCTTATGGGTTCGAATTTCAACCAGCCTAATCATGAAGCTCCCGTGGTTAAGGCATAGGTCTCGTAAACCTGAGGTCCTGGGTTCGATTCCCAGGCGGGATCACTTTTTCTCCTTGTCTCCTTTATTATTTGCGACGGCGAACCTGATGAAAATTAATGTTTATTTATAATGTTATCTAGTGAAGATGTCTGATATATATCAAATTGTTTTAATGTTCCTATACTGATAGCAGCATGATATTACTCCCTATTCAAGAAAAATACAGCACTATAAATTTGTTGGAATTAAAAAAATATTACCGGTATCCTGTTTTGTCATGTTTTCTTACAATTGTAGTCACAAAATGGTAAGACTTGGCACAAGTCTACGCATTCAAAATCTTGAGTCTAGGCTAATAGTTCGCTCATAATTTTTATATTATTATGTTATTATTGCTAAATTATTGGTTATAAATGGCAAAGATTGGAAATTAGAATGCTTAACTTGAAATGATTCACTTGTCATGCTTGTGGAAAAGGGGTTTATCCTGTTTATGCATATGTCAAAAACAGACCATGTCTTCAAGGATTTTCCAGCAAAAAATAGTTTTAAGGATTTTTGCAAGTGAGCAACTGGAGTGGCACATCCCTGTATGCTTTGTCAAGTATGGGAGAAATTAACACAATAGGGAATAGAAATTAGCATCTCATGAATGCCCGGGCATGAATGCACAACCAATCTAAAAGACTGGCCTGCTTTTGAGACGTAATATACTATTAAAGCTCGTAGCTGGCAGTCTCTGTATAAATTGTAAACATGGTATAAAAATGAGCATGATGAATTTGTGAACTTCAATGGCATAGAAATATTTTAAGCACAGTTTTAACTTTTAATTCTCACTGCACGGATTTTTAATCTCACTGCACAAACTTACCAGAGGCACGTTAAAATAGCCCCTCAGCTGCAGTGCCTGCGGAGAATGCATGCATCGCAATAAATGCAATAGGCCAATAGTATCCTGAAAAAATCAGCTTGTTATGAGAAATGTAAGGGTTATAGCTAATACTATTGGCCTACAATGCCCATGTTTAATAATTTTAAGCTTACCTAAAAAACGTAAACAAATAAAAATCAGCACTCACTGTGCGTCCATGAATATCGATTGGAAGTATTCATTGATGTGACCGTCCATCCGCATCCAGATATGTATACATGCCTTCACTTCAATACAATCCGTTATCAGGGGTATTTAAGCTCCATACCATGATACTACGCAGAGACAGAGTTTGAGGCGTTGTACACCACTTCCATGTTTGACTTTGAACTGGACGAATCTAGCATTGTAATTAGAGCCGAGCCGATAAGGGCTCAAAACTAGCCTGAGTCCACAAAACCCGAAGCGGCAAATACTATTATTGCGTATGTGTTTTCGTGGTAATAGACTTATTTTTGAACGGAATGAACTCGCCCCGAAAGTAAATCGTCTCAAAACGATCACCTGAAGGCTATACACAGCCAGCCTAAACATTTTTTAATCCCCTATTAAAGATGTGCCCCCCCAATCGATCTGAAAATTTAGAAAATCCATTTAATATGAAACTTGCCGAAAACAACTTGTGCCCTCCGGGCCCCATCAGGCCGATGACCCCAATCATAGTTGCCCCCCCCCCCCATAGGACGACTCGTGCTACACCAATAGTGCTGCTCTTGCAATGATACTTGAAACCAAGTCTTTGAACAAGTTCATTTGGATTGTTGTAAACATTAGTTCTTTTTATACAAAGGTTTGCAAATTGGGATCTTGTAAGGGGGGGCCTGATGCAAAAAGGGGGGCCCTGAAAATTTTTGAGCCTCCTAAGGGGGGCCCTGAAAAAAATGACCACAAATTTTCCAGGAAAAATTGAGTTTTAGGCCGTATAAAATTAATGTTTTGGTTCTCGTCCAGAGGATTTTCATGAATTGATGAGGTAAAATTAGCATTGTCAGTAGTTTTCGGTCTTCTCCAACAGTGCTCGAGGAAACGATGAGGCCTTTTTTTTTTTTCAAATGTGAGATTCTGAGGATAAACCCCTAGAGTACCACAAAAAGACTTGGAAGTGATGCTTGTTCTCTAATAAACTTATTTATATGTATGAAGATTTCATAAATCATTCCAAAGTCTAAAAAATTGAAAAATCTATAAAAAAAAAGAAAAAATCTGACAAATCCCAGAAATTGAGGAGGGAGGGGACGAGAACCAAAATATTAATTTTACACGGCCTAACATTAGTTCTTTTTATACAAAGGTTTGCAAATTGGGATCTTGTAAGGGGGGCCTGATGCAAAAAGGGGGGCCCTGAAAATTTTTGAGCCTCCTGCCCTGAAAAAAATGACCACAAATTTTCCAGGAAAAATTGAGTTTAGGCCGTATAAAATTAATGTTTTGGTTCTCGTCCAGAGGATTTTCATGAATTGATGAGGGAGGGAGGTGTTTTTTTTTTTTTTTTTTTTTCAATGTAAAATTAGCATTGTCAGTAGTTTTCGGTCTTCTCCAACAGTGCTCGAGGAAACGATGAGGCCTTTTTTTTTTCAAATGTGAGATTCTGAGGGATAAACCCCTAGAGTACCACAAAAGACTTGGAAGTGATGCTTGTTCTCTAATAAACTTATTTATATGTATGAAGATTTCATAAATCATTCCAAAGTCTAAAAAATTGAAAAATCTAAAAAAAAAAAAAAAAAATCTGACAAATCCCAGAAATTGAGGAGGGAGGGACGAGAACCAAAATATTAATTTTACACGGCCTTATATGCTTTTCTATGGGGTTGACCCATAATTTTCATGTCAAAGGGGGGGCCCTGAAATTTTCGAGGTCTGTAAAGGGGAGCCCAGAAAAATTTTTGCGATAAATTTTTTTTGCATCAGGCCCCCCCCCTTACAAGTGTTTGTGAACGGTCCCTTAGTTAGTTCAATTCAATTTTCAATAATCATAAATTATAGTCAAATTATATTAAAGACAACAATAATTTATTGTGTTTGTAGAACAACAGGTAAATTTAGAGCAACCAGGCCTGTACGCAAGGGGGAGGGGTTTTCTACCTAAATATAATAATATTTTTCCAGACAAATCACAATTTGAAATCTGCATGTAGAGAAATAAAAGCTTCTTCTGTCAAACAATAAATAAATAATAAGTTCAATACTATTTGGGTCACCCTGTATAAATTTTAGTCCTGCAAAGAATTTGGCAGCGGTGGGATTCGAACCCACGCCATCGAAATGACTGGTGCCTAAAACCAGCGCCTTAGACCACTCGGCCACGCTACCTCAGAACGAGGTCAGCTGTTCATAGTTTATATAATCTAAAATAAAAAATGGCAAAATAATAGTGATTAAAGTCTCTTTAACAGATACATGCAGAGTAATTTTGGCATAGAGAAGAATACGACTGACATGAGATTAATGAAAACATAAGAAGAATGGACGTTTGACGTGTTTTTAACTACGGAAAAGATCGAGAAATTAGCTCCACCTTTATCATTAACAATGAACCAATCACTGAAAATGTCACGAACAGGTGCCTTATCATCAGCCAATCAAAATCCGTTTTTCCAGACAATTTAATTGATTGACAGACTCGCTTTGGTATTTTGCTTCCGGTAAGGTCACGCTGATTGTTTTGCTGCGCTGCGCTGCTGATCGATGAGATCATCAGGTTATTTCCAACGTGGGAGGAGGATACTACCATAACAGAGGTGCCAATTTGCACGCAAATTTCACCAACATTTTGAAGCTGAAGACCTGCATGGACATTCGAGGAAGTGCATGCAAAACGGAACTTGTATGCAAGAGGTGTTTGGATAACGCACACGTGAGTTTTAAAAAGATATTGCTCCCTTTAAATTTAAGTATTAGCACGTAATCATATGATGTACCATGAATGATACACGTCATACACATACTGGTAGTGGTACAGATCCACAACATGGCAGCCCTTTACTTAGTATATACCACTTGACACTGGCATCATGCAAAATCTTGTATATTTTGTAGCTAGTTAGTAGTAGTTACTAGTTAGACACGGTTTGACTTTGAACAGAGAATATTTTTTTTATCTTCTCTGTAAAACTCTTGCCGGGTTTGAGCAGCAATTTAAAATTTTCATGTCAGCACAGATTTGCTCGATGCTCGAGAACTCTAGCCAAGTCCAAGAATCATTCATGACGATGCGTGAGATTATACGCATTTTTCAGCTTTTTGCGTGAGATTTACTACCTGGGCGTGAGATTATACTACCTTGGCGTGAGACCGTGATCAAGTGACCCAATGCATGAGACTCACGGCCAATGCGTGAGAGTTGACAGCCCTGTTTCCTCGGCTACATTCTTAGAGCCCAAAATGAGCCCACATATTGTGATGTTTCTTATTTGTGGAACAGATGTCACAAGTTACAGTTACTGGAACTAACTGTGACTAATTTTGCATTTTTCAAAAAATTACTACACACTGCCAACTGGTAGCGAAAGTTATGTATTTAGTCAAATAGTCGCCCCCCCCCTCAAATAAACGCCCCCACCACTTTTTTTCAACCAAGATGTTTCAAAAATGCCGACATTTTCATGCTATCTTGTGTAGTAAGCTTACCAAGTTGCACAGCACACATTACCCAATTTGTAGAACAAGGACATATCAGCACATATTTGAACTCTTTGAAACCCCCAATGTTAACTTTTTTATTTATTTAGGGACCATTCACAAACACTTGTAAGGGGGGCCTGATGCAAAAAAAATTTATCACAAACATTTTTCGGGGCCCCCCTTTACAGACCTCAAAAATTTCAGGGCCCCCCCTTTTTGAAATGAAAATTATGGGTCAACCCCATAGAAAAGCATATAAACTCAATTTTTCCAGGAAAATTTGTGGTCATTTTTTTCAGGGCCCCCCTTCTTCTTCTTCTTCCTTATAAGTGCCTCCCTCATATGTATGAGTATTGTCGCACTGCGTACAGACAAGCTGTACTTATTACCTTAGAAGGGTAAAAAAACAAGTGTTTGTGAACGGTCCCTTATTATTACCGTATTGGTCCGAGTATAGTCCCATGTTCGAGTATAATCCCACCCCCCATTTTTCGAAAAATTTCAGAAATTGTAAAAAAAAAAAAAAAAAAAAAAGATGCTAGGATCATTCATGGTTGACCTAAAAAAAAAAATTTAAAAAAATTTCAAGATATTTTGTATTTTTAATATGAAAATTGATAATTTTTTAGAGTGTCATACTCTATTAATGATTTCAAAATGCATTGAATTTGAATGCATTTTGAAATCATTAATAGAGTATGACATGAAAACAAAGTATCAATTTTCATATTAAAAATACAAAATATCTTGAAATTTTTTTTTTTTTTTTTTTTTTTTTTAGGTCAACCATGAATGATCCTAACATCTAGGTCTAGGTCCAGGGACACTCCAAAACCGGGGAAAAAAAAAACTTACAAAAAAAAATTTAAAATTTTTTTTTTTTTTTGAAATTGAGTATAATCCCACCCCCAATTGTGAGAAATGTTCACATAAAAAGCGGGTGGGACTATACTCGGACCAATCTGGTATTATTATTATTTTTTTCTTCTATTAAACATGAGATTATGCACCACTTGGAAGTTGGAACCCTGCCACAACTCTGTTTGAGAATGTCTGGTCTAGACTTTATAATGTTTACAGACAGAAATGTCTCAAAATGTGGTTAATATTTTTAAAAGCAATTTTTTCATAAAATAAAGTAAGGCAAACAAGGTGGCTACATGCACAGTATAGTATACAAACAACAGAGCTGAGACCTGACCATTTATGTTGACCCATCTCTTTGTTGACTATTGACCCAGGACAAAGTGCAATTGTGTCCAGTTGAACTTGCTATGAAGTACTTTTTGAGCACAATTGGGCTACCTTTGAAGGCAGCCACAATAGATTAGACTTGATCAAGTCCTTTCAGACCTGATGTCTGTGATATTATTATATCTTATTCTTTTTTCTTTTTTTTTTTTCTTTTTTTTTGCTATTGGCCCTGCACGACCCTGCACTTTGGTTTAGAAATAACGCTAATAAAATCATTTGGGTTGATCAAGCAATCGCTTTTTATGATTTTCA
This sequence comes from Amphiura filiformis, assembly GCF_039555335.1. Taxonomy (NCBI): domain Eukaryota; kingdom Metazoa; phylum Echinodermata; class Ophiuroidea; order Amphilepidida; family Amphiuridae; genus Amphiura; species Amphiura filiformis. The sequence continues at coordinate 101,292,771 of NC_092628.1, forward strand.
AGCCAATATGCATAAAGGATGAATCTGCATGTACATAATTTTTCACTTCAGTAAGCTCGTCTTTTGACCAACGTTCATTATTGATCACAGGTTATATTGTATGCGATTGATCAAAGAAACACATGTGTATGAGCTTGTGCATTGAATTGAATTACACAATGGTTATTCAGGTTATTGATCGCTAGATGGAAGCGAACATGATACATATTACGTAGGATTCCATGCCTGTGCGGGGATTTGAACCCTAGCGACCAGAACTATGAACACTTTGAAGTGTTAGCACCTTGCAGGGCCGTGCCTGGTCACTCCATCACCAAGCCCCAGTTCTTCAACAAGTAGTAGGCCTATACCCAGGCCCGTACGCAGGGGGGGTGCGGTCGCACCCCCCCCCCCAAATGGGCAAAAGTATACAAAAAGTCCCAAAATATGACAATTTGCGCGGGTAGCGAGCAATAAAATCAGGGTTTTTACGCTATTTTGGCCAAAAAAGGTCCAAATTATCCAGGAAAAGTCAACTTTTTACAAAATCGCCCCCCTTGGAAAAAGGTCCACTTTTTCAAAATCAGCACCCCCAAAAAAAATCCTGCGTGACGTGGGCCTGCCTATACCAAAGTACTAAGTATTAAAGCCATCTAGCCACTTCCGGATATTAATTCCCTGCACAAGACTACTGGGTGTTGTGCCCGGTGTTGTGTTCCAATTGTGCAGTGTTGTGCTTAAAACTTGGCAACACTGTAATAATACATACTTGACCTCTACAGTTAAATTACCCCTGGCCATGTGTGGTTGTGTTTGTTGTGAACAAGATCATCCACTCAATGCTCAAGCTCTTCAAACATGCTTCAAAGCAGTGAGTATTTTAAATTGGCCACGTGTAGTGTTATGGTTGAAGCAGTTTCCAGATAGAATGTGCAGTGGTGTGATCAGTGAATTGTAAAGTGTTGTAATGTGCTCTTATAGTACCTTGGAAGTTTGAGCTATATTCATGTAAGTACTGTTTGTGCAAGAATGGAAGATTAGAAGGATACATGTAAATGAAATTTGAAATGTTCAAAGTAGTTGTATTTAAGAGGTGTTGGCCTTTACTGCATGTAAACAGCCATATAGTATATTTACATGATTCTGGTACTGGCATTTTCCAGGTAAAAAGTGGGTCAAAACACCCCCATGTCCAATGTCCACAGCTCTAGCTCTACTGGTTGTATAAAATAAATGTGGGGATCTGGTGATGTGTTGGTGTGTACAATGGACATACAATGCGTTGGTACATTGAGCTATTGGGTCATTTCGTTCATCTTGATGTAAAAATCATTCCTTAGCATTTTGGTAGGTATGTTGCAAATATGGAAAATAGCAATGTGACAAGGATCTTAATATAACTTGGGATTTATGTCAACAGAATAATTCTACAAGCTTGTATTGTGGTAGTCCCATGGAGATCTCAACTTTTCAACTTTCTTTATTCAGTGTGCAAAATGTGTTGACTGTTGAAACATACTTGGTGTTAAAATTAAATTCTGTGGGTAATTCTGGTACCACTGCTCATTGACAAAAATTTGTCCCCATCTGACAGGTCTTGCAGAACTTTGTAATATTAAAAAGAGCAGTTTTTTTGGTTTTTTGGTCAAATTGCATCTAAAATGTTTGTATATATTTTTAATTGTCAGTTTTGGGAACTAAGCAAGACCCTGTGACAAAAATCCCAGCTATGCTAATTCAATTACAAAAAAACATGTTTGTACATTTTGGAATTTGGCCTACTCTTGTGTACATAGTTGTGGTGCAGGGTTTTACCATGTTTACGTCAGCATCAAATTGTGTCTGAAATTAGCATCTCTGTATTGAAGTTCAAGTGAAACACAAACATGTTTATTTGAATTGGCCATTTCAAATTGAGATTGTATACTATTTTTTTTCATTTTCAACTTGTTAATTTAAGTTTATCCTTTAGCTTATTGTTAACATTTTCTTTGAATTCTGAGTTGAGTACGCTATAGCAATTTCAAGTGCTATTATTTTCCCAGAAAGTTTTAAGTGTTGTTGAATTTTGTTGTCCCTCATCCAATCCATGAATCAACTTTCAGAGCACTTTAGATTGAATGGGTCTAAATGCTTATGAATAATTGAATAAATCAACAACATCATCAACTAGCCATCTTCTTGTGTATTTCTTCTGCATTCCAACTTCATTTTGTTGCATCAAGTAAATTTGCACTTTAGTTTTCAAAACTAGTGTAGAAATTGACTGCCAGTATATTACATAAAATACCATTATACGGGACTGGAAATTGATAAATAATCATGGGACAATAATTGTAAAGCTAAACAGACGGCTGTTGTGTCAACAATTCTAATCTGACTATCTTCTGATATCTGTTGTGTTGTGGTGTCCAGACTACATGTGACAAAGGCAATCAAACATGGGGACCAGGGTTTGATTTACTTTGAAATATTTGCATAGCAATTTTTAGCGAAAACATTTACCGTAATTTCCGGAATATTGGCCGCACGGAGTATAAGCCGCAGGTCTGAAAAAATGCTAAAATAAGATTCAAACGGCGGCGTATAAGCCGCACCGCCATATAAGCCGCACCACGAACGGCCGATTTTGACATGCATACTCTTCTGTAATGCGCTATTTTCACGATTGTGGCGCTACAAAGCAAACTGAGGAGTGAGGTAATTATTTGTTTTAAGTAAAGCAATATTATATTAAAACCAATTTCGTGCATCTAAATACAATGGAAGTCTAAGAATAAATAAAAGACTCAGTACACCGGTCGATCTTACCGTTTCCGATGTTGATTAAGATACTTCTTGCATCGATCCCGAGATACGGAAAAAACCAATAGTCATTTTGTCCCACATAAATGAATAAATAACAAAAAAAACCCGATCCCCCGAGTGGACTCACCCATTCGGTGACGTCACACCCGATAATCATCCCTTATCCTCCTTGGTTTCTACATGAGATAGACGTGTGGATTTTTCTTTGCCAACGCTAAGTATCATTACGAACCAAAGGACAAGATATACAGTTTGTTTGTTACACCTGAGGTAAAAACCAACCAGTATAGTACGCTAGGGAGATAGTTTTGACGACATTTTTCGACTAGAAAAGTGACAAAAACGATCCAAAAACTTAGCTTGTATGAGTGTTTCCGTTCAGTATCACGGGACACACGTTTTCAAAATGGCCGCCCTTAGGACGCCATTTTATTTTTGTTCTCACGTAAAACAGCTATAGCAGACTAGTAAGTTACAATAGATGTTTGTACAGTACAGTGTGTATACATGTATGGTGAGTGATTATCGCTATGTTTATGGTGTGCTCTATCGTTATATCTTTCAGTACGCGTCAGATGACGAGTTACTGCTAAGAGTTCGGTGGGTTTCCGAAGGGACCAGCCTGACAAATCTATAGAAAAAGGTTTTCAGTTTTTCATCCCTTTGTATATATATTTTTATATCATACCACTACATCTCGACAGCCACTGTGCGTGTGGGTCTGCTTATTGGGCTTGAGCTTGTGTTAGGGGGGTAGTGCTATACGCCCCGATTTACTACAACATGTCCAGGCCTTGTCAATCCTGCCCTTCCCTTGTGGCAGAGTGGGACCCACATCCACTCTGCTACACCCATAGGGATTGTTCTAAATTTAATAAGTGTGCATCTTTTTGCATAGGCTTATCGGACGTACATTTCAAGATTTAGAAAGTAGCGCTCGTTTGGCACATCGACACAGACAGAAAACGCAGACCAGGAAACAGAAGGCTACAGGTAAGGTTGATATGGTAGGTACTAGCGCGGCCGGCAAGGGCCACGCTAAGGTAACCTCTGGGGCTCCGGTCCCAGGCAAGCAGGCGGATCCTCCGGGGACTGCTAGCGAGCCCGAAGGCCTAGCAGCCAGCGAAAGCACTGACAAACCGTCTAAGCTAGTAGCAGGCAGCAGGGCGGTACTTGCCCTAACAGGCGAGTACCAGTCTACCAGTGAGATCTCTAGCGAGTTTCTTGCAGGTGGACACCCGTCTATTGCTGGATGTAACAGCGGGTCTAGCACCCAGCATGAAGTAGCCGGTGATGGACAGTATGCCAAGGGTACCCCGGGCTTGCCTGGGCTGAATCCTAGCATACAGCGTGCGAACGGACCTCCGGGCTTGCCTGGGCTGGTCTGTAGCACGCAGCGTGCCAGTGGAACCCGGGCTTGCCTGGGTTGATCCACGCACGCAGCACGCCTTCGTTCCCGCAAGGGTCGAATGGCGTGCATGGGTTTAGCAGAGACGATACCGGGGCTAACGCTTCGGGTGTAGTCTTAGGCAGCAGAACCAACTGGGGTTGTCACACGGCAGCGTTCCATGGCGGGACCGCCGAGTGATACCCTGGGCCTTGGAATGGCTGCCGGCTGTCCTCCGGGACTGGCTAAGCGGCTATACGGGGTTGGGCTCGCAGTCTCTCACGGGACAGCGACCCAAGTGCAAGCGGTGGCAGCTACCGAGACGAGCTACGGCTCGACCTCAGTGGTAGCCACTATGCACGCGCCCATAGCTGCCGTGAGTGGTCCGCCACACACAGCGACCTTGGGCGAGGCTCAAGAGGTTAGGGTAGGTAGTTTGAACAGCCTGGCTGATCAACAACCCACTTATGTCCTCGAGAGCCAGCAGAGCGTGGGTGATCCATTACAGTCAATGGGTCAATTACCCTCTTATGATCGATCACTATCTATTCAGCGGAGCATGGCTCCATTGATTGATACTGCCTATTCAGGTAGCGAGGTGACTGATCGGGGTATACACGCTCAGCTACCCGTGATACTCGGCAAGCTCCTTCTAGCCAAGGGACAGCCAGTATAGCGGGTACCCATACACTGCGGCTTGATCCTCTAGCGGGGAACGCTGTGAGGCATGGGTACAGTGGTACACAGCCGGGAGCCCTACCGGGCACCCACGCTACAACCACGCAGGTACCGCAGTACTCGTCCTGGTTGCCACAGTCTCTGTGGCAACAGGGGGGGGAGGCGGTGCTGGTACTGCCGTTCCATGGGGTGTCCCTGGTGGCGGATCCTTTCAGGGTCAGCTACCGACAGGGTATGCCCGTGGTACCCGCCGCAGGGTGGTTTCTTCCACGGTCAGCACCGCGTGGCAAGTGCCGCCTAAGCGCTGGGCAAGCAGTACCACCAGCTGTTACCCAGGCTGGGCGGCGCGTGGCTCACCCTGATACCGCTCAGGGTAGGCCGCCCGCTGCTATGGCTAGGGCGACAGCAGCGAGCGTCGCGGATCCCGGGGTGCTATGGCTAGCATCTCGGGGTCTAGCGGGAGTACTCCCTCTTCTGCTGGTGTTCAGTTGGCTAGCCACACGGTGGCGATACCTCCCTGTCCACCTTCAGATGCCCGTCGTCAGATCTCTTCCTCATCAGAGAGTGAGTCAGAGTCTGACGGCGAGGGAAAGGAGTCGGAAGATGAAACCAGTAGCGACTCACAGTCTGATGAGGCTGTGAGGGTAGCTTCAGGTATCCTTCCCCCGCTTCCCCGTGAGGAACTCGCTAGCAATGGTCTGCCTGCGGACACCGCTGAGGTGATGAGCCGTGTGGCCCAAGGTTTGGGCCTGGCTTTCTCTCAGGAGGAGTCCATTCAGGAGGACCAGGGCATCTTTCAGTAGGATGCCCAGCTAGCGGCGTCCACACAAGGGTCGCCTGCACTTGCATTCCCGGCGGACCTCAAGGGTTTCGTGGGGCTGTCAGGCTCGCTGGAGCTTCGACGCGCGTGCTTGCGCTTCCACTGCGTGTTTCGCAGGAGGACTACTGAAACCTACCTCAGGGTCCCTGACATGGATCCAGAGCGTTACAAGCGCCTGCCGCTAGCGCCAAGGCGACGGGTCGTTCTCCCCCAGTGGGAGGAGGAGCTAAAGCTCATCGATAAGGCGAGCGGCCGCTTATCAGAGTCTCTAGCGTTGCTACCACGCTTGCCGAGCACCTCGGCAGGAAGGTCGCAAAGCGACCACGGGCAGCGTCGGAACTCTTCCGCGGGGTTAATCTGTTAGCGGTGCTAACAGCTAACCTCAACGAGAGTTCTATGGGCCTAGCCCATAGGATGTCATCTCGCCGCCGGGAGAATGCCTGTTTGTCCCTCCAGTCGACTTATGGCTCTGACTTTGCTGAAGCAATGAAGAAGTCAGACTCGGAGGGACAAGGGCTTCTCTTTGGACAGGCCTTTTACGCTACGGTAGAGGACCGGGCAAAGAAGGCCACCAATGAGAGCACTCTGAAGAAGTCAGAGGCTGCCCTGACCAAGGGGAAGGGCAGTAAGGCGAAGAAGAAGCACAAGAAGAAAAAGTCTTCTAAGCGTTCTTCAGCGCCAGCTCCGCTTCAGCAGGACGCGCACCACCGACTACACCGAGGCTACTCCAGCACCTCCCAAAAAAACTGGGAAGCGCAAGAGTAGTGCTGGATCGTATGGCAAGCCCCCTAAGAAGAGCCGTTCTTCTAAGGGAGGCAAACAAGATAGATACTGAGGGCACGGCGGTCGACAGTCCATGCCGGCAGGCCTTGGACTTCCCACAGGGGATTCCCCCTGTGGGCGGCCGCTTATTGCATTACGCCCGGAGATGGCATGCCATCTCCCCGGGCGCCTGGGTATTGTTAGTGGAATTTACCAGCCACCCCTCGTGCGCCTGCACGATTCAGAGGTCCACGGTAGTGCCGCCAGACGGCCCCCAGCGTCGGGCACTACTTTCAGAGGTCACTCAGCTTCTCACGAAGCAAGCGATTGTCCCGGTCTACCCCCCTTTCACCAAGGGGTTTTGGAGCACATTTTTTCTGGCTCCAAAGAAGACCGGCGACTGGAGGCCCATCCTGAACCTCAAGCCGTTGAACGAGTTCATCAGGCCCAAGAGGTTCAGAATGGAGACTCTCGCCGGTGCTAGCCTGCCCCATCAAGGGTATGTGGGCGGCATCGCTAGATCTCTCGGACGCATATCTGCATGTTCGATCGCACCTCAAGATCAGAGGTTTCTACGCTTCAAGGTACAGGGTCAAACTTACCAGTTTCGATGCCTGCCATTCGGCTTGTCCACCGCCCCCAGGGTGTTTACACTCCGGGTCAGGGCGGTGGCAGCGTACCTGAAGCGCAGGGGAGTCAACATGTGTTGCTACCTGGACGATTGGTTCATTTACGGACGCACCCGCTGGAGACACAGTGTCTCGTGGAGTTAGTAGTCCGTGCACGGTGCGGGACCTGGGATTTCTGATCAACGTCAAGAAATCCAATTTGGTCCCGACGCAGACACCGCTATTTCTAGGGGCCCAGATCAACCTCAAGGAGGGGATCATGGCGCCCTCACCCGAGAGGGTGGCGAACATGGCGAGGTGTGCCCGACTCTTGGCCGAGTCAGAGGGGCACCGCTGTGGCATGGATGAAGGTTTTGGGCCTTATGGCCAGTATGGTAGACCTCGTACCGTACTGCCGCTTTCACATGAGGCCTATACAACTACACCTTCTAGCCTTATACAGGCCCAGTCGTCACCCAATATCCCTCGCGGTTCCGATGTCGGAGATCGCGCGAGAGGAACTCTGGTGGTGGACCCATCAGCCCAATTTGACTCAAGGTGTCAGGTTTCCTGCACCAGCGGTGACGACCGACGCGTCAAAGCTGGGCTGGGGGGCCACATCCACGGGACTCAGTCTCGGGCCTATGGTCGGCCACGGAGACGGAGTTCCATATCAACCTTCTCGAACTTTGGGCAGTGGAGAGAACTCTCCAGCATTTCGAGAAGGTGATCGTGGGATCTCATATCGTTGTCCAAACAGACAACACAACCGTGGTGGCCTACCTCAACAGACAAGGGGGCACCAGGTCACCACGGTTGTGCCTGCGCGCACTACGCCTGATAGGGTGGTGCAAGGCCAGGCAGATTACGTTGAGAGCGATGCACATAGCGGGAGTCACCAACATCCTCGCGGACGATCTGTCACGAGGAAAGGTGTCGGGACCTACAGAATGGTCCCTTGCTCCGCAGGTCGCCCAGACTATCCCCTCGATAGATTTGTTCGCATCTCATCGCAATCATCAGCTGCGTGTACTGCTCGAGGGTCGCAGACCCACAGGCATTCGCCGTGGGCGCTCTGTCCGTGAGACTGGGGAGGAATGACTGCTTACGCTTTCCCCGATCTCACTGCTCGCAAGGGTAGTGACCAAGATCGGGAGGGAGGATTGCAACGTCATTCTGATAGCACCGTTCTGGCCGAAACACCTGTGGTTTCGACCGATGGTGGATCTACTAGCGGCACCACCGCAAGTACTCCCCGAGTTACCAAATCTACTCCGGATGCCCGGAGGAGAGGTACCAAGTCTACCACTAGAGCACCTGCAGTTAGCTGCATGGCCCTTATCAGGAACGTCTGCGGCGGAGGGAGGCTTTTCATCAGAAGCTGCTTCTCTCATCGCCGGGGGTTGACGAGTGTGTACCCTCCGTACGTATGGTCAGCGTTTGGCTCCCTACTACAAGTCAGCCATTTTCTCGATTCATCGGGGATTTGAAGACGGGTCGACTATCAATTCAGATGGGTCCCTAAGTCTTCTTCTCGACGGTATGTTCAACGAGCGCTCGCCGGAAAGGAAGGTGGTCCCCCCGTGGGACCTCAACACAGTCTTGGAGTATATTAAGAGTAACCCTTTTGAGCCCCTGTCAAACGCGACCCTTAAATACGTCACTCTTAAGGCGGCCTTTCTTCTGGCGTTGTTGGCTTCGGGACGGCGCTGCTCGGAGTTGCACGCAGTCTCAAGTCAGCCTCCGTATTTGCTAACAACGGAGCGGGCGCTGTTTCTTCGCCGGATTTCCTTGCAAAAAATGAGCGAAGTACATTCCGACACTCGCCCCTCTTCCTACCCAGTATTGGGCAGGGTTCGTCAATAGCCGAAGACAGGTTGTGGTGCCCGGTGAGGGCGCTACAGCACTACCTTGGCCGAACACAAACCTTGAGGGGGGCTCATGACCGCTTATTTATCACCCACGCTGAACGGCACGGTCCAGCCGCTAAGCAGGCTCTGGCACGGTGGCTGGTCCAGGTGTTGGTGGACTCGGGGGCGGCAAAAGGCGCTCGCCCCAAGGCCCACTCAACCAGATCTATCTCATCATCGTGGGCCTACCATAGGGGGGTCCCCATTGAGGAGATTTGTCAGGCTGTGTCCTGGAAGAACCTGTCGTCCTTTTCTTCAGTTTACTATAAAAACGTAAGCCAACGACCAGGCGATAAGTTCACCAGGGCAGTTCTTGGGCGATAATATGGTGGTTGGGTACCAGGTGTATTTCAGACAGTCAGAATTCCAACATGGTAAGAACCAGTGTTTCTATTCTTAACCACTGCACTTTCAGTTCAGGGGTTTTTGTCTGTTCACGTAGTCTTTCTGTTTCCCGGCCGTGAGGGGGGAAAATAGTTTGACCTCGCGATGACCATGCTACCCACTCCCGATCCTTATCAGATGCTGGCCAATCTTGTACCTCCATCCGTCGGTTACTTGCTAGATCGATCTTTCAGATGTTGATGCAAGAAGTATCTTAATCAACATCGGAAGCGGTAAGATCGACCGGTGTACTGAGTCTAGTCCCAAACAAAAATGTTTGGTAGACTCATAACCGTGCGATCTTACCTTTCCGATGTTGATTATCTCGACCCGACCGCCCCTACAAGTTTGGCGAGTAGGGGCTGCCCAAGTCGGATAAGGGATGATTATCGGGTGTGACGTCACCGAATGGGTGAGTCCACTCGGGGGATCGGTTTTTTTTTGTTATTTATTCATTTATGTGGGACAAAATGACTATTGGTTTTTTTTCCGCATCTCGGGATCGATGCAAGAAGTATCTTAATCAACATCGGAAAGGTAAGATCGCACCGGTTATGAGTCTACCAAACATTTTTGTTTGGGACTAGTTTATGTCATCAGACAACATTTTATCAGCAAAATGGTTTAAATGTTGTTCCTAACTTACTATAAAATTGGGTCAATTTCATTGGCGTCGGCGTTTTATTTGATCCTCAAGCATGGTATCAACATGGGGAATACCGCTGTGTGTATATTGATCCATGCGTAATTAATGTAACTTGTACTCGATCATTATCTTCCAATAATGTTCTTCAATGTCTGTGTACTGTCCAAATTAATAAAATAATCCCAGTTCAGCAATTCCGTAAGCGATAGCGTATCCTTGTATGATTTTTATGTATTCAAAATACCAATGATAATTGACGAATTCTGAGCTGAAATAGTCCATCACACACGCCGCGCCGCGAGGTTGCATCCTCTATCTTCCGGGTCTTGGGGTCGTTCGCCATGTGCTACTGCCAGCCCTGATGAGCAAGTCGGGAAACCCCATCAAAACGTATCTCAAACGTCGATCGTCATCACAGGGATTCCCCTTCACTTCACATTGTTTATCAATTTGATCGGGAATCGCCAATCGCATGGTTAAGAAAAGTTTTTTTTTTTAAATTACAAAACCTTAATTCATTCAAATTTTATAAAAATAAACTTCTTGACCATAAACTTGCTTTAAAAATAATTGTATATGAAACAAAACCCATATTCAGAGAATAAAATCAGAACCAACATGAATAATACACGGGGCCTGGTGAGATCATCACCCCGGCCCCCAGGACCCCGTAGGCAAATGCCCAGGTAAACATGTTTCTAAATATGGTGTAATTGATACTTTCCCCACGGTCGGTATGAATGAAGTTATGAATATTTAATGAGGGACTACCCCGGGAAGTACAAGGTCGCTCGTAAAGTTGTTTACCAAAAATGTCTACTTTCAACGTGCGCATGGCAGAACCGTGTTCCCGCGGACGGCGGTTGTGTATGAATAATTACCGTAATGAGGGAAAGCACACGGCATGTATGTACGTCATCCACCAGTGGAGCTCCTGCGCCCCTCCGCAGAACTTCCGGTAGTGGATGTTCTGCGCTCGGGGGCGCAGAGAATCCACTGTCGGAGTTGCTGCGCCCGGGCGCAGTCCCTTATATGTAACGGTGGATCATTGCTGCGCTCGAAAAAGTTGAATTTCTGGTACCACACATCGGGTACTTTCCCCGTGTGGAGTTATGTACGTCATCCACCAGTGGAGCTCCTGCGCCCCTCCGCAGAACTTCCGGTAGTGGATGTTCTGCGCTTCGAGCGCAGAGAATCCACTGTCGGAGTTGCTGCGCTCGGAAGCAAAATAATACATTTTCTTATTATAATAACGGTGGATCATTTCTGCGCTCGGGCGCAGAACATCCACTGTCGGAGTTGCTGCGTTCAGAAGCAAAATAATAGATTATCTTATTATAATAACGGTGGATCATTTCTGCGCCGGGCGCAGAACATCCACTGTCGGAGTTGCTGCGTTCAGAAGCAAAATAATAGATTATCTTATTATAATAACGGTGGATCATTTCTGCACTCGGGCGCAGAACATCCACTATCGGAGTTGATGCGCCCGGGCGCAGTCCCTTATATGTAACGGTGGATCATTGCTGCGCTTGGGCGCAGAACATCCACTGTTGGAGTAACTGCGCTCGGAAGCAAAATAATGGATTTTCTTATTAAAATAACGGTGGATCATTTCTATGCTCGGGCGCAGAACATCCACTGTCGGAGATGCTGCGTTCAGAAGCAAAATAATAGATTATCTTATTATAATAACGGTGGATCATTTCTGCGCTCGGGCGCAGAACATCCACTATCGGAGTTGATGCGCCCGGCGCAGTCCCTTATATGTAACGGTGGATCATTGCTGCGCTTGGGCGCAGAACATCCACTGTTGGAGTAACTGCGCTCGGAAGCAAAATAATGGATTTTCTTATTAAAATAAGGAAGCTAAATAAATTATTTTCATATTATATTAATAATATATTTTTTTATTGTAATAGCTCTACGGAGAAGTTTATTACTATTAGGCCTATGCATGCGTATAATAATAACTATAACTCCTGGAAGTTTATTGATATTTACTATTAGGTCTGCGCTCGGAAGCAAAAAAATGGATTTTCTTATTAAGATAACGGTGGATCATTGCTGCGCTCGGGCGCAGAACATCCACTGTCGGAGTTGCTGCGTTCGGAAGCAAAATAATAGATTATCTTATTATAATAACGGTGGATCATTTCTGCGCTCGGGCGCAGAACAAGAGAATAGATCTCCCTTATATGAAGACGGTGGAACATTGCTGCGCTCGGGCGCAGAACATCCACTGTCGGAGTAACTGCGCTCGGAAGCAAAATAATGGATTTTCTTATTATAATAACGGTGGATCATTTCTATGCTCGGGCGCAGAACATCCACTGTCGGAGATGCTGCGTTCAGAAGCAAAATAATAGATTATCTTATTATAATAACGGTGGATCATTTCTGCGCTCGGGCGCAGAACATCCACTATCGGAGTTGATGCGCCCGGGCGCAGTCCCTTATATGTAACGGTGGATCATTGCTGCGCTTGGGCGCAGAACATCCACTGTTGGAGTAACTGCGCTCGGAAGCAAAATAATGGATTTTCTTATTAAAATAACGGTGGATCATTTCTGCTCGGCGCAGAGAATCCACTGTCGGAGTTGATGCGCTTTCGGAAGCTAAATAAATTATTTTCTTATTATATTAATAATATATTTTTTTATTGTAATAGCTCTACGGAGAAGTTTATTACTATTAGGCCTATGCATGCGTATAATAATAACTATAACTCCTGGAAGTTTATTGATATTTACTATTAGGTCTGCGCTCGGAAGCAAAGAAATGGATTTTCTTATTTAAATAACGGTGGATCATTGCTGCGCTCGGGCGCAGAACATCCACTGTCGGAGTTGCTGCGTTCGGAAGCAAAATAATAGATTATCTTATTATAATAACGGTGGATCATTTCTGCGCTCGGGCGCAGAACATCCACTTCGGAGTTGATGCGCCCGGCGCAGTCCTTATATGTAACGGTGGATCATTGCTGCGCTCGGGGTCAGGAACATGCACTGTCGGAGTAACTGCGCTCGGAAGCAAAATAATGATTATCGGGGATTCATGCTTACCTGGAATCGTCTGAGCAATGTGTGCGAAGAGCTGGGTGTGAAAAACTTTTATAATATTAATAAAAACGAACAACCATATTTTTTTTTACTCAAACTTCACAATTGTACACGAATCAAATTAAAAATGCAAGAAAAATTTACAATAATTTTTTTACACTTTCTATTAATAAATCGCTGCAATTATGAGAATGATTGAATGATAATTCCATCAATGCGATCATGATTAAATTGGGACGGGATGACGGCGGCGTCTGTTGATAATTTCCGGGGATAATACTCTAGTCATGTCAGTCAATCAATGAGACTGTCAATCAAAATTTCCATGAATGAACTGACATAAAAGAGGATTACGGTAAACGATGTTGATGACTTTGAACAATTTGCCGATTGGCTCACTCACCAGCGGTCGAGTCTGGCTTTTTTTTTTTTCTTGTGTGTTTTTCTGCTTCAAAGCGTTGCTGTATAAGCCGTATAAGCCGCACTGACTTTCGGCGGCTCCAAAAATAATGTATAAGCCGCGGCTTATATTCCGGAAATTACGGTAGGTGATGTTCTTGTGATATTGACATTTATGTTTCATTGTGACAGATGGAAATACTGGTCGCGTTTCGCAGCGAAACATTTTGGTCGATAACATCTGCGATAACGCCAACTTTTACGCCATGAACAAGATGAATTTTTGCCGCTCCCTTTCCTCCAGGTTCGTGATGTTCAAAGTACCTCTGATTAAAATCGTCGTCGTGACTTTTGGGAACGAAAATCCATCGTGTTACAAAATTCCTGCGTTTTATGGTGCCACGCGCCATCTTGTGATGGAAACGGCTGCATTTGTTTCCCTCGCATTCGGACGACGAAGACCAATGCGATTATCGGGGATTCCTGCTTACCTGGAATCGTCTGAGCAATGTGTGCGAAGAGCTGGGTGTGAAATACGTTTGGCGCACAACGTGCACATTCGCGAAAAATGTTTCGCTCTGAGAAAGCTACTGTCCAAACTGTTTTCATGTGCAGGTATAAAAACTGCAATTTAGTTGTGAAATTGATCTCCGCGTTGATTGCAATTGTATCAACTGTTAATCACTGCCATTTTCCTGGAAGCAATTTTGAGCATTCGAGTACATGCGATTTCGTCAATTGAAGGCTTTTTAATACTAAGAGGCATTAACAATATCCTAGACAATCATGGACAGCAAAATAAGTTAAATTGAATATATTCGCGATCGACCGACCAAAGCCTAAACTAGACAATGATTTACCATGGCCTTATACTATATAGTATATATATTAATTACTAAAATGTTTATTTCTAGAAAATAATAAAATATTTATTTTCTTTACAAATGTTTTTTCAGCCATTTCCAAAAAATAATTTTAAGTTTAAATTTTCTTTTTTCTTTTTTTTCTTTCAGACTTATAATCATCCAATGAGGTTTTTGAACGCATCAAAGTTAGCGCTAGTAAGCTGCTCATCAATATCATCATCACAATGTCGAGTCAACCCATCTCAATACCAGGAAAAGTCAAGACCAACTTCAACAGTCTCCCGCCGATCGCAGGGAGCATTGACGACGAAGATGGATCCATGGTGAATCTGGTCTCGCTAGTCGATTTTATACTCCAAAACAAAGACACCCTCAACACAAATGAACCGCCTCAACCGGCTACGATCAAGCAGGCCAGAACACCTCCACTCAAAAAGAAGTGGAAGCGGGCTATAAAGAAATCACTGTCTATGGATGATCCATGGGCATCGTTTCATCTGGAGGATATCAAGACGGAGCGGGCCACAAGGCATCGTTATCACAGTACCAAACAAACATGGGTCATCGATGAAGTGAATATCAAAATGGCAACTGAGGTGAGTGCCTAAACCGCACACTGTATTGCAAGTTGTAAGACCTTTAATATTTGATGTTATGTTACTTCTCATTGCAATTTGGCAATTTTATGTACCTCAGAGACCCTTTCAAAGTGTTCTTGTCATATAAGATACACATTCAAATGAATGAGTGAAAATTTTGTAAGTATGACATACGTTCATGGAGAAAAAAAATCACAATTTCTGTAACCAGTCAAATAAGAAGATATTGACAATTTATTGTAAATAGCACAAATCATGGGCATGAATGTATAAGGGCTCTTTTTGAAATTCCCTTACACAGGAAGGTGTGCACCATCCTGCAGCTTTCCTGTGCTAGCCTTCTTTTGTTAAAATCCTGTGTGATTATAACACTGCAATTAGCCACTTAAATTAGGAGCGCGCTTTCCTGACCGAGCTTTCCTAAGGAAGGCGCTTAGCGAGGGAATCATGCCTTCTTTCTGTGTGAAAGCGTGTTAGGGTATTTCGATATGAGCCCTAAGTGCACGCAAGTGAAGTGTGTACATTTTAGGGTAGCAGGACAAATTGGATTAAGATTTAAGATGTACGACTTGCAACTTTTGATGGTAGTCACAACTTTCTACGACTAATTTGACTATAGACGTACGACTCCCAACTATTAACAGTAGTCACAACTTTCTGTGACTAATTCGACTATAGACGTAGGACTCACAAGTATCAACAGTAGTCGCAACTTTCTTTGACTAATTTGACTATAGAAGACTCACAAGTATCAACAGTAGTCGCAACTTTCTATGACTAATTCGACTATAGATGTAGGACTTGCAACTATTAACAGTAGTCACAACTTTCTCTTTTTGAGCATTTGCTTTGGGTGTGCATGGAGGTGGTACTCAGTTTACTTACAGTTTCAATATTCCTGAATTATAGTTCACATAATTTTCTTGTTTTCCTTGCAGGCATTTGCCCATGGAGCTATGCGAGAATGCTTTAGACTGTAAGTACACATTGTAATCAACCCTATGTGATGCAAATCATGTGATCAGGCAAAATGATATTTTGCCAGGTCTATTTAATATTTACTTTAAATTATTAAATATATACATAAGACAGCGTTCAAGCTTTGACTTACGTTTGGTGGCCAGAATGGTGGGAACTTGAAGTGAAAGATATCCTACTTAAAGGAACATTTTCTAGGGTGAAATTTTGTATAGAAACTGAATCTGACATAAAAAATGCATAATTATCAACTTGAAAATTTTCCCCATAGCACTGTACAGGCATATTTCTGCCCGAAGTCCTCAAATTTGAGCGAAAAATGGCGCAAAAAAATAAGTCCTTCAAAACTGGGACTCTCAGGGCTAAACAAATATAAACTTGCACTGGAGGGAGGTCTTGGCTATAGCAAGTTTATATTTGTTTAGCCTTAAACCTCACAGTTTTGAAGGACTTATTTTTTTTGCGAGGGTCTTTATTTTTGGCTCTTAGCGGAGCTAATGGGCCTAAGGACTCCAGCTCGATGGTAGCCATATTTTAACTCATTTTTCGGCAACTTCCGGCGCTGCTTGTTTATACTAAGGCTTTTTTGTGTGTGTGATATTTAGATATCAAATTGGGTTCTAAGCTTTGCTGAGTTATTTTTCAATCGATTGCACTCCTTTAGAGGTGAATTTGGAGTGGGGAAAGTACTTATTTTGAAGTGAGAAAAGTCAAAAGTCGTCACGAGAAACAAGTCATTTCTATCTTTTGCTTGGTTCCCTGTATGCGCTAGAGATTATTTTGGTCTGAGTAATTTAAGTTGCGAGATCATGGCGGGAATTGACGGATTGCACTATTTTTCTTTGGGAAAGTGACCTTTTATCATGAATTTTTGCGGTGATCTCACATGGCTAGAAACGTGATTGGATGATTCCTTTGTCCAGATTGTTTATTGAGTTCTCGGGAGTTTCGTCACCATGGGACAACACTTCAAAATATTTAGAGACCAGTGGCGTAGTAATTTAGTTAAATTAATGCTAAATAACCAGGGTTGCCAAAAAAAAATCAGCCCGAATCAAATAATCGAAAAGTCGCCCAATTTTTTTCTTTACCCTTTGTATTCTATGGGGCAGGAAATTGTCCCGGTTAAAATCTTCAAAAGTCGCCCAATTGGGCTACCAAATCGCGGGTTTGACAACCCTGAAAACAACGTCTCGCCAGCGAAGGTCACAGCTGGCATTGTTTGTGTGGCACGCTTTCTACCAGCGTGGGGTTGGGAATTCTGAAAATCTGTAAAAAGGGTGGGGGTTAAAATTTTGTGGAATAAATGGTGGGTTTCTAAAAAGCGTGGGAGCAATATATAAAGCGTGTGGGTAACGCTACCAATTGAAAAAATATATATGATAAAGTAATTTGATGATCTGTTGAAAAACATTCATATTTTGTTCATAAATCTCGAACGAAAATGTCGGAAATTAATTTGCTGCTGTTTTCAATTAAATTTACGGCGTCACCCATAGTAGAATCGACGCGCTGTGAATTTTATGAATGAATCAGGAATGAATATAATTTTCAGTCTCTACACCAGCCGCTTTGGTCCGCTCGCTCCACACTAGAAGTGAAGGGACCGGAACCACAGCGGCTGTGTAGAGAGTGATGACTGATGAGCATGACGTAATGCAATTAATTCAGGATGTCAGCCCTCTACCATTCGCACATGTGTTCACAATAAACAATTCTAATGGCGAAAGTCGTAGTTTTTGGAAAGATTAAATTGCAGTGATTCAGTTGTGCAAATAATGTCATAAATGTTTCAGATGAAGAAGAAAATCATGAGTATTTGTTAGATGAGGATAAATTCTGCATCAATTCAGATTCTGAAATGGATCAATGGTGCAGATGTAGATAAAATGGACCCGGAAGTGACTGTTCAGTCTTCCGAATTTGATTAAAGTAATTTTTAATAGGTATCCCAGGCAAACCTTGGTTAACACATTTGCTAGTCAGCGAAATTCGCCGAGACCGGGGCCCAAACACAATGCATATTTACATAGAAATTTGAATTTTTTTCGAGAATAGGTCGGTGAAGGAAACCTACATAAATATGTTTTCTATACTTCACTTGACCCAAATATATGATTTTTTATGGTGATAATCAAATCGCACATGGAATTTTAGAGGATTTTGATAGCTGTTCCATTAAAAAAAGCTGCTATCGCCATGAGACTAAAATCTAGAAACACCCCAAACGCGTTTTGGGGAATTTTACTAGCTGAATCTTTTGATGAAAGTCAGTCTTTGACAAGATGTAACTTTGCTACGGAAAGTGCTATGAAAAAAAAGGTTTTTAGTTTTGGCTTTGTTTACTCAAGGGCTTTAATTTGATATATAAAATGATGCAGTTTGATGGCAAATTTGAATAAATGTAAGCATAAGCTTTGGATACAAACACTGCAAAAGAGAGGGTTTGATTTTTGTCTCGTCTGGTCTATGTTTAGGCCTATATCTGGTCTCATGTACCGATACCTCGTTCAGGATGGGCCTTAGTAATCACTATTTCTGTCTGTCCGTGTGTGTGGGGGAGGGGGCGTGTGTCCGTCCGGAGCTGTATCTGGGGAACCGTAAGACCTGCGGGGACATTACTTGGTGGGAGGAAGCATATACAAGTTTGCTCCGTAACCGTATGTTTTCGGTGGATGCAAAAATCAGCATAAATTGATAGCAAGATCTGAAGATCCGTTGGGCGATGGTAACGTGAAACCTGGTGGCAGGAGCGATTAGGGGTATAGCGTTAGGTTGCTTTTTGGGGTCCCGGACCCACCAAAATAGAGTTCGGACCACCTATTTTTAAATTTTCTGCAAGTTCAGGGCCCGGGTTCAGGGGTCCCTGCAGATCCCCAGTTTTTTTCAATCTAGCGCTATTGCAGGCATATTTATGCTGCATTTGTGCAAACTCGCCAAGCTCTACTCCGGACCCCCTACTTTTTAATTTTCTGCAAGTTCGGGGTCCCTGCGTACACTGGAGTGTTTAGTTCTAGCGCTACCCCTGGGAGCGATACACACCTGCTGATCACCTGGTTAGTTTTTGGCAAAGATTATGCGCATTTAGTTGTTAATTTGCATAATTTATGCCGAACACTTCTACAAATATGGTTGGAAATCTGAAGAAATCCGCCTTGTGGAGCTGTATATGGGGATCCATAAGAACCCTTAGCGCTATGATGATGTAACTTGATAGGGGGTAGCATGACTAGAGGGTCTCGACCTGATTCGATTTTGAGCACAAAGTATGGTTATGAAATACTTAATCATGCATAATTTGTGCATTACAGGCGAAAACCTATTTTCTCAGAGACTGGGGGTCACACATTCTTCAAACTTGGTGGGTGGGTGCATCTTGACCCCAGACAAAACAAGTGTGTATTGTTTTGTGGGTCAAGGTCACCCGAGGTCATCCAGGGGTCATCTGAGGTCAAATTACTAAAAACTCGTATGGGCATGAAACTTGGTGGGTACAGTCAACATTTAGAGTCAAATTTTTGGAAAGTCATTTCGGGGTCAACCAAGGTCATCCAGGGGTCATCTGAGGTCAAATTACTAAAAACTGTTGTATGGGCATGAAACTTGGTGGGTACAGTCAACATTAAGAGGCAAATTTTTGGAAGGTCATTTCAGGGTCATCCGAGGTCACCAAAGGGTCATGTGAGGTCAAATCACTAAAAACTTGTATATGGGCATGAAACTTGGTGGGTACAGTCAACATTTAGAGTCAAATTTTCAGAAGGTCATTTCAGGGTCATTCAAGGTCACCCATGGGTCATCTGAAGTCAAATTGCTAAAAACTGTCGTATTGCCATGAAACTTGTTGGGTACAGTCAACATTTAGAGTCAAATTTATGGAAGGTCAATTCAAGGTCATCCAAGGTCACCCAGGGGTTATCTGAGGTCAAATTACTAAAAACTGTCATATGGGCATGAAACTTGGTAGGTACAGTCAACATTTAGAGTTAAATTTTCGGATGCTCATTTCGGGGTCATTCGAGGTCACCCAGGGGTCATCTGAGGTCAAATTACTAAAACTGTCGTATGGGCATGAAACTTGGTGGGTACAGTCAACATTTGGAGTCAAATTTTGGAAGGTCATTTCAGGTTATTCGGGGGTCAACCAGGGGTTATCTGAGGTCAAATTACTAAAAACTGTCGTATGGACATGAAACTGGGTACAGTCAACATTTGGAGCCAAATTTTGTGGGGTAACATGTTCCTCAAACTTGGTGGGTGCATCTTGACCCCAGGCAGAACAATTAAGTTTGTATTGGTTAGTGGGTCAAGGTCAACTGAGGTCATCCAGGGGTCATCTGAGGTCAAATGAGCAAAACTGTCGTATGGGCATGAAACTTGGTGGGTACAGTCAACATTTGGGGTCAAATTTTTGGAAGGTCATTTCGGGGTCATCTGGTGTCACCTAGGGGTCAGCTACCAACCTGTTGCGCATTCGACTTCAAGAACAATTGCTTTCCCACCAAAGAAGCGTAGAGCCACAGTACCATTGGTGCTCTTGTTTTCACACCCACCGAAATGTTAGGGGTAGGGGTAACATATTACTACCTTATTTTTTGTCAGTACATTTACCTGAGTCAAGTTTGATACCACTATTTAGCTATTGAAATACTGAACAAAAAGACACAAAAAGCATCTCAATAGCTTATACCATTGAGGAGTTATGGCTTTTTCAAGCTCAAACTTAAGCGAAAACTGCATTTTTTCTCAAATCAATTGTCACCCTGACCCCCAACTTTCTAACCCTGTTACAAAAATAAAGAAATTGATTTATCCCATTTAATGATTTGAATAACACAAATGTACCCTTGTCATATAATTAGCATAAACAATTAGGCACTGCGCAGTAGTTTTCAATGTTCATACACTCACAGGAAATTAGCAAGTCAAAATTTTTGTCACCACAAAACAGCCATTTTCTGCCAAAATTGGACCAAAAAATGACTTTTTCTCAAAATTAGTGAAAAATAAGGGGTTTTAAGTGCCAAAATCTGAAAATATGTGATATTTTACCCCTAGAAACATTTAAGTAATCAAGAATTTTGACTGTTTTCACCCCTAAATATTTTTTTCACACGCGTGTCCGCCAAACGTAAGTCAAAGCTTGAAGGCTGTCATAAGCTGCATTATGCTGAAAACCTATCAAAGGTAGTACTAGAAACGATGAAAATGAAATTGAACCAAATTAATGTATTTGATCTGTCAGTGTAAGGCAACAAAAAAAGACACAAAATTTGTATATCTAAATTTATCCGATTTGTTTTTCTTGATCATGATCAGTACATTATTGAAATAAATTTTACATTCTGTCATATGACATTTCTTCATTCACCATCACTTTCCCTAACTTCAACTTCAGCAGGCCTCGAAATAAGCCAGAATTTCTGAGGGCCATTTGGGCCCTTGATCTTAAATGTTTGAGGGCCCTCACAAATTTTTGTGGGCCCGAATTTGGGCCACTGGTTTTAAAAAACAAAAAAGTGAGAAAAGTGGATCATTTGTCCCAAATTTTGCGGGCACTTTGGGCCCGCCAGATGTACCTTTTGTGGGCCCTCACTGACTTTCGGGGCCGAGGGCTCTTGGGCCCTCCTTATTTCGAGGCCTACATGTATACCCGACTACTTGATTTGCACCAAATAGACTAAAAGCATCTTTTGTTGTGTACAGCATTGTACAATGTTTTAATTTTCATAAGCTTGATAAGCCAATTTTAGCATTCATGTAGTAAATGTTGAGCTTACCTGCCAAATGTTATATTGTGGTTTTGTACAGGATGTATCAGCCATTGTCCTTAAATTAGGGAAAATTTTCAACTTACACCTGATTGGTAATAATTTGACTTCCCGTTATTCAGAGGGAAGTAGGATGTAGGGCAATGTTTGTAAATAATTAGAACAGTGGGTATGGATGGATATCAATGTCTTCACACATATCAGCTCCTTAGGATCAGGTTTTGGCAAACACTCTTCTACACCAGGCACAAAAAGAAACTCGTCAGTTATATTCATCCTTGCTGTTCAATAACTTGATAATTTTGGATTATTCTGAAATATACATTTTGTTAATTGTACTTTTCTTTCTCATTTGACACCCTGTTTGTGAACATTGAGCAAGAATTGACTAAGATTCTCAAACCCCAAAATGAAAAGTTGCAATTTTAACGATTCAATTGTGCCTGTTACACTGTGTGCTTTATTAATTGGCCCGTGGTGCTTGTGTGCAATACAACAATGCGTTCCCATTGAAAATCGTTGAAAATGCAACTTTTGATTTTGGGGTTTGAGGCTTTGGAGGCGCATATCTTGGTCAATTCTTGTTCGCTTTTCACGAACAGGGTGTCAAATGAGAAAGCAAAGGCCAATTAACAAAATGTATAATTCAGAATAATCCAAAATTATCAAGTTATTGATAAGGATGAATATAACTGACAAGTTTCTTTTTGTGCCTGGTGTGGATTGAGATTTTTACCAGATCATGTTTGTTTTTAAAATATTAGGCATAAAAAATCCTGTCAAGAAAATTGTGTTTGTCCTCAGTCAGTCAGTCAGCTTTTGTCCTTTTTTTTTTTTTTTTTTTAGTAAGTGGCACTTACAGAATTGTGTGCGTGTTTTTTTTATGGTGTTGACATAGACATGATAGAGGGCCAAAATACACAGAAATGGTAACATTTGAAAATTGATTTTTCAAACCTAGATCAAACTCTGAACATTATAATTAGCTTTGGGTTTGGCATTATAACTGTATCTTCTGGGAAATTTTCATCATAGGCTTTAATGTTTAGCTGTTTGTAATCATGAAAGCTTAAGAAATAACACCCATACAGTTCAAATCGCAAAAAAAAATAAAATTAACATTGCTCCACCATAAAAAATTAACAAAATTATACAGTATTGGGTTCACCTGGGAACCAAGGGAGAACAGTGCCAGTGCATTGATTGGTCACCCCAGGTTAAATAAGAAATAAATAAAAATAAATAAATAAATAAAATAATACCTCCAAAACAGACACTTTTTGGTAGAAATATAGATATTTTATAACATATTTTGTCAGAAATAGGTGCGTTTTTGGTACGCATTATTTGTGAGAGCCAAATGTACTGGGCAACATAAAATTCTGATGGGACATAAATGATATTATGTAGAAATCCAGGAAACAAGCCAAGTCATATGGTAAAATGACCATAATAGGTTTTGGTATTCAATATTGTGCCAATGTACATTTTGTACGTGCAACATGCTAGAGTAATCATGTCGGGCAGTTTGGGAAATCCCTGGGTGTTGATAATTTTGTGGTTTGTATACCTTGTGAGCCACAATCATGTGTGCATTACGACTACAGTTCAAGTACAGTACTTGCAATGCACATATACATTGATATGATAGTGTGATGAGATCTGGTGTCAATAATACATCATGATGGAAATTTGATATTTGTTCCCATACATGTACACCAGGCACAAAAAGAAACTCGTCAGTTATATTCATCCTTGCTGTCCAATAACTTGATAATTTTGGATTGTTCTGAAATATACATTTTGTTAATTGGACTTTGCTTTCTCATTTGACACCCTGTTCGTGAAAAACGAACAAGAATTGACCAAGATATGCGACTCCAAAGCCTCAAAACCCAAAATCAAAAGTTGCATTTTCAACGATTTTCAATAAAGTGTAACAGGCACAATTGAATCGTTAAAATTGCAACTTTTCATTTTGGGGTTTGAGAGTTTGGAGGTGCATATCTTGGTCAATGTTCACGAACAGGGTGTCAAATGAGAAAAGTCAATTAACAAAATGTGTATTTGGAATAATCCAAAATTATCAAGTTATTGAACAGCAAGGATGAATATAACTGACGAGTTTCTTTTTGTGCCTGGTGTATTAAGTTTGTGCGACTTGAGTTTCTTTCTTTTTTTATCAACCTTTGAATTTTGGTAGGATCTTAATTGCATTTGTGACTGATTTTAGTTAATTATTTTAATTGTTAAATTTCCATTCATGATGTTATATTATTTTTGTCCAATTTAAACCCAGCATTCATTCATTCATTAAAAAAATATTCATTCATTTGTTTGTTCATTCGTTCGTTCGTTCAATCATTCATTCCCCGGATTCATTCTTTTTATTCATTCATTTGTTCATTCCCAGTCCCTCATCCCCGTAAACATTACTAGTAGCAATTGTACAAAGACTGAAGCATTGATATTGACTGCTTGTGTCCTCTGTGCCCAACTGTGTGTGCGAACATTTCGAACTGCGATCCTTGTAGGAGCTCCTATGTATATCAAAACAATGTTACACTCAATTTAAAAACATGATGTACATGCACGTATCTCCTCAGTGTATGGTGTACAGGTTTATTCCATGATGTCAGAGACGCCTCAGGGAAGTTCTCGGTGTGTTGGCAAGTTGTGAATGGTTCCCGTTTCAATGTCATTGACAAGCAAGCAGAGTAGAATGTAGAAAAATGTCAGTAAACTTTCAAATGACCTACTTACAAGTAAATGACCTTATTCCATGTCAATGTCATCTAAGGCAATGATTTTCGGGCAGGCTCACGGGTACCCGTCCAAGATCGGATACCCAGAATTCCCCCCCAATGTTTTTTTTAAGTTCTTTATTTTTTTGGTTTCAGAGTGTTCCTGGACCTAGAGCTAAATACGAGTATCATTCATTTGTATCCATATTGCATTGCATTTGTATCCATATTGAAATCAATAAGGGGGCTGGGTGGGGGGAGGGGTCCCAAAAATACAGGGGGGGTCATAGAATTTTCAGACCAATAATAGGGGGGTTATAATTTTTTTAACACCCAAAATAGGGGTGGTTATAGAATTATTAAGGGCTGGTAACTCAAAATTTTCGCGCGCAGCATGCGCATTCTTTAACTTCGCAATCGAAATGTGCATGCGATCTATGCAAAATGTTTACACGCTCCGCCCGCCTTCTTTACACTTATAATAAAAATGTTAACACGCTCCACACACTTTCTTCACTTTTAAGTTTTGACGCGCTCCGCGCCTTAGTTCCGGCAATGAATAATTTTTCTTGAGTCTGTAGTTGGAAGGGGGGTGTCATAAATTTTTTCGACCCGCGATAGGGGGGGGGAGTCGTGAAAAAAAATTTGCCCGCGATAGGGGGTCATAAAAAAAATTGACTCCGGTCACCGACATATTTGGGATCCCCCCTTCCAAAGAAAATGCCAGCCCCCTAATAGAGAATATTAACATGAACAGAAAATTATCACTTTGCATATTTAAAAACACAAACATTTTTTTTTAAGTCAACCATGAATGATCAGGTCCAGAGACACTCTGAAACCAAAAAAAAAATTGGAATTTTGGGTACCCGATTACTCGCCCGAAAAATGTGTCTGGTACCTGGGCACAAAATTACCTGAAAATCCCTGCCTAATGTCATCCATACTGATTGAGGTAAAGTCTCAAAATGGTCAAAAGAATCACAGTTCTTTCAAAATTGTGCATACTGTTGAATTGGGGTTAGGGAGAGGGCTTGGATAAAGAATTTAAGTTAGGTTTAGGGATTAGGATTTAGGTAAAAAGTTAAGGTTAGAGTTTAGGATTATGGTTTGGGGTTTGTACATTGTAACTCTAAAAATGGCCAGAAACAGAATGGAATTTGATTATTTTGTCCAAATGTTGTCATCAACATTCTTTATTTCATTATATTATATTATAACGGCAAAAAAATTGTTAATCGTGAAGTTGTTATTGTGTACAGCGCTTTGAAACTGCATTTATAGCGCTCTATAAATGTATTTTATTATTATTATTATTATTAATTGTTTAAAAAATTAGATTAATTTTACAAAACTGCCTTTATAGCGCTCTATAAATGTATTTTATTATTATTATTATTGTTATTAATTGTTTAAAAAATTAGATACTAATTTTACTAAGTGTTAATAGGGGGTGGGCATTTGAGAAAATGCAAATTACACATAACCTCATCAAAAACTGAACAGGAAGTTTTTTGTGACCAGCTACAGGAAAGTAACTTGCAATGGGCGTTGAGGGGTTTAAAAAACACTGATTAGTTTAGTTTAGCATTTCTCATTGAATTAGGATCATTATTTGCTCACATTTGTGTTTTTCAGCAGCATTCGTAAAATATATGTCAAATTCTAAATCGCAAACTTGTTTTTGTTGAAATTGGGTTATTAAAATTAAACAGACTGTGTTGTAGAGAGAGCGGTTAAATTTGCAATACAATGTGCAAAAGAATTAAGGTACCAGTTATGTTCACCCATGTATATTCTCAGCAAAGGCATATGTCATAATTGGAACCAGCAGCCAATTAACTCGGATTTGAGACCTTGTTTGTTGAAATAGTTCAAGAAATAAAGATAATGATCTGCAAATTGCATGTCCAATTGAACAAGAAAACTAGCACTGTGGTTTCTATTGATTAGCACATTAAATTAAAACTAGCATCATGTTTTCATTAATTAGAACATAAAAGTGCAACTTTTGATTTTGTTCTTTCCTTTCCGTTGTTTTTTTAAATTCTCAACCAATTTCAAAAAATGAGAACATTAAATCAGACGTAAGACTACATTGCCTGCTTGTTTTAATTTAGACTCATTTGTCTTTGTTTAGGATATACAATGTACAGGGGTGAACATAACTGGTACCCCAATGTACAGTAGGGGTGAACATAACTGGTACCTTAATTTTTTTGTGCACTGTGTATGAAATAAGACATAGTTTGAGGCACTCAAACATGCCTGGTTATATCATGATTATATCACTGCAAATCACAGTGCACAGGTACCCCTTAATATACCTGGGCACATGCCATATTTTCCCCAACCATATTGTCATTATTTGGCTAGCTTTTATCCCAATATCTGCCAATGCTGACATCTTCAATAGATGGATAAAAGCCCGTGTGTATGCATCCAGACGAGCTGCCCTTGTACAGGAGAGACAGTTCTTCTTGGGTAAAAAAAATGCATTTCTAGTTTTAACAGTTAATTAAAAAATCGTACAGGTGCTCATGTTTTGTTGAAATCTAAATGCTCAGTTTCCTGTAGTCCTCACTGCTCACTATACCAGTATCATCCTAAGAGCTATTTTATCTTGATCACATTGTTATAAACCATAAGTAAATGCACCAAGATATATTCTTGGATTGTGCTACCATATTGTCAAGCTTTGTCAGCAGCGTCACATCTCCTTTAGACCCAATTCCCAACACTCTACAATAATCATCATGCCATCTTCAGTAGATAGCTTCCTTTGTATGCATCCAGACTGAAGCATTTCTGAAATACTGCTGGGGCAAGAACCATGGTTTGGGTTTTAATAATCATCTACGTTAACATCTCTTAATAGTCCCATCTTGTTTTTAGTTTCTATTCCAGTTGTTTAGTTAAATAAGACCCTGGGATTTCTTAATAACGTTTTAAGTAGCAATTTTTGCTCACTGTAAATTTTGTGTTTACTGTGACAAAAGACTGACATAACATAATTACCAACAACAAATCACATTTCCTTTGAAAATATTTTTATGCTTTAAAATTTATTGCTTGCTGGTTGTTTTGTCATAAGCCTGAAAATATAAGTGGATTGAAAATGTTCACTTTTGATGTGTATTGTCCAGCAGCTGTTTATCAGGTTTGCTGCTTCACTAGTCGGGTATTATATTATTTGAGAGATAATACATCAAAAATTGCTGTACACAGATCTAAATTGGTAGTACTCTATATTTCACAAATGCTAGTAGCTCTATGAACAAGTCAGTTTTTAGTAACTTTTTATCCACCCAGTCAAGAGGCTCTGGAAGATTTTTTGGGGGGCATTGATATGAGGCCTTCTCCGAGACGCGTAATGCTGAGGAGGGTGCATGCGGGAGGTGTTGCACGGAAGCTTTTGAAATGCATAAATTTTAACTTGAATTATGAATTATACCTAAAAAATTATGAATTTTACCTTAAAATTATGAATTTTACCTTAAAATTATGAATTTTCCCTTAAATTATTGGGGCAACCATTTTAAAAATCTACATGTATATCTCAAGTAATCAAAGAAGTGTACAAATACACAGGTTTTGGTTCTTTTTGTCAAGTCTGCCATTTGCGTACCTGGGAACCTAGGCCAATATGTTTCTGTTTGAACTCTACACCTGGCACACTGCCAAGTATCATGGTGTAAACAAGAGACCCTGCATGGTTGAATATTTGATCGGTCTAACAGCAATTTTGGGGTGACAATACAATACTGGATGAATGTAAATAAACAGAAATTTTATGCACTTATTATAAATTGTTTCATACAAATTAAATATTGGGTTAGGTATTTTAAATTGCATACATTTAAAATTTTGGACTTTTGCCAAACTTTGTAATGGAACTCTCAATTTATATTGTTGTTATTTCATTATTATTGTTATTTTTGATACTTTTTATGTAAAGGGCCTATATTTGTTTTTATTTTTTTCAAACATCATTAGGGTCTATGCATATAGATCTTTGTATAAACAACTAACAAACTATTTTATAAATAAATCAGGCTTCTTTACTGATTGTTTGTTTGTTTGTTTGTTTGCTTTTATTTCGTCTTTAACCTGGGACACTCAATCAGTTGAAAACATCTGTTTTTCCTTGAGGCTCAGGGATCAATACAACATTTACATAATTACTCAAAAAGGGTTTTTTTTTCAAATACTACATGTACATCAATACACAATATTAAAATTAAATTAAAATTTAGATACCGGTATACAAATAATTCAAATTACAATGTAACTTTATAACAACATGTATATAAAAATAAAATACCATTAATATTACATAAACCTATGTGGGAACCCCAAAAAGCATAAAGATAAAACACTAAAAAATCACCCTATGTACCAGCATAGGTAATAATTAATATTTAAAATTTTACTGCACCAAATATCAAACTACAAATTAATTTAATATCAAAAACAAATAAATTCAATATCAAAACTGATTGCACGAAAAGTATAAATATTAAGCATAAAGGCCTAGATCTTTATAAGAATAACTAACTATTTTTCTAAAGAAATAAATCTGGATTCATAGTTTCCAGTTCTCTATTAGAACTCTCTCATTCGTCAATAGAGAATAATTAACGTTACTAGTGCCTCACTGAGTTACATGATCATACAGATTCACAAACCCCCCCAAAAGAAAATGAGGGATATATAAAATTTGAATACAACGTTCAAAACAATTTTTTGCTAATTCTCACATTCCAAAGCAAGTAATTATTATTAAAGAAGGAACAGCATATGGTGTTAACGTATCCAGGGATAGCTGAGCATCACATCCGTGCCATATTGTAGCAAGCTACAACTGTGCATGTCATGTGATGGAGAGCTCTCATAATAACAACAAAAGGGACGACGACACGGTGCGACAGTTCAAGCACTCAGACACTTGGTAGATAGTTGATCACATTATAATTTTCACGAGGGGAGTATCTAGCACAATCAGATTACTGATTACGTAGCTAGCAGGATTTGTTATAAATAATAAAAGATCCCAGTTGCAGATTGTGATTTAAATTTAATATGTGCAGAAAGCAAAATGAATGGGGTGGTACAATAATTTTGTGTACCCTGGCCCTGGAGTGAATTATAGGGGCAAAACTTTTCATCTCAAGAAATTTTTGGCACAAATCTTTGGGGCACCTTTTTGACTTACACTCTTAAAACTAAAGGCATACAAAACAGTAGGAAAATGTTCATGCACAATTTCCTGCTCGCTGCACTTGTACCTCATGGTTAGACAATTTAAGGTTTTAAGCATGTGTTCCCCAAGATCTGGCATTATATACAAGGAGGTCGTCCCAGAAACACATAATTATCACACAGCCCCTCAGGGGTAGACAGCAAAATGGAATTACAATTGGAAAATTCAGAATCTAGAAACAAAGTTGTATTATCATTCACATCACAAGCTATACATTTTCAGTCATTTTAAAGAAACAATTAAATTGTTTGTAATCAGAACACATCATTCATGGATAGGGAACTTGTTTAGATGACCTAGTATTTCAATTTTTCCCCTCAGTAATGAAAGCCTTTTAAAGCAATGCTTGTTGCTTCATGCAGTAATATGCGTGACATGATCTGATCCAGCCAAATCAGACTAAAGTTGGCAGTGCTCAATGATATTGAGGTATTCGCCGATTGCATGGCGATCTCAAATCGAGGTTTTACCCACAAAATGTGCAATGTGTGTGCTTATGCAGGTCAAACGCACGCTTTAATTACCACATACGTGTTGCAAAAGCCTTCAGGTGCGAGAAATAAAAATGCACATTTTGCGCATGCATTTGCAGGTAGAACCTTGTTCAAGATGGCGGATCCGTGCAAAGTGCAAATTGGTAAAGTTACAATGCAAAAATAAAATGAACCTAAATGTAAAAAATAAACTTTGCAACCAATTAAGCCAGGATGATGTGATTTCAACATCAGGAACTTGGTACCGAGAAAGTTAGCAATGGTAGTAACTCAATTTTCAAAAATGTTCAAAATTTCTGACTGTGGTCTGAGTGGATCAGATCATGTGACATACAATGATGATTACTAAATCTCATTGTGGAATACAAAATGCAATGCAAATGCCTCCCATAAAAAACGTTTTAAAATTGAGTAAGTCAAATTTTTCTTAAGTTGTGTGACCAGTTTAAACTTACCTCAACACGTTTTAAAATTTGTCTTCAAAGTAAAAGGTTTCATAGTTTCTGGCAAGACATTCCATACTTTTAGGTGCTGTAATTTGAAAAGATTACCTCTTCCCAGCGTTATTTTGTTGGTCTCTTCTGCAGGTGGGAGTCATTGTTGTGTGATGATTCCTTCAGTCCACAATGCAAGGGACATTTTCTGAATATTTATTTTTTATTCTAAATACTATTTTCATTTTCTTTTTGAAACATGCAGGAAGAAGAAGTCCAACTTTGCCAAGTCTAGGGATTGGAAGCATGCCGGCAACTTTGTGGCCAAATCGTACATGGAAACTGTGGATAGACAGGTCTATTTCCAAGATGTTCGTTTGCAGATGGATGCTAAAATTTGGGGCGAAGAGTACAGTCGACACAACCCACCAAAGAAGGTGAGGGGAAGGGAAAAAAGGGTACATTCCATGCTAAAGCCCCTGCCCACAGGAGATAGGGAAGTCTTTCCAATTCTTTATAAGTATACACAGCACAAAAAGAACAGCATGATAGATCAATACAGTAAAATTGATAGGAAAGTTTGACAAATATTGTTAGCTACAGATTGACTCACTTGTACCAAAGGAATTGAAACTTCGATATTACCAACTTTAAGAAAATTGGTGGGATTTGAGAAGTTGCAGATGCAAACAGAGTACACAGTGTAAAGTGGCTAAGCCTTAGTTGTTGCACTTGCATGAAGGGAGAAGCAGACAGTGTGTGTCATCAATCGGTAAATTTTCAAATTATCAAGCATTATGCATGGTCAATGCCCATTAAAGCATGTCCTTTACACAGTAACAGACATTCCGGCTTTTGAAATTGCACCAGTTTTCATAAAATCATGAAGATTTCGATATATTTTTACACAAGTGAGGTATCCAACTGTAGCCAACAAAATGCTTTACATGTTCAGTTGTTCATACCAATTTTACCTTATTTATCCAAAATGATGACCCCTCAAAGAAGTGAGGACTTTTTGTGTTGTGTTATATAGTGACCATGTACTATCATGGAAGGCATGGTGTAGATTTGCTTCATATAAGCTCATATGAAAGCAATTGACAAATATCCATATTTCATGTGCAACTTATGTTGCATGCAAATCTCCATAAAAGTTGATCTATACTGGCTACATGCTGTATAGATTTATTCATACTGCATCATGCCTGCAAGGAATGAATGCATGATGAGACTGGCGTGATAATATTTGGGTTAACTTTCTTCAGGACTTAGGCTGAAATGATTGCTTTAAATGGCCTTTGTCTGGTTGAGGTAAATGTTGGAGGCTGGTTCTATATATAACTGATGGCAATATATATTTTTATCAAGCTTATGTGTTTTAAAATATGATTTGGTATTTAGATTTGAAACCTTATCAACATACAATAAACAGAGGAGTACTTATGCTCTAAGGGGGCTTCTAATTTGTAGCTAAAATGTATAGAAAAATTATTTAATTTGTGTACATCGTGGAATATTTAAATATGCTTGCTACTCCGCGACTAATCATGCTAATACACGAGCATACAACGCTACTCTACGCGTCCATATTAGCAAGGTTTTCTGCGTACAACAGCTTACTACGCACACTCGCACAGCCACGCAAAGAATATTCCACGATGTACACACAAATTAAATAATTTTTCTATAGTATACTGCATTTAGCTCAAAGTTACAACATCAAAATGTGTTCAACCTTAAGGGATCTAGAATGAGCGTTTATTGCGTTTCGACAGTATTTTTTGTGGGACATGAGAGCACCTCAGACCTATCGAATTGCATTCTGAATCTGAAGCATGTCTTTCTGATATCAAATAATTTTAATTTTTGAAAATCACAATATAATACAAATTTTATGACAAATTATAAAAATTTGATATTTTTCAAATGTTTGGAGGAAAGCTAGGAGGAAAAGCCGACGGTCAATTGAAAATTTTGACCTTTCATATTGAAGATATGGATTTTTTTCCAAAAAGACCTAATTTTTTTTTTTGTTTTTTTTAAAAAAATTCATATCTTCAATACGCAATGTCAAAATTTTCAATTGATCGTCGGCTTTTCATCCCACCTACATACATTTTAAGTATAAATCATCAGATTTATAAAGTTTACTTGAGTACTGTTAAATATCAAAAATATCAATTTTTAATGATTTGCCATAAAATGTGTATTAAATTGCGAATTTCAAAAATCAAAATTATTTGATATCAGAAGGACATTCTTCGTATTCAGAATGCAATTGATATGTCTGATGTGCTCTAATGTCCCAAAATAAATACTGTCCAAACGCTCATACCCCATCCCTTAATGTACCCAGTTATAATGAAATATTGAAAGGCTGATTACTGAAGGAAAAATTTCCTAAAAAACAAATATTTAAGCAAAATGAAAATAAAAATTGCGCCACAGTTCATACAATTTGATGCTATTTAGTCTACAGGTTGCCTGTTGATCAGGTTAGTTGCTGTTGATACATCATTTGATAAAACAATCCTACAGTTAAGTGACACAACTAAAGTGGCTTCTATCTTCGGCATTTTATTTTCTTATAGGGAAGTTTAAAGAGCACCTCGTTGTTAATGTAATGAAATTGCCTTGCATACTACTCATTCAACATTTGAGCAGCATTACATATTGATATCAAATGTCACTAATGTTGTCATATTTCTACTGATTGCTATTTCCTTTCATGTTACTTTATTGAATGCGCAGGTGGACATCTGTCAGATGTGTGTACTTGAGATGAAGGATAGACCAGGCAAGCCACTATTCCACCTGGAGAACTTCATAGAGGGAGAATACACAAAGTACAATTCAAATTCAGGCTTTGTTAGAGATGAAGCTCTGCGTCAGACACCGCAGGTAAGATTGTGATCAAGACAAGATTGATGAGCAGCTTTTCAGTGGATTGTATCAATTTTATATCATAGCTGGACTGGGAAAACCTTGTGACATTTGAATTTTGAAATCAAACTTTGTATGTAAAAGTGGGTGCCAGTTTCAAAACATCCAATAGATGTGCAAATGTCAGCCCAATTAACAACAAAAAACCCTATGTTGGTAATTTATTTTATAGAAGAGACATTGCTGGAGCTAAAAATCTCACAAAAATATTGGCAATTGTGATTTTTAGTTTCATTCTGTTTTGGTCTAAAATACAGTTTTGCACATGGGAGGTTTTTTAAACTATGTCCAGGAGGTTTTCCAGCCCAGGAGGTTTTCAATAGTCAAATGTATATAGTAGGTTTTTCCTGCCAAGCAAATATATTGTGTGTAGAACTTCATTGTTTTGATAATTTAGTAATAGAAATTTTTCCAACATGAATTTATCAAGGGTAGTTTTAATTTGATAGTAATCATATTTTATATGCACACATTGATGTGTAGCTGTTAACTCTTTTAAGACGATCTACCAAAATCCCTTAACAGTCTTTTACTAGGTCTTATAATTGTATGCAAAACCAATTTTGAGATCCAAGCATCTATGACAGCAAAGATATTACCAAACAACTTACGCACTATGAAGTATTATTTGGTAGTGAAGACCAAGTACAAATTGTTTATCAGATTGGTCACTCTTCACAATTATAGGACAAGCTTGCACAGCCATTACAACTGATTATACAAATGTACATGTATTTCATGGAAACCAGAGGTCAGTACTAATATCAGTAGCAGCAATATCATAGTAATATTGCTTATCTAATTACCAGGGTACCTGTAATATCATTTGTAATATCATTACAGATAAAATCTTGGGTAATATGAGACAATTTAACTGCTTGTCTCTCTCTCCAATTGAACAACTTCATAAAAGGTGTGGATTTTGCATCAATAGAAATATAATAAGCTTTCACAAGAAAAAAACATATGAATATAGAATAAGTTGCGTTGTATTTTGGCATTTCTTAGTGGAGGAAGGAAATGGAGAAAAACAGAGCTAAAATAAAACACAGAATGTTCAAAGACTTTACACCAGGAGAGTTCTAACTATGAATAGCCCTTTGTGTTACACTTTTGAGAATCCACCATATTGAATTGTAATACATATGGGGAGGGGGGAACAAAGTTGTCAATTAGCAGGAAAAGCTTAGATGGAATAATAATTGGTGTCTTAAAGCACAAATAATATGAAGGGTTGTGCACATACCAGGTAGTGCTAGTGTGTATTATAACACGCATACTGGAAATAAACATGTACTTTTAAATCAAAGTGTGCCAGAAAATTATTCTGAGGAACACCATTTTTGCACCCACTTAGCAAGAGGCTGCTGAGCTTTACTAGTCTTAATCTCTTTGAATTTGTTTTGTTTCAGTCATTTAGTCATTTCACCTTTGAGAGATCTGGCCATAAGCTGATAGTGGTGGATATCCAGGGTGAGTACCAGTGTGAGATAGGACCGGAAAATTGAGTGGCAAATTGTCTGTCGTAATTAAAAGATATTCAGTTTTAGCTTCATTCTGTAGCAGTTTTGGTCTGTAAAAAAGATGTTATTGAAAATACTGCTTGGCCTCAAAGATTGCTTCTTTGACTTTCTGTCCGTTCGTCTGTCTGTCCAGGGCCTAGATTTTGATGAGAATCACAGAATCGATTCTCGAAATGATTCCGTAAGATTCGGTTGCGACAATCAACTTCTCTCATTGTATCATACAGTAAGTGCAGTGACTATGATGGATTTTGATTCTCACAAACCAAGGTGAAATCTAGGCCCTGCTGTCTGTCTGTCTGTCTGGGGGGGGGGGTGTGTCTGGGTGTCTATCTATATACATTGTATATCTATCATTCTTTTCTTTCTTTTCTGTGTTGTTGGCCTACTTGCTGCTTGTATACATTTGACATTGGAAGAAAAGATGTGTGCCTGAACCAAGGTTGGCTAACATGCATAGATTTTGAGTTATTTTTGTCACGTAACAATAGAATCTTTTATTTTATCAGAGAAAAGCATATTACCATGATTACATACACATGATTTTGGAAATGCAATGTGGAGACGTTTTCTAAATTTATTCATGTAGATGATTGTTGAGATGTCATATGTTGCAATAGAGATGTTTTGTTGATATGATTTGGGGAAAAATGTTTAAATCACTGTAAAAGAAATAAGACAACAAGCTAAACAAGCTAAACAAAAAAAAAGGTATTTTGCTCTCATGGGCAATCGTTGTTTGCAATGCATAATTTACAAAAATACATAACTAACCTTGGAAAGATAAAGAAAAAAACGAATTGGTTGTAACGGTCAGAATATCCATTACTAGAAATACAAAATGGCTAAATGTTAATCCCAACAGGTTTTGTTGAATTCAAAATGAAATAATTTGTTTGTGCTGCATCAATTTTATACCATATCCTCTATTTTGTGCTGCAGGCTAGCTACACTCAAGCATAAAATCAAAACATATTATGTGTTTGTATAATAAGGGAGAAAATATCAAGATTATTATTAAAAAGTATTGACTTTTGCAGTTATTTGAGTGCACAAATCAAGTACATCTGAAATAACTTAAGTGCCTTATGTTAGATTTAGTTGGGTGGGTGGGTAAATGGAAAAGTGGCGAGCAGCTTATGTCAACATTTCTACTAATCTACTTTGAACAACGAGACACTGGGATCAATATACTATGCTTTTATCTCAATGTAAAATTTGAAAGAATTGAGACTCTTTGAAAAGCATCTATTCTGCAGTTTATTATCACATGCAGTTCTTTCCCCTTAATAAATGTATTCATCATAAGAAATGTTACCATCTACCAGAAATCATTTGGTGGAATGAATGAAGCCTTTATCAACTTTAATCACTCATTATTATAATTATTACCTTCTCTATTTCAAGATGTCATATAAACTAGATTCAATATACCCTATAGATATGGACTTACAAATTCAAGTACATTTTGGATGATAAAGCAACATCAATATTGTAAAGGTATAGGTCCTAGGATTGAAGTGTTTTACACTCTAGTCTGTGCTACAGACCATGTATTATCCATAGGGAGAGAAACTACTGTGTGTCACATGTCGCGGTTTCACAGATCTGTCGCAGCTTCGCTGCTCGTCCCACCTTGGTCGCAATTACTTGCCACTTCGCGGCTCAATTTCACAGCATCCACCTTGGTTGCCAGTAGTCTTTGACAAAGACTACAAACACTGGATATTGATACAGTTGTTTGTGGATGCGGCTATAAAATGAAATTGACACACAAACTGTTCAATGTGTTAAATAATGCATGAGTTTTACCAGGATCACTGCTTGATGTGCAACATCCAACTAAATTTTTCTTAGGATTTTGAAATAAAAGAATGTAGGGCCCACATAATGAAAGTTGATGTTAAGTTTCCCATCACATATTTATTGTCGAGTGATGAGGGGACTCTTCCATTATCCATTGTTCATTATTGAACTGTTTTTCGTCTATATTGTTGATGTAAGATCATGGCAAAATATGAAATAATGCTTGGACCATCTTTATAGACACTTTGCAACAAATTGAGAAAAGATTTGAATTTGTTTTTATCAAAATGAAAAGAAAAATGTGCAATTTTTGTTATCACCAGAAACATATTAATGAGGTAATCCTTAAATTTCCATTATTTACCACATGTATCCTCTACACCTACAACCAAGAAAAACTGTTGATGATATGATCAGCAGGGCATATTGGAAATTTTGAGGGTTTCAATTTTGATTATTCCCAGCTCTATTTTCAGATAATTGGCATTTTCATGAAAATAATGAAAGTTGTGGTCACAATGAAAATAATTTGATGCCTATGGAAAAGTATCATTGGCCCCCCAATAATTTTGGCCAGGCACCACCCCCAATATATAACGCGTACAATGTACCCGCTACCTACTATTTACTGTTTCAGAGATGAGTCACTTTAGTACATTGGAATAAAATCATAATAATATTGTATGGAAAGTAAGGAGTTCAATGATGTATAAACTGCAACATATGCTTCAAAAGTAACCTGATGTTTGAGGGAGATCATTGTAAAGAATATATAAAGAGAGGTTGCCGCCTTACGCATTTGCCCATTCTGTAGTCCGTTCTTATTTTTTTTACAGTATAAGTACTGACGTATATTATTACATGTTCCAGGAAAATAAATTTGCAAGCATTCTCCTAGTAGGTCATTTAATTTTTTTATTATTCTTGGTTGTTGTGACTGTGAGGACGTGTCTGTGCTGTGAGTCATATGTAGTTCATGGTTGCACCATGCAGATCGATGCCATGAACTTGATCACATGTCCCCGTGTTTACAGCTTGTCATCTGTGCACCTGGTATTGCCATCAAATAAAAGCAATTTGGTTAACTTTATTGTACTATTATTGATGACACTGATTATAATGCCAAATAATAACAAAATGAGATATGATAGTATTACCATGATTACCCTTTACATTCTATTGACTGAAGCATATGAAGAGCTTTGTTGCAAAACCCCTTACATCCACTTTTAACTTTTTGAGAAAAACAGCTTTTTTTAATTGTGCAAGTATTACTGGTTCGATTTGATTCAATTTGGGTTTGGATAAAGTGTTGATGAATAGAAAGTAAAAGAATAGGTTTGGTACAATTTTGAAGCCTTCCTATTTATTTTATTATATATTTTATATCGCGCCTTTGTAAAGGGCTTTTGCAACAAAACAAATTTACCCCTTTTCTAGAAATCACCTTTGCAATCATATTTGAGCCCATTTGTTTGCACTACTTTATGTAACTTGACTAATGCTTTCAAAATCAAAAAGAAAAATTGAAATATCTCATTTACTTGTTTAATTATGAATTTTAATTAAATTCGGGAAAATGGCATTTTTGAGTATTTCGAAGCTACACCTTTTGTTAATTAAAATGATTTTTTTCAAAAATAGTGACCCAAAAACAGTTCCCTTTGGTTTTATAAGGTAAAGAACATTCCATGCTACTAGTATACATCAAAAAATTAAAACAAAACAATTCTATATTAATTTTATGTTCAGATTTCGGAAATTCCCTAAGATTTCCCAAACGGAAATATACCGTATCTCGGAAGGAAAGTGGTATGAAGGTCAAACAACCACCAAAATGTGTATTTTTACCCACACGATAATGTCATGTCAATAACTCAATTTCACCCAAAAGTGGATGTAAGGGGTTTTGAAACAAAGCTCTTCATATATTAAATATTTAAATGCAAACAAATTTCAATTTAATATTAATATTTTTTATTGTACAAAAAAGTAGTTTTGGTAAATACATAGACCTATGGCTTGATTCCAATTCACCAACTGCTTCTATGGCCTTAAGATTAGAGCTGTATATTTTTCTGTCCCTCCCAGGGTGAGCAAATTTCAAGTGGCGTGTCAAAAATGCTTCCCCTCTCTCAGCATTCCAAACAAACCTTGCCCCCACCCCTTGGGCATACCAAAAATTACTTTTGTCCCCTTCTCAGCCTGCCAAAACATTGCTTATCGCTCTTTATGCCCTGCCAAAAAATGCTTGCCCCCTTATTTTTTACCAGGGAGGGGGAGATAATTATCGCACAGCCCTTAGACCAATAATAAGGCAGGCTACATTGAATTTTGTGATGTTCACAGTCACACAATTAAGCTGCAGAAATCAGTGCATCAATATGCACACACTTGAATTGTCTATGTTCTAGATTCTGGGCTTTATTGTACTATGTTATCAATACAATTTATAGGTCTCAGCTATGCACTGTCAATTGATCCATTTGCAACTAAATACGTGCTCAGAATGCACCAACATGGTTGATTTAATTTGAGGAACATCAAAGTTGAACTTAAGGTTATGAGATGCAATACCACACAAATTAAATTATGTTATCTTATTAATGGCTTTGTCAGCATAAAACAATAGGCTGGTGGATATCAACTTGGAGAAAACAGGCTTTTCCCTGTATAGATGTGTCTGTTTTCAGAATTTTGAATTTAGGGCTAATTGATGAGGAGGTTTAAACTAAAATGCTAAATTAATTTCAAACATAGTCCTTGTGTAGTACGCGCACAATGTGAAGCGTATATCTGATCTCGTTCAAAATAACATGCGCCGGATGATTAGTAGTACGCGAATTTTATAAAAGGGATTCAGCTTCCAATTTGAGTCAAATCAGGGAAGTGCCTGGTAAAATTGAGTGGGTGGAAAAATAAGCTATTCCAGTTATAATCCATACACCCCTTATGGAAGACATGACCTTAATCTTCCATACAGGGAGTGTGAATTTCAAATGGGATTATCTGAATGGGCAACTCCATTTGAAATCTTCACCCCCTGTGTGGGAGTTTAAGGTTATGTTTTCCATACGGGGTGTGTGGATTTTAACTAGAATAGGCAAATGTCTGTACAGCGTCCCAGTGTCACACAACTCGGATGGATAGAGGCATCCTTCACTACTTCACATAGATGTGTGTGTTCCTATGTAAAGTAAAACCATATTGCAGACAAGTACATGTATAATGAAATAATAATAGGTTGCAATAAGGTAATCTGGAGATAGATTTAATAAAACTAAGCCTAGATTATTTTCTTCAGTTCCCTGGAACAGAACATATTGAAATTCATGCTGTACAGAATATGAATTCTTTTTATTTTAAAAACATATTGCGCTTTACAGGTACGATGAAAATTCTGGATTTGTGTATAGCTGTGCCCAGGTGCTACCCTGGATGTGTAGCCATTCATTGTGGTATAACGACTTCCCAATGTTAAAACTTCCAAGTGATTATTATTACTATGGTGTTTCAAATGTCAAAGGTTTGTTTTGAATTGGTTGACTTACATGTATGTAGGTCACAATAGGAATAACTGATACAATGTTATTGTTTTGGTGTTATCAAAATTGGTAATTTATCTGGTAGAGTTTAAATGTGTCAATAGGGTGTCATCAGTGTATATGATGAAGTGCTTAGAGTGTAGGAATGTATGCAAAGCACAGGATGCTGTCATCACAAAATTGCAAACATGCAAAATACCATGATTTCCTTGAAATGAAGACATAAGAAATAAATTATAGTAAAATCCATTTTTTTAAATTTCCACAATGCATCAAAAGAATCAAATGGACACTGAAGTAAATATTATGTGAGATATTGTCATAAGGCAAGTGAGGCCACTACCTTTAAATGTACACACAATAATGATTGAGGTACAACACATAATTATATGACCACAAGAAGCTTGTATTATTACTGACCACAATTTAGAAAATTAAAATAAAACTAACAATACAGATAAAGAAAGAGAAAGGAAGGAAAGAAAAAATGCTTTGGAAAATTCACTTGAAGGGCTTACAAACAAACAAACAAACAAACAAACAAACTTAGGATTTATGACTAAGCTTCACCTTGCCTATGAACTTGCATGAATGATCTGTATTTGGAGATAAGATCAGATGTTGTAGCTTTAGGGTAAATACATATATAAATGTCAGCTGTATCAAGCAGTGCAACCCAGCCAGGTACCCAGACCTAGACATGGATTCTAGGGTTTGGCGGAATTAATCAGTCAATCATCTTGACTGGTTACCACAAATGATAAATCGTCTAAAAGTGATTAGCAGTTTTGCAGGGTTTGTGAGTTGGTGACCTTCTCTCTTTAACATTTATCTGAAGGAAATCAAGGATTCAAATGAGCAATACTTAGTGATTTTCATGACATAAAAAATTGTAAAACAAAACCTTCCTTGGTTTACTTCACAACACAAATGTTCTGTATAGGCTGTCTTTGCGAATATGATTTTTTTTCTTGTTCAGATTCTCTCCACCTGATCTCTTCTTCGTCTGAGGACAAATTTTGACAATTCTGGCATGTGAGAGTTTCTTTCCAGCTGCAGTGATTTCCTGTGATATTATTTTGATTTTTTTTTGGTGATTTTCAAAACTTAATCTGTACTATTTTGAACTAATGAAAGTAGTTCTCACTATCATACATGAACATTCACACATATGTCAAATTATATTGTTGTATTAGTGTATTTAGAATAATACTGTAGTAGTATAGTATTTGCTATGCAACTTCTTATTTATTATAATCCTAACGGTACCAAACATCACAAAACCAAACTTCACAAAGCATATGCACGGGCAGGTATCCCATGTGATGCGATTGCGTCATCATGCGAACAGTCATATGGTCACGGAAAGCTTGGCCGGCAAAGCTACACCCCGTGGCAAGGTAGGTCCGTGCATCTGTCTGGCACCCGAGGGGTCAGTGGTTCAAA
The DNA here is from genome assembly GCF_039555335.1 of Amphiura filiformis. Lineage (NCBI taxonomy): Eukaryota > Metazoa > Echinodermata > Ophiuroidea > Amphilepidida > Amphiuridae > Amphiura > Amphiura filiformis. The sequence continues at coordinate 101,334,629 of NC_092628.1, forward strand.
ACCACACTTTTTTCTCTTTTTCTTTCTTTCGTCCTTCCGTCTTTCCTTCTCCCTCACCAAAAAGCAGCTAGGGCGTTAGGGTTAATTAGCTATAACTAAACATTGATCAACTTGTGTGAAAACAAGTAATAGATCAGTTGATCAAATCAAAATGATATCAGCAAAATATACCAATTGTTTTAATTCTGCAGGTGTGGGGATCTTTGGACGGATCCACAAATCCACACATCCACCGGGACCGAGTACAATGAAGGCAACCTTGGTACTAGAGGGTTTGCGCTGTTCTTTGCGACACACGCCTGCAATGAAATTTGTCGCAGTTTGGACCTGACTCAGTTTGACTTGCATCCTACAGAGTTCAGAGACCATGAGAAGGTTGTGCAGTTGCAGGTAAGAAGGTTTTTAACCTCATGAGAACTACCTGCCGATTGGCAAAAAAAAAAAATTGTCGTTATCAATTGACCCAATCAGCAACATTGTTAGAATAATTACACAACACAAAAAAAATTGGGGTGAATTATTTGCAAAGCTCCATTCTGATTGGTGATTAAAGTGAAAAAATGATGTAATTGACCAATCAAAGGCAATGTTAGATTGGCAGGTAGTGCTCAGGGCGTTAAACAGTAAAAGAGTATATTACACAACCATGTTGCAGGCTGGTAGATAAAAAAATAATGCAACATTTGAAGATGGTAAAGTAAATTTTTTAATTCTTCCTTGGTTTTTGCTGTGCTTCAAGCGTGAATGCCGCAGAAGTGATCAAAATCGCGCTGTTGAAGCTGATTGGCTAATCAATGGTTATGACAGCAAAATGTTTGACATCAAATCTTCAACGTGATGGATAATCACCATTACATAACTGGACCACTGAAGAATTAAACAATTTACTTTAAGGATATGAAAGGGATTTTGAAACATTTTAAATAAAGAACAAATAATTCAGTCACCGGGAAGTGATGCAGAAATTAAAGGGGACATATTTGAATATAATTGTTAATAAAAGTGTGTTCATCACATAATTTCCCACAGCAAAACCTACAGCACTCCGAATAGTTTGATATCAGTGAAATGTGAATGCAATGTTAGTGATGACATTGAGATTCATAGTTTGATAAATGCGCTTATAACCAAGAGCCCCACATGTTGCTTGCCCAAGACATCAGATTTAAAGATAGATTACAGAGAAATAGACCATGTCCTACAGTGAACTATATCATAGGCTAGTATGACTTCCTTCTATCATACTTATGCGTTATTGCATGGTCAGTGTGTGCCATAACCTGTATATCATAGCCTAGATAGCTCTAGATTAAACTTGTCCAGGGTTGTGTTCAAAGACAGCTTCCTGTTATTGTCCATAGGGGCAGCAGTGGTAATCAAGATTTATTGTAAACTTCCACTTAGCAACTGAAAAGGATCTAGGGATGAATTTTTTGGGAATAACCCAAAAATTGATATTGATGATGTTCTGTATGTTTGGAAGGATGTGGATAAAAATCTCAATTATGTTTGTATAAATCATCAGTCTTAAAAATGTAATTTTCAACATTTTGGAATTATGTTACTGGCAGGGAGAGAGGGGTTGGCCGAGAAACAAAACTAGTTTCATTTATGTGACTTCATCTATCTTTTGGGTTGTCCCCATAGGTAATGGAAGAACTTTATATTAAGTGCAGCTCTTGCTCCTACTGGCATTTTTCTGTTAGATGATTAGCTTCGTGAATTCAAAAAACACTTTCTGAAAATATTTGTTTTTAGCAAATAAATGAAAAAGAAAGTGAAATGTAATTTTAGAAAGTGTTTTATGTATAGTTCTATGTTAGACAACTTAATATCACATATTTAAAGGCAGGCAAAAGAAGCTCAAAACCGGCAAATGGCGAAAAATTACACTTTTGCATTAACGATGTCCATCTATTGATAACTGACATATATATGACTTCAACCTTTATTTCTCACAGAGAAATTCAGATACACATGTACGGGGATCTACATACCACTGCACCCGCGCCCGCACCAGACCATCCATCTCACCAATGGATGTGACACAATTTGTCATCTTAGAGAGACAAATCTCAATGTCGGAGAGCTCTACTGGCTCAATGTCTCCACCAGTGGGGTCACCACCACCTGACTTCTTTGAACCCTCGTCACCAGATGACATCAGTATGTCACCAAGAGACAGCCACTTGTCCGAGTCTCCAATGTTGACTGACTTACCGCGGTTCTTTGGCAACAGAAGACGACGCGGTGTTAGTGAATCGGATAGTGATACACTGTCAAGGGTAGGTTTCAATTTTAACATGCCCCTCACTGCAGTATGGCAGCATGATTGGGCTATTCCAGTTGAAATCCATACAAGATCCAAATGTAAGACCTGACCTTGATCTTCCACACAGGGAGTGTGAATTTCAAATGGAGCTACCTGAATGGTTGACTGTATATGAAATCTACACCCTTGTGTGGGAGATTAAGGTCATGTCTTCCATAGAGGGTATATGGATTTCAACTGGAATAGCCCCATTTATGTTAATAACAATTGTGCTGTTTAGTTGCACATATTGCATTCAAGTCTGTTTGGTAAACCTGTATGTTGAAATGATACTTGTTAAGTTTCTAGGTTAAAAAGCAAAACAAGACTGTCACACCAAGATGCAGCATAAGATCGACTTATTATGTCGGTGTGGTTTGTTACATAATGTAATGAAATCTCAAACTAAATATCATTGTCATATTATTTGGATCCACTCTTTTATTTAGAAAACGCAGTTTTTTCAATTAGTATGGAAAATTGATGGGTACTAATCATTTTGATACAAGTTGCACTTGTTTAAACAGACTACATTCAATTTAATTAGATACTGGATAATCTAGGATATAATCATGCCTGTTTGTAGTGGACAAAAATGCTAGACATTTTCAGGCACAAGCATAATTTTGTAAGCTCTACATTGTGTGACAGAAAGTAGCCAAGCCAGCTCAAGACATTGATATGCATCACTTTATAAAAGAAAACTTGGATGGACAAAGGAACTTGTGTTGATACCTGTCCTAAAAATATTGCTCAAGACCTGACTCTTGCTACTATTGTGATGTATATCTTGGTTGATTATGGCTGTGACTATGAGGCTACTGTATTCATTGTATTCTATAGAGAGCTGCTTATGCCCTATAGCAGTATTGTGAATTGGCTAGACGAGGTAGCATGGGTTTGGAAGCATATTGAGCTTAAGCTGCTAGGCACTACACTGGTGGCAGGCTGGCATGACTTATACTGCTGCATGTATAATGCTTATACTAATGTACAGGGTGTCCGAAAATGATGTGCTATACTTGCGATATTCCATCTCACTGCTGTATATAATATTATAATGTATAATTTGTTTGATACAACTTTTTTAACACAAGATTTAAGAGCATCTTGCATGACTGACTTAAATGCTTTTAAATTCTTGTGATGATGATTTGTAGCAAAAAAGAGAACTATTTGAAGCCATGTTGGAAGATCGGATAGATCGTGAAATAGTGTCGGTATGTAGGAATCACATCCCAATTCATTGATATATAAACAAAAATCATAAATTCATAAATTCAACAAATTACAGATTCAAAAACATCACAAAAGAACCACAGGTTTCATCTGCTTTTATACATTTATCTGGCTGATCATTGCCTCTCTGTAAATCACACGATGAATAGAAGTACGTTTTCAGGATTAATCCTGAATTCAGGATTTTTTTTATCTTCCTTTCAAGGTAAATTTTCAGGATATTTGTCAGTTTTTCAGTAATTTCTCTTGACACCTCTGTGATAGCCCTCTACATTTTAATGGTGTGATTATGCAGCAGTTTTCAAGTTTTTTTTCCTTTATGATTTAGGCCATAAGTGTTTGTTTCTGAAAAAAAAAAATATGGTAACTTTGGTTTGTATAGGCTTGGAAATTTGTTGGCTTTCCAAGAAAGAAATTATTAGAATTTCTTGAAATTAAGACATCTTTTAATAGGAATGGATATTTTTAAAACCAAGGACTAACAGAAAGAAATCAATTTGCCATGCATTCAGTTTCAATTTCAAATTTTAGCAGTTTAATCAAATATTGAGCAAAGAAGCCCACATCAAGAACATCATTGACATGTACATACTCAAAGAACATGTTTGGTATGATAAGTTAATGAAGTATGGTTTGTATTAGCTAACTATGATGTATCACTGCTTAGCTGCTTGCTGTTTTTCTTGCTTTTCTTACTATATATTCTCACATTCACTCTTTGCTTAATGCCGACCATGTATACTATGTAGAAAAAGGATCGCTCTGGTTCGGATGATTTTGATCACATTCTATTGCATGCGTTTGGAGATATGGTAGGTGGAATGCTTAAATGACTGACTTCATTGACACAGGTGTTGTGTGTCTAATAATGTTAGATCATGGTCAAGGCTAGATTTATTGAATCCATTTGACTGTAAGTTTAACCCTACCAAATTTGTCATGTGTGTACACCCCTACATACAGGTCAATAGTCTTTGGACATGGGCATGTAGACTAGTATAATGCATAGCATAGAATAGCAATCTGGTCTGGTGCAAGATACATGCTTAAGCCATATATCACCAATTTCTGATCTGTGCCATTATCCATGTTGACTTATACCGACTACATGGATCCTGGGTTTCACTACCGAAAGTCAGTTTGACCGAAATTCCTTCCCACAATACAATATGCAATTATGCATGTGCTATTTAGGGATTCAATCATGTTACACCGTTGTTCATCACCGATTAACAGCGATGCGGCCGCGTAGTCTGCGTGGTTTACTTTGCGAGGGCAGCTTTAGCTGCCCTAGCGAAGTAAACCACGCAGACGCGCCGGCCACAAGTTGTTCATCGGTGATGAATAACGGTGTAACATGATTGAATCCCTTTCAACAACGAAACAAGCTGATTGTATAATTCACATGATTCTTTCTATTGGAATGTCCGTTTGTCATTGCCACTCAACCTTACAAGAAGATCGCGGTATTTCTGTTGATATCAGCAATAAAACTAAAGAATAAAGCGGTAATATTTAGCTGCTACCGCCAACATAAGAGAGTTCATGTTTACGCATAAGTTCCAGACATGACGAATTTTACGCGCTCATGCGTAACACGTACGCATTAACTGGCATTCGCGTATACACTCAGGAAAAGTGTGGATTCATCACGGATTAACAACGCTTGGCTCCTGTACAAAGGTATAGGAAGAGTTGTTGAAAGCATATTGAACCCATCGTTGGACATTTTTCCAACAAAACAAATCTAGGCTGCTGGTCAATCATCTGCCATTCATACATAACGTGATATGCATGATCGCCCGCTAGCCTGAATTTGTTTTAAAAATGTTCAATGATTGGTTAAAATAAATATGCTATAACAGTGCATTCTTTAGCATCCCACATGTGCCATCAGCAGAGCTGACAGTGTGCATTCCCATGCGACATATGCTACAGGTTGTTCCAGGATAAGTAAGGAAAGGGCCATTTTGGTCAAACTGACTGGTGACTTAAGGTAGAGAAACCTAGGGTCTACGTATTGAGTACAAATTTACACTTGAAGTTGCACCAAACTTGAGGAGAATCCTTCATACTTGATTCTGACAAGCAACTTTGGGGAGAATCAACATGTTATGATTAGAGGTTTGTAAAATCACAATTGATTCTCACAACTCTTTCCATGAGAGTGATTCAATTGCAGAAATTGATTCCTTGATTGCGCTTTCATTTGGTGCTTACATGCTAATGTTTCAAGATTTCTGACAGAAGCAAACATCAAAAACATGTTTCAGTAATCACGTATTTGATTAAATACAATAGATACATTTCAAATGAGGGAAAGTCTTCTGTTACTCTATATTAGAAGCCTACATATATTTTTTGTGTAGTGGCGTACGTGTAGTTTGGTACCAACCTCTATATCAAGTGCAAAATCATAGTGCAATGGCATTACAAAGAATATCATCATAAACAAACAGCTCCATTAGATATGATAATGCATGATATCAATGTGAAACACGGCACCTGTCATAATATGACTAATAGAATAAGAAGATTAGTGTTGTTATTTGTATAGATTTCAACCTGTTCATCAATTTATGTGTGTACCAGTAGTAGTTGTAATAGTTCACAATGTAAAGCCATGCAGATTATTCCCAATTTTAATTACTTGACATTTCCACCCCTGTAATGCAATATTGTTGAGCTGATCGTCTGCATCAAAATTGGCTTTGAACAAGAAGATATTACTGCGATTGTTTGCAAAAAGGAATTAAACAAATTATATACATGCAGGCCACTCAGTTTCTGTGCAAAGAGTCAAAGGGCATATCATAAAGCAATAGCTAGGTGCGTTGCATTTTTGTTTATGAATTCACTTCTGTCACTGATTGGCAGAGTGGCTGTCAATATCTAATCGATAAGTTGCTAACATGCTTGAGCATCAAGTCCTGTATCAGTTGACTCCAAGGCTCACAGCGATTGCACACTGCTAGCGATTGTGAAAATATAACCCATGTAATCTCTAGCAATTTTGAACTATAAGTATGAAATGCCCATAATAATAATATCAAGATAGACTTTGTGACTGAGAAAATGGTGAGAATTATTAGTATTTTAGTCCACATTCTTGTCTCTTCTCTGTCCATGCTAGCCTATTGTATTAGATCTGAACTTCATGTATACAAGAAATGAGCCTATTGTCAAGACTTCATTGAGAGATTGGACAGCTTTATTCCATAAGCTGTATCATCCATGTCTTGATACAAGGCTAACTCTTGAGTATGCTTACATGAAGGTAATACCGGTGTGGATGTAGGGTGCACACATATGCACTGTTGCAGAAACACACTCATTTTGTATAATTTGCTTTTTTTTCACAGCAGCACAGCACAACTAACATTTATTGCAATTTTTTTACATATTACGCTGCTTAAATCTGCTTGCTTTTGTCTTTCTGTTTCCTTGCATGCTGTTGTTTGTTTGTCAATAATATTTTAGAGAGCTGCATCAAACAATATACAAATAACTGAAGACGATGATATAATGGTTCCGGTATGTAGAATTAGAGTCAGACAACTAATTTGAGGTGCAGTGGGTAACAACATATCATGCATGGAGTGATCGATATAAGAAACATAGTCACTAATAATACATCCAAAAAATTATATTACTCAAAAATTGAGATGCCTAATTTGATCTTGAAGTGGAGTGGGTAACATATCATGCATGTAGTGATCGATATAACAAACATAGTCACTAAAACTAAATACTCACAAAATCATTTTACTCAAAAATTGAGATTAAGAAAAATAGAGCAAAGAATGCCTAACTAATTTGATCTTGAGGTGAAGTGGGTAACATATCATGCATGGAGTGATCAACATACGAAACATAGTCACTAATAATACATCACAAAATCATTTTACTCAAAAATTGAGATTAAGAAAAATAGTGGAAAAAATGCCTAACTAATTTGATCTTGAGGTGGAATGGGTAACATATCATGCATGTAGTGGTCAATACATTTAAAACTAAATACGTCACAAAATCATTTTACTCAAAAATTGAGATTAAGAAAAATAGAGCAAAGAATGCCTAACTAATTCGATCTTGAGGTGGGAGGGGTAACAACATTTCATGCATGTTATTATCAGTTAACCAACATTAACTTGTAGTTTTACATGTGCATAATACATCACAATCATTTTGCTTTAAAATAAAAAATTGCCACTCATCCATCACATTTAATGAACTAACCAACATTGTGTTGTGTTTCAAAAACAAATAGCATGCAAATATAAAGAGCATGTCAATTCACAGATATATCTAATATAACTCAATCCTCATAAATATTGTATGATTAACCATCATGCATCACAAATCATTTTGTAAAGTCTAAATGTGTTTATGTACATGTAGTAATAGTATAAACACATCCAAAAAAGGTAGTCCCCACTATATATATGGTTCATAACATAAGGAAAACAATAACAAATGTGGAGAATTTTGTTAGCTGTTGTAGGATACTTAACTTGTGTAAAACAATATCAGAATAATTGAAAAATTAATGAACAGCATATGAAAATCATGCATAATGATAATGCTCTCCAAATTGAATAGACTGTGGTCAATGATGGCTCTTAGTGATCAATGATACATGCTGACCAGTGCCATACCAGTGTGGTTTCAAACAGGGGCTAACAAAATTTGTTTGTATCAATTTTATTGCTTTAATTTAATTGTCATCAAGGTAGTGGGAACTTTGTTTCTTGGGTGTGTTTATATACAGTAATAATGGTCACACCGAGGTGTGGAATTGAGTGTGAGGTGAGGTAAGGTAAGGTATGGAGTGGAAAGTTTATCAAAACAAATTCAATATTATTTGTGACCTAATCTTGTCACAATTGGTCATCTTTGGGCAGAGGTTGAAATAGAAAGATAAAATCAATGAGTGGGATAATCTTAGAACTTGATTTAGAGATTTATGCTATTCTACATAATGGCTATAGAATATAATTTGTGGAGTTCCAGCTATAGTCTGGTTGCCTTCCTTGAGGCAGTAATTTTGATATTTTTGTTTATTGTATCTCTGAACATGATGATGAAAATTATATAAAAGTATACATTTTTAGAAAATAAATAATGCAAGTAACCCAACAAGCATATCAGAGTCCTGTAAAAATGAGTATTTTTTGAAAGTTTACAAAATTTGATACTTCTTTACTGCCTCGAGGAAGGCATACAGACTATTATATAGAACATATTATTTTTTATAGAACATGATGTTTGGAAGCTTCAGGGAGGAAAATATTTCATTTGGTCTGCAAAATTTCAAAGAGTATGAACACCTTTAAACAGGGTACTGTGATTTGATGCTGGAAATAACATATCGTGCATTATGCATATTTCATATTTTTGACAGCAATATGCACTGTACAATGACCTACTGTGGACTGAGGTATACAAATCTCAATACTTTGGTTGGTTTTGTTGTTGGAATTACATAACAACCTTAATTGTTGCTGTGAAATTCAATAGTGTTTTTATAACCTCCAGTTTAGTTTGTTAATTGCATCAACTGCAGCAATTGCCTAATAATAAACACATGGGGTAATTATCTTTTGTGGAAAAAAAAGAAAGAAAGATGTGACAGTTAATTATTTTATTTCATCATTTTGATGTATTTGAAACCTGCATGTTAACTGGCACATTCATGTGTTACGTCCACAAATAATACGCATCCTGCAAGTTCCATTTCAATGCACTAATTGTGTAGATTTGGTTTGTGTGATGAATCTCACATGACCGTTTCATTCTTTTTAATGTCACTCTGTTTACAATTTACAAGCAATAGTGAAAGTGGGAAATTGGGATTTTTTTGTTGACAAAATTACATGAAATCAGGGAAGAGAATGATTGATGGGTGGATACTGTATCCAAGTGCTCACATGTGGTATTAGAATTCAGTATAGCAATAAGTAACCACCCAATACTGCCAGAATGATGTGGTAATTAATTGAGCAATGTACTGACCTTTCAGTAGACCATTTTAAAGTATTCCAATTTGATGGGTAAGGCAATTATGTGGTAACTCTGTCTTTGCAAGATTCTTGTTGATTGAATTCACACTAATTACAGTTAGAACATGCTATGGCCCACTTCTTATATAAAATGCGTCAGATTGTGACATTTTACTCATTGCTAAAGCGCACTACAAATTCACATGCATGTGTAAATGTGTGAGGCAAGCTGCCTGGGTGTCAAGTTGTAAACATGCCTGGAAAAATTGTGGGATCCAGGAAGATACTTCCAGGGAAGCTGGGCATTTAGAGGGAACTTTCCCCATTTTTAAAGGGAAATGGTGCTTCCTCAAATGAAGTAATACATAAGAATTTATGAAAAATGTTGCTACTGTAAGTACGGTACTTAATGTACTTAATAATTTACCCATTTTCCTTGGCCTGGTTGTCAATTTTATTATTCACTATTGAGAAGTAGGGTTAGAACCTTCCAGCAAGTTAAAATCCTACTAGACAAGTTGTGGACTACAGCAGCAAGATCATAAATCAAATCAATGCTTTGCTCTCACATGTAAGAAGGAATATTAAAAAATTGACATTTCATACTTACAGACACAGATGATAGAAATTACAAGTACATCAGGCATGAATGTTAGATAAATTAAGAAGTACTAGCCCCTCCTCGGCTATAAACCCACCCTAGTTTTGGAGTGAAATCGCCCATTTCGTGGTGAGGGAGGTATGGTATATATAACAGGGTATCAGCAAAAAGGAAATGCAAATTTTTCTGTAACTGTTTAGAAATTGTGTGTGTATGTGTGTGCAATGATGTAGGAGTTTGATGTGTTGAAATACCTGTTATAACAACTTGGATTTAGCATGTTATGATGAAAGCATTATTATCATTATCAGTACAAATATTATCATTAGTATTATTTTTTGACCTACATTGATCATGAACAATTACAAATCAAATCATGATATTTTCAGCATTTTGCAAAGAGGGTTTTATGGCACTTGACTAGTAACCCTGAGGTTCTGGATTTGATTTCACATTATCTCTTATCACAGAAGCCAAACATTTAAAAAGTTTGTATGCTTTTTGATGTAGCATCTGTAAAAGAATATATTTCTGTACCATTTTTCACCCTGATGTGGCAGTGACATCAATGTGTTGAAGCAGCTGTTTTGCTCACGCATCTATGCAGCATCTTTAAATACATGTGTGTGTACACCAGCGCTTTGAGCAAACGCTAGCGATTTGAGGCTGCGCCCAATGGAATGCACACTGGCGTTACGGTATCAGGTGAAAAATGATATAGAACACGTATACATGTAGGCTGTCAGACACTTGTTTCAATTATTATTTTTGCATTTATTTATGTGAAATGATTGCCAGCAAGCTTGATTTTAAGCTGTAAGTGTGAACAGTTATTTTGTATTTTAAAAGCAAAAGCAGCAATGAAATGCATTTTGTAATCAATCACCAGGAAGTGCATGCATACGTAATACCAGATGGAATGTGTGTTTAAAAAAAAATGTAGTGTTTGGAATAGGGAAGTAAAACCAAGAAATAATATTAATAATAAAGTAAATAAATGAAGCAAATATAACATGAAATAAATGAAACAAAAACTAACATTGAATTTGTATGACATCATTTGCTTCATTGTATAACCAATGGGCTATTCTAGTTGAAATCCATACACCCTCTGTGGAACTTAAATATAACCTTAATCTCCCACACTGGGAATGAAAATTTCAAATGGAGTCGACCATTCAGGTAACCCCATTTGAAATTCACATGCCCTCTATTGGAGATTATGTCTTCCATAGGGGGTGTATGAATTTCAACTGGAAGAGCCCTTCCTCTGAAGTAAAAAATGCAATATCTTTTTCCTACAAGTAGATATTTTGTTTTGCAGACATTCAAAAATATTTGACAGCCACATAAAAACAGTATCTTCTGTGTTGTTTACTGCAGAATTATGCAGCTTTTTTCCATATGATTACTCATACATTATGTGTCATATCCAATATCTCTCTGATATCAGAATCAGTGATGTACCGGCTGAAATATCCAAGGGGGAGGGGGTAAAATTGACAGTTCGTCCCACTGACTGGCTCTCAGAATTACTTCATTGGGACAAATACTCGCAGAGGCTGTAAAAATTTGCTATTGTTTTGCTAAAATGGACTAACATGAGCTTCATTTGGGGCTGATACAGGCCTAAAGGAAGAAATATTGCCCCCCCCCCCTGACTTCCGCTCGGTATGCCACTGATAAGAATTTGGATTGTGTTATATCATGTTTAACCTGTTTATTGTTTTCTCTTTGCTATTACCAGGAGGATGAGCGAGCTGCTATGTTTATGAATCAGCAGCACAAGGCATCATCCGTCAACCAGGAGATGATGATGAGAGCCAAACTGAACCATCAGAAAGCTGGAGGATCCATACTGGGACAGGTTAGTCCAATACCAGGGGGCACATCGTCATGCCATTATTCCAGATTTATAGACCCTAGATGTTGCAGTTGAAATTACAGGAGGATGGATGGACCAATTTTTTCACATGATTTTTAATTTATGTTCAATGACCTTTACCCCCACAACCCTCCTAAGAAGTTTTAAGCTAGCAGTTCAATTGAACTTATCGGTAAATCCCATAATTCCTTGTGGTTAGACCTGAGATGTTATCATTTGACATCACACCGATGCGCACATCATTTAGCGAACATTGTTACTGCACATTCCAAGTCAGCCTGATATCAAATGATGACTAATTACAATGTGAATTATGCGATTTACTAAAAAGGTTAATCTTTTTGAAGTGAGACACACTACTTCAAAAGTCTATGCCCGTATACAGGCATTTTTTCACCGCCTTCTAATACTGGATTGTCATAACAAAGCTTAGACAGGTCTGTTATAGTATAGTTTGGTTTGAGCAATATGGATGAAATCGAGTGAGACGTAATGTGCAATGGTCCCCGTCCCCGTGGTAAAGAAAAAATATTCACTCACCAAGTTATGAATATATTTATTAACAGGGATGTAAGTTTTCTGTATTTTTACAGAATTCTGTAATTTTTGTAGTCCAGATTTACGCAATTTCTTTTATTTTCAGCCCATTTTGGGCTTTTTAGCCCGAATTTACGCGCTTTAAGGGTTACTTACATCCCTGATGATTTTATAAAACGCATTTGGTGTAGCTCATTTCTCTTAAATATTTGACTCTCTTGACTTCCAACAGATTCATTTGGATCTTGCACGTTATCACGAGATTGGGCGTTTTGCGGAAGATGAAAATGATCGTAACATGGATGCGGCATTATACCATTTGGAGCAGGCAGCTAAGTGTGGTGTGCTAGAAGCCATCATTGGCATGGCTAGGATGTATGTACAACTTCCTCATGATGTACTGGAAGAGATGTCTGTGGATGTAAGTTTATAATGTAGTATTAAATGACTAGGGTCTGCACAGTGAGTGATTTATCACTATCTTAAAGGAGTATTTTGTGATCCTAGCATCATATTTTTATGACATTTTTCATCAGATATCTACGACAAAAGCTTATTCCCAAAATTTCAGTTGATTACGATTTTGCATTTGAGAGTTATGCATGATTATGTGTATTACACTGCTTCATAGGCCACTGTTGTAATTTCGTTCTGGTACACCAGAATATTATTCAAATTTGACAATATTTTTGATATACGAATCAATCTGCAAGAAATTGTTTGCAAATAAACATTACGTAGCCAGATGTTTCCAGTGGTATAAAAATCTCAACTTTTTTTTAGAATAGTGGGGAGATGTGGCTGTGGATTACGAAATGCCCTTTTAAATGACTCACTATTTCTTGTTAGATTTACTGAAACTCACCATAGGCAGTGTTGTTAAGCTCTGAAACTCAAGCTTTAAAAGGACTTACAATGTTTGTTTCTGCTTTGAATTCAACTACCTTCAATGAATACGCTTTGCTGTTGGAAATATTAGTAACACACAATTTTATACTGATTGTACAGGACACTGATGATAACATAGCTGAGGGATTGGAATGGATGGAAATCGCAGCTCAGGCTGGAGATAGAGCTTCTTTATTATACCTGGCTAAAGCCTATGATACAGGCAATGGGCTGAGCAGCCACAGGTGAGACAATGTAGAGAATCCCATGGGCACTATTAACTTTTTTTACGGTACCTCTGATTGGTTAATTATATGATACAATCATCTTGAGTAGCCAACCAAAAAAGAGCTTTTAGGTCTATTGGTAATTTGAAGCATAATCCCCTTCGGTCGTACTGACTATTCTTACCATCTCTTGATTGGTTCAATACATGACCAATGAAAATAATTGTTAAAGGCTGATAATGTGGTGTTCATGCAGTTAATTTAAAAAAAGTTAGGTCAAATGATTTCTAACAACTAAAATGTGTTCCACCATAAATTGGCAACATGACCTTTGCCCCATTTTGTGTAAGATCGGTGCATTTTGGAATAGTTAATGTTATAGTGTTCATGGTTCAGCTCTTATTTATCTGTAACAAGTATAAGGTGGTGAAGCCACCTCTTGAACCCATCAAAATTGATCAGTTGTTGTCATTTTTCATGCAGAGAGCGTGACTGGACGGAAGCAACACATTGGTACCAAGAGGTTTTGGAAAACAACAATGAAGATGATGAAGGAACATTTGATGCTACTATGGATGATCCTCCATATACGATACAAGCTAGACTGGCTGAGATGTACAGAGGGGGAGGGTTTGACCTAGAAGCAAGCCCCACTAAAGCAGGTATGTATGTATGTATAATAGATGAGGTGACATTAGCCATCCTCCATATACGATACAGGCTAGACTTGCTGAGATGTACAGACAGGGAGGTTTTGACCTAGAAGCAAGCCCCACTAAAGCAGGTATGTATGTATGTATAATATATGAGGTGACATTAGCCATCCTCCATACACGATACAAGCTAGACTTGCTGAGATGTACAGAGGGGGAGGTTTTGACCTAGAAGCAAGCCCCACTAAAGCAGGTATGTATGTATGTATAATAGATGAGGTGACATTAGCCATCCTCCATACACGATACAAGCTAGACTTGCTGAGATGTACAGAGGGGGAGGTTTTGACCTAGAAGCAAGCCCCACTAAAGCAGGTATGTATAATAGATGAGGTGACATTAGCCATCCTCCATACACGATACAGGCTAGACTGGCTGAGATGTACAGAGAGGGAGGTTTTGACCTAGAAGCAAGCCCCACTAAAGCAGGTATGTATGTATAATAGATGAGGTGACATTAGCCATCCTCCATACATGATACAGGCTAGACTTGCTGAGATGTACAGAGAGGGAGGTTTTGACCTAGAAGCAAGCCCCACTAAAGCAGGTATGTATGTATAATAGATGAGGTGACATTAGCCATCCTCCATATACGATACAGGCTAGACTTGCTGAGATGTACAGAGGGGGAGGTTTTGACCTAGAAGCAAGCCCCACTAAAGCAGGTATGTATGTATGTATAATAGATGAGGTGACATTAGCCATCCTCCATATACGATACAGGCTAGACTTGCTGAGATGTACAGAGAGGGAGGTTTTGACCTAGAAGCAAGCCCCACTAAAGCAGGTATGTATGTATAATATATGAGGTGACATTAGCCATCCTCCATACACGATACAGGCTAGACTGGCTGAGATGTACAGAGAGGGAGGTTTTGACCTAGAAGCAAGCCCCACTAAAGCAGGTATGTATGTATAATAGATGAGGTGACATTAGCCATCCTCCATATACGATACAGGCTAGACTTGCTGAGATGTACAGAGAGGGAGGTTTTGACCTAGAAGCAAGCCCCACTAAAGCAGGTATGTATGTATAATAGATGAGGTGACATTAGCCATCCTCCATATACGATACAGGCTAGACTTGCTGAGATGTACAGAGAGGGAGGTTTTGACCTAGAAGCAAGCCCCACTAAAGCAGGTATGTATGTATAATATATGAGGTGACATTAGCCATCCTCCATACACGATACAGGCTAGACTGGCTGAGATGTACAGAGAGGGAGGTTTTGACCTAGAAGCAAGCCCCACTAAAGCAGGTATGTATGTATGTATAATAGATGAGGTGACATTAGCCATCCTCCATACACGATACAGGCTAGACTTGCTGAGATGTACAGAGAGGGAGGTTTTGACCTAGAAGCAAGCCCCACTAAAGCAGGTATGTATGTATGTATAATAGATGAGGTGACATTAGCCATCCTCCATACACGATACAAGCTAGACTTGCTGAGATGTACAGAGGGGGAGGTTTTGACCTAGAAGCAAGCCCCACTAAAGCAGGTATGTATAATAGATGAGGTGACATTAGCCATCCTCCATACACGATACAGGCTAGACTGGCTGAGATGTACAGAGAGGGAGGTTTTGACCTAGAAGCAAGCCCCACTAAAGCAGGTATGTATGTATAATAGATGAGGTGACATTAGCCATCCTCCATACACGATACAGGCTAGACTGGCTGAGATGTACAGAGAGGGAGGTTTTGACCTAGAAGCAAGCCCCACTAAAGCAGGTATGTATGTATGTATAATAGATGAGGTGACATTAGCCATCCTCCATATACGATACAGGCTAGACTTGCTGAGATGTACAGAGGGGGAGGTTTTGACCTAGAAGCAAGCCCCACTAAAGCAGGTATGTATGTATGTATAATATATGAGGTGACATTAGCCATCCTCCATACATGATACAGGCTAGACTTGCTGAGATGTACAGAGGGGGAGGTTTTGACCTAGAAGCAAGCCCCACTAAAGCAGGTATGTATGTATAATAGATGAGGTGACATTAGCCATCCTCCATATACGATACAGGCTAGACTTGCTGAGATGTACAGAGGGGGAGGTTTTGACCTAGAAGCAAGCCCCACTAAAGCAGGTATGTATGTATGTATAATATATGAGGTGACATTAGCCATCCTCCATACACGATACAGGCTAGACTTGCTGAGATGTACAGAGCGGGAGGTTTTGACCTAGAAGCAAGCCCCACTAAAGCAGGTATGTATGTATGTATAATATATGAGGTGACATTAGCCATCCTCCATACATGATACAGGCTAGACTTGCTGAGATGTACAGAGGGGAGGTTTTGACCTAGAAGCAAGCCCCACTAAAGCAGGTATGTATGTATAATAGATGAGGTGACATTAGCCATCCTCCATATACGATACAGGCTAGACTTGCTGAGATGTACAGAGAGGGAGGTTTTGACCTAGAAGCAAGCCCCACTAAAGCAGGTATGTATGTATGTATAATATATGAGGTGACATTAGCCATCCTCCATACACGATACAGGCTAGACTTGCTGAGATGTACAGAGCGGGAGGTTTTGACCTAGAAGCAAGCCCCACTAAAGCAGGTATGTATGTATGTATAATAGATGAGGTGACATTAGCCATCCTCCATACATGATACAGGCTAGACTTGCTGAGATGTACAGAGGGGAGGTTTTGACCTAGAAGCAAGCCCCACTAAAGCAGGTATGTATGTATAATAGATGAGGTGACATTAGCCATCCTCCATATACGATACAGGCTAGACTTGCTGAGATGTACAGAGAGGGAGGTTTTGACCTAGAAGCAAGCCCCACTAAAGCAGGTATGTATGTATAATAGATGAGGTGACATTAGCCATCCTCCATACATGATACAGGCTAGACTTGCTGAGATGTACAGAGGGGGAGGTTTTGACCTAGAAGCAAGCCCCACTAAAGCAGGTATGTATGTATAATAGATGAGGTGACATTAGCCATCCTCCATATACGATACAGGCTAGACTTGCTGAGATGTACAGAGGGGGAGGTTTTGACCTAGAAGCAAGCCCCACTAAAGCAGGTATGTATGTATTATAGATGAGTAATGAAGTAAGACAATGCGAGACACAAATTAATGTATGCGAGGATCAGAAATAAACAATGCAAGCCCGAGAAATTATGATTTAAATGACATGTTTGGGGCTCAAGCAAACTGACATATGAAAATTTTGAGAGAGAAAAAGTCAGGACTCAGCGGGGATTGAACCCCAGTTGCTGGATTATCGGTCCAGAGTCGAGCTACTGTACTACCTTAGTTCACAGTCGGTACTCGGGCAATCTCAACTTAAGTCCCCATGATAACTCGATGCAAAGCCTTACGACCCCAAGTTTTGATCTTGTGACCAGTTTGGTAATCCCTGCCTAAAACTGTGTTTGAGAAATGAAATGCCACTTAGTTATTGTCAAGATTATAAACTTGTTTGTTTCATACTCTTGTTGCTCATGTGTAGGTGACCTCTACAATGAGGCTGCAGAAGGTGCCATGGCCGCCATGAAGGGTAGGCTGTCCAACAAGTACTTCATGCTAGCAGAGGAGTGCTATGGAGAATGTGAAGAAGAAGAGGAAGAGGGGGAGTAAACAGCTGGAATACCAAATAAAACACACAGGACAATATGGACATCAAAGATGGTGAATCGATAGGATTGATACGTAATATCAAATGAATGTAAGATATTGGGATACCTGATTGAGGATGATGCATGGATTGATGTGTTACAACGAAAGACTGGATTGAATATCTGAAGAAAAAGGAGTTACTGTCTGTAGGAAATGAATTATGTAAGATAACAGTCTGATTATCATAGTTGGGATTCAAGTTTGAACTGAACTGAACCTGAGAGATCAGTTGTGTATTGTGAATCAAAGACAGACTCGATTATATCAGAGATTGAAGACTTGAAAACTATGTATCAGTATCAGCAAGATCTGATTAATGGAATTGATAAAACATTGTCGATGAAGACAGCTTAAATATAAGATATTTGGTTACAGAGGGTGCATGGGTTAGTGTGTAAATAGTTTATAAATGATGATCTGTATGAAAAATGACGAGCGATACTTGAAAATGATGAAATGTAGGTGCTTTGATATTATTAACAACTGGAAATGTATAATGATGAACTTGTCCATAGATCATTGTTAGGTATTGGTTGCTATGGCTACTGATGTACAGGATTAACCTAAAATCATCAAGTTATTCTTATATTCTGATCCTTTGCATGTGTGTTTCTTGCATTTAATGTGATCCTGTTATATATGTGCAAGGTATATGCTCAAGATGTACACTACTTGTGGCTGTATTGGTTCAGAGCATTTATTATGATTCTACAGACAAAGAACATACATTGTTAAAATATAAGACTTGGTAGTGATCCACCCATACCTAATAATGGTCAGTTCCGTTAAATCTTATGTAATTTTGCTATTTCTATTTGGAATAGAATGTTTACTGTTACTTTTGTAATATTTTGGACTATTAAAGTGCACTGTATAATATGTATTGGATATAATGATATCAGCACAATATACATGCATTACCTATGGTTTAGTAAGAAATTACAATAGCAAAATTGTATTGCATTTAAATATTGAAATTAAAGCCATAACATATGAACTTTTAAAAAAAATTTCAAACCTTTTTTTTTAAATGGTCAAGTGGGTTTTCTTTCTCTTGAAACAGATTCATCAGGATCGTTCATAGTTCATAAGATTGATAAAGGTTCTTGTTCAGATCCAATAAAATGATACTACTCACTCAGAAATATTTCAATTCCTATCAGGAATCTTGTTCACTCTGGTACTGGTGTTTCTAGGTGTTTTTAGAACCGGCAACACTTCTGTCTGGTTTTTCCTGTATCCCACGGCTGAGATTGTTCCCCGGTTGTACGGTAGTCCTAAAATTCACAAGAAGGACACGCCTCTCCGTCCAATAGTAGACTATACAGGCTCCATTGGATATAATGTATCACGCTCACTGGCCGACATCCTAAGTCCCATTGTGGGTACTACCAGCCACCACGTGCTCAATTCTAGACAGTTGGCTGAGGACTTAGGGGAAATTACCATCAAAGAGGATGAGTGTCTCATTTCACATGACGTTGTGTCTTTATTTACTAATACCCCCATTGAGCTGACTTTGGGCATCATTCGTCATAAACTAGAGCAAGACGCGAATCTCAAACAAAGAACCCTGCTTACAGTTGACGACCTCATGGAGTTGGTTAATTTCATTCTAACCCACAGCGTATTTCCGTCCAAAGGTGTAATTTATAAGCAAAAGAAAGGAATGGCAATGGGTAGTCCACTCAGCCCGATAGCAGTTGACCTCTTCATGGAATGGCTTGAGGAGGAAGCGATCACTACAGCCCCGCTCAATTGCAAGCCGTCTCTTTGGAAGAGATATGTAGCGATGTTCTTGAGGTTATTAAGCGTGGCGAGGCAGAGAACTTGACCAACCATCTTAATCAAGTTGACCCGACAGGGAGTATTAAGTTTACTTACGAGGAAGAATCCAACAGTAGCCTACCCTTTCTAGACACGCTCATTATCAAGAAGCCTGATGGCACCACAAAGCTCTGTATTTATCGCATAAGCCAACCCATACAGATCAATACTTGCAGTTTGATTCACACCACCCACTACATCAGAAGTTGGGTGTCGTAAGAACTTTGTTAGATAGAAAAAGACACCATTGTAACGAGACAGAAGATCAGCGCAAAGAGGAGTTGCACATAAAACAAGCCCTCGCCAGATGCGGTTACCCTGAGTGGTCGATCAACAAAGTTAAAGCGGACAAAGAGAACCCTAAACCTAAGGTTAAACCCCCCAAAGACACTAGGGAGAGGAGTAAAGGCCTTGTGGTCATCCCTTATGTGGAGGGCCTCTCGGGAGGGTTTCAAGAATTTTTAAGAAACACGGATTCTCCACTAGCATGAAACCCCACCATACGATCTGAAACATGTTAGTCCATCCAAAAGACAAGCGTGACCCATTGCAATCGGCGGAAGTTATTTATGAGATCCCGTGCCAGAATTGCCCCAAAAGCGTACATCGGGAAGCGGGTCGCTTGTTTGAGACTAGACTAACGGACACATAAATCAGAAAGTGAAAAAGTGAGCGCAAAGAGCTTCACCAGGTCACAAAGAAAAGCATCAGCTTCTGAAATCCACAAATCGGCTATTGCAGAACATGTTGCACATCAAAATCATGTGATTGGGTGGGATGAGGCTCAGGTCATAGATCAAGAATCAGACAAAACAACACGCTGGCTAAAGGAAGCAATCTGGATTAGAAGTAGAGGAAAAGACACCATGAACAAGGACGAGGGGGCTTACAGACTGGACAAAATTTATGACCAGGTCATAAATTCTCGGCAACAAGAAAGTTTGGTGGCGTCATCAAAACCAGACAGAAGTGTTGCGGTTCTAAAAACACCTAGAAACACCAGTACCAGAGTGAACAAGATTCCTGATAGGAATTGAAATATTTCTGAGTGAGTAGTATCATTTTATTGGATCTGAACAAGAACCTTTATCAATCTTATGGGTTTTCTTTCATTTTAACTCCTCATTTAAACTTAAAATGGGTACAAAACTTTCCTGACAGTTATTACCAATAATATTATTTTGTGGAAGATATGGCTTTAAGTTGTTACATATTGTAAATATATTTTTCTCACTTAACTATGTGCTCTTAGTTACGACACAATGATTTTCACAGAGCAGGACTCTCTTTATAGTTTAGAATTCACTAACAGAGTTACCTCAGTATGATGCCAGCTATCTACTAACCTTTTTACTTTTTAAGTTCTTTAGATTTTTTAGAATTTAGTTTTTCTCCCTTTTTACTAACATGGTGCAACTATTTGTCAATACTAATTTTATCGAGTTATTTGGTTCTGGGTGTGTAATGTTTATCCTTGTCAATCAAATAATTATTATGTGCCATGTTTATTCATTGGTTAACTGCATAAAAGTAGGTGGGGTCAGATTATTATGCTTAGGCTACAACCAATCAGAAATGTGCTTACTTGATTGTCTGGATCTGTTCTGTTTTGTCATATATTTGTCTGCATCCAACAAAAGAAACACATCTTAAATGTCAGACCATAACTCCTGAATGAAACAAAAAGCTCCCACAAGACTTGTATTCAATTTTCAACAATTTTAAGAGACATATTTTGCATTGATCCAATTGAGAGGTATTTGTTATTTTTAATTGTCTTAATTCACAGTATAGTTGATCTAAGACTACAACAGGTGGCCATTTATGTATGGTATTACTTCAGCATTTGTCCAGTTTTAACATATTTTCAATAACCAAACTTATTGCCAAACCACCTCTTTTGTATTTCATGTTTAGCGACCTGTATCCTTAATAAACTATAGGTTTCTTTCTCATATAGTATATAAATTGCAATAAATTGCAATAATCCTCTCTGTTATGATACACACTAACATTTTACCCACAATATTAATAATCATAATTATGGTATTTATGTTTAAAATAATTATTGAGTTGTTGATAAATCTTCTATTTTTTCATGGCATCAATTGTATATATGACTGTATATTGTAATTAAGACATGTCATATTGAATAGGAATACTTTACAAGGATACAGATATGAATGTGTTAGGTGTGGTCTTTGAACATTGAAAATATCATGGTAGTGTTGGTGAGATATTAAATGTAAATTGAAAGAAAAACAATGACCGATATGAATGTTAGAAATTTGTAAATAACTATTAGAAAACTGCATGACTACAGTGTATAATGAAAAGTTGTAACTAGTATGAATGAACAGATTGACCCTTCTATTGGTTGGATGACACAGCAGGTGCTTCATCTTTATGTAGAGGGCCGGCAGGTGTATTTCAATAAGTCTCTTCCCAAAGTTAAGTGCATTATCAGCTTGTAATTAACAAAGCAGATGCAGTGTTCAATTGACTTGAGAGGACAGAGATGGATTGGAATACCCCTTGTAAAGTCTATTCGGCTTATAATTGGCAAAATTATTTGGTTTTTGTTACTGCGGATATCAATAAAGTCCAACTTACACTGCGTAAATTCACATATGGGTGCACCAGATGCACATTATTACAGGCAAATAGCCTGTGATGCACCCAACTGCCTATATGCTATTCTATATCAATACACAATGTTATGAGTCTCATTTATTTGCCAATTATAAGTTGAAGAAACTTCAGTATGTGTAACCAGCAGGCGTGAAGAAGTATTCCTATTAAAATATGACATTGACAAGTAAAGTATAGCTTGGACATTATGATGCAATTGTTATATATTCAGCTGTTAACTATGACTGTATATATAGGATTCTGTTGAAAACAAGTGAGTAATGTAATGGTAAGAAGTAAGGATAAAATAATGGTGGTAAATACAATGGTTAAGAAAGTAAATGCAGTGTGGTTAACATATATGTTAAGGCAAGTGACACTGATGGTGAGTACAAGGCTTGTAATATCTGTAAATTAAAACCTTGTATTGTACTTTTCTGTTAAAGTGATCAATAGATGTGTAACAGTAGTCTGAAGTTAAATTCCAGGGCTATTCCAGTTAAAATTCTATAGCCTACACCCCTATGGAACACACGACCTTAATCTTCTATATGGGGAGTGTGAATTTCACATGTGTTTACCTGAATTGGTGACTCCATTTGAAATCTACACTCCATCTGTGGGAGATTAAGGTCATGTCTTCCATATGGGGTATATGGATTTCAACTGGAATATTGCATTTTGTAAGAGAGTAAATACTGGGTGTTCCAGTTAGAGCTATGGTAATATGAGTAAGGTAATCAAAGGTGAAAGCATTAAATTGACTAAATGTATTTTGCTCGACTAAAATGTATTGTGCTAAAAGCACTGTTGTGTATAATCATTTAAGATAAGATGGGATGGGCATTGTTTTAAATTATATTTTGCATAAATGATGAGAAGTTAACAAGAGCTTGACATTGTATATATAAAAGGCTTGGCTCATATATGGAATCAAGTGGGTATGAAGTATACAGATCTGTGTTGGAGACTACACACTTCAAAGAAGAAGTATTAATTGCATAAAATATTATTACATTTGTTACATATATTTTACATAAAGGAAAAAAATTAAAAAAATTGTATTACATGTTCTCTTTTTCACTATCAGAATCATACAATATGTGCACTCTCTTCTGTTATGTTTTTATCAAATTTTCCATATTTCTAATTAATTTTACACCTACTTACACCTGTGAAGAAATGTACATACAATGACATGTAACTCTGTTTCCCAATGTTATGCCATTGTGTAGTTTTTTTCTCCCAAGATACTGCAGTGCTTGGGTATTGGTGTCCATCATGCATGGAAAAGGTGTGCCTAACAAAGAGACACTTTTGAAGAAGTTATGGGGTAATTCTCTTACTATTCAGGACTTGTGATAATACCAAATGCAACAACTAGTTTGAGAGTTTCCTGCTACAAATCTTCATACAGTTCTTGTATTATAAGTAAACATGATACTTATTTGAAATTGAACTTATATCACAAGTATTTTGGCAACTTCTAAGATTATACATCCGAGTTAGAAATTTCAAGGGAATAATATTGTTGAAATTTTAAGCACATCCTGAATGAAGTTTTGATGCAAGTTTTGTGGACTTAGGTTTGAAGGCAGATGCATTGGGCTATTCTAGTTGAAATCCACACTACCCCTGTGGAAGATTTTGGAAATATCTTCCACAGAGGGAGTATGTTTTTCAAATGTAATTGGTCAGAGTTTATCATTTTGAAACCCATACTCCCCCTGCATTATGGCTTTACCTATATATTCCACAACTAGAGTGAGTATTTCAAATGGAAGTTACCCAATTGTCAATACTAGTCTAAACTCATACTCCCTCTGTGGAAGACTTTAGCTAAATCTTCCACAGGGGTAGTGTGGATATTAAATGGAATATCCCTTTGTTTGAATCCTTTGGAGTTCCCTTGGTAGTGTTATAGATGTAACAATGTAGGTGCTAAATTGTAAAAACGATATTATTACCATCAAGTGTTCTACCCATGTAGTAGATAGCAAGTGCTTTGTGAATGCAGATGAAGGAGCCTAATATCTTAGCAACCATGATACCAGCTGAGATAATGATGATCTCAAGATCAGGTGGCTTCTAGAATAGTTTAAATTTTGATTATGAATTTGATAAATTACTTAACACTGCATAAGCATTTGCTATTTACTGCTGTCTATAAATTTTTTACATGTTAGATGTTTTAAGTAAAAAAAGAGACACATGTAGCTCTTAACTTTTATTTTTTGGTGTATGTGGTCCTGTAAACCCTTTTGTGTAGTGAAGTACACGCCCGATAAAATTACTTACAATATAAGTCATAGCAGCATGTAGACTACGCTGAATGAAGACGCCGTGATGGTGTCGCAAGCTACGTCTTTGCTCAACTCAGACTCTGAAAAGGTAACTTTTTAAGCTTATGTCAATATAAGTCATGTTTATTCTGTAAATAAGTTGCTACAGTCCTCCGGGGTGACCATTCGTATTGTTTCAGAGCCTCATTTCATTCTTAATTTTTCATATTATATATGATAAATGCCTGTGATATTAATAATTGCTTACAAAACAGCGGCACAGAACAGATCTGTGCATGTATGGGAGACTTCTCGAGTAGGGCAATTCCCTTTCATGTAAAATAGAATTTCCATAAAATGTATGCAAGTTATGAAACTGTATAAACAAAGAACTGTGGTTTGCAGATTTTGACAGCTTTCGAGATCTGCTCAGTACAAAGTTATTTTTGAGAAGTTTGACTGTTTTGGGAGGTGTGTGGATATAGGAAGAGGAATTTATGAGGGCCAAATCCAGCAATCTTGTGAAGAATTGCAATGCTTTATAAGTAACTGTGCAAGATTTAATATTTTACAATAAGTTATGGAACTTACGAAAAATTGCAAATCTTGCATCAGTTGGCCCAGGTGAGTCCTACTGCTGGAATCTGCCAGATATTAGACTCTGACACCATTGGTTTACAAACAACTGTTAGTAGCAGTAATTATGCTGTATTATATGCCAAGGTTAACCAGAGACAGGTGAAATTACTTTGTTGGCTGAGCACTACAAAGATGATCTCCATTTGCTGATGTGTGTAAGATTGCCTGTGATATGTATGCATGGTGCATGCATTCATACAGTCTTGAGTGAACTCGTACATATCAATGGTAGTTGTAGTCACAGCAGCTGATGGAGATGCGTCTTTGTGCCGCTAAGCTAGCAAAGTTTGAATCTGATTCTGGTTAATCTGTTCCTATTTGTTGCTGATCAAAATATATTGGGCTATTCTAGTTGAAAAAATTTCAAATGGAGTCACCCATTCAGGTAACCCCATTTTGAAATTAACACTCCCTGTGTGGGAGATTAAGATCATGTCTTCCATAGGGGGGTGGATTTCAACTGGAATAGCCCAATTCAGAATAGTATTATGCATACACCAATGTATAAGGCATGTCTCTGTTACTATAATTATGATGATATTATATGCACCTTGCACGTAGCATTATTCAGTGTTATATATTTGTGTCAAATATTGATATCATTGGAGCTGTACATTTCTCGTGACAAGTTTTGTTTCTCTTCTCTTTCCACCATTGAAATATAACATCTATATTCTACAAGTCCAATAATAATGGTATATACAATACATAATATAGCATTTGTAAGATATGTATATGCTGCTATCTATGTGTATAATGGACTGTAGCTAAGCTTACCATTTATGAAATCTGTGGGTAAATCTCCTCATATATCACTTATGTATATATGTAGTTTTGAGCAATGGAGGGTAGGGTAAGAGTTTTAATAAAACCTTGTATGTGCTAGGGTCCTGATTTATTCAACCAAAAAAGACTTCGCTACGCATTGTGAGTGTCCAACTCCAATACCAACTTTATGATAACCTGGGATACAGTGGGTTTGGCCAATTACAATGCATAGCAAGTAATTGAGAGATCAACACCAGGATTGGATTTCACACAACTTTTGTTCCAAGTAAATCAACCAAAAAAAAAAAAGTATGATCAGTGCCATTCAAATTTTATGATGGGTTCTGTTACCAATCATAATTCGTTTTGTGGAATTGAACCTACCATAACACCTTGAAGCATATTAAATGTTAGCTGTGAAATCCACACTTGGTCTTACAACATTTTCAAAACTGGCAAGTCATTTGTAGCAGTGGTGGTTGTTCCTGACTTACAGTAACATAAGTTAATGTATGCATGCCTTTGTATTGAGTTAAGAGATTGAAAATGGGTTAAAGCACTTCCATAGGGCTATTCTATTTGAAATCCATACCACCTGTGGAAGACACAACTGTAATATTTTACACAGGGGTGTAGATTTTAAATGGAGCCACCCATTCAGATGACTTGATTTCAAATTCATACTCCCTTTGTGAAAGATTAAGCTCAAGTTGTCCATAGGGGGTGTGTGGATTTCAGATAGAATTGCACACTGGTATCAGATCAGGTGATTCAATAATAGGCTTGTTACACATTTTGATACACCAATAGATGTTTTCAAATCAAAGTTTTCTGAAGACAGCTACCATTTATTTCTGATGACCCTGTTTATCAGGTCATCATACAGCTGTTGGGCGCAGCACCTACGCTAGTTACACTTTGTGTAATGCCTGTCACTGGAGAGCGCATATGTGAATTAACACGAGCGTAAAAATGCTCGCATACACTGGATACGCATCTGGGGCACATGACCTGGTTTTCCAAATGTTTCCGAGGTTGATTTGAAAAGGTCTATGGCTAAGAAATATGCAAGTCTGTTGAGGGGGAAAATATGTAGTCTTAAGTCAGCCAGAGCTATACACTACAAGTGAGTTTGTCAGTATGAATCAAATGAAAGACTATATGGTAGCAAAAATTGTATGCAGTGCTTCAATCTAAATAGTGGTTGAGTGCAAAAGAAAATCAAGTGTGCTGTATATTATAGCTTGTATAAGTCTGCATTAGATTGTGCATAGGGTGTTGCAGAAGTTGTACACATATTTTCTTTCCCAGAATAAGTGAGTCAATGTGTACCTGAAGTGTTATGCCAGAAAATGATGCAGTCCAAATGCCGGTATGGGACTTATTGTTGTATTAACTAAACAGCCATAGGGTTGGACTATATTCAAGTCTGAACAGTATAAAGTGCAACAAGCATTAACATCTAGTGTATACAAGAACTGATGCTTAACCCTCAGATAAACTTTTTGACTGTCAGTGTAGGTTGGGCCAGTTGTGGTGGTTCTGTATGATCAGTTAAGTAAATGAGGGGTTAAGGTTTACTCAAATTTACAACTCAAATTCAATTGCCAAAAGTATGTGCCAAATACAAGCCGTGGGCCATAGGGTGTTTACTAAATACAACAATTGTTTTCCAAAATGCTTCCCAGATCCATTGACACAGATGAATGGAAGCAACACACTGGATATGACTGTTGTGTTCAAGCTGTGATATCTCTTGCATAAGGATGGTAAATGAAAGTACAAGGGTGCAGCGACTTACACTAAATGCACAAAATCACGATTTACAATATGACTATTAACACTCAATGCACAATATGTTGATTTTACGGGTTATTTGATTCATTTACATGTAAGCTTCATATCACAACTAGACGCACAGCTTATAATGCTGTTAAAGATATTGATATAATTCTATCAATTTTATACTTGTGCCAATTATTATGACTCGTACTATAATCAATCATTATGGCTGTGTGTACTTCTATATTGGTATATTTGTACTAAATATATGTACTGATTTACGAAGTTACTATCATTAGAAATAAGTTCTACTGCTGCACAAATAGGCTAGCAATATGCATAATCATAATAATTATAGAAGCAATTATTCACTATTCGTTTGTCAGACAGGGCCAATAACAATAATATTACAACTATGCTGAAATATATTGTCTGTATTGATGTAGCAAATTGGTCATGGAACATTAGCAGACCCTGTAATCTGTGAACCAGAAGTCAAAACATGATTTGTCTGTAAACCTATTAATTTGACAATATTGTACTGCATACAAATTAACCTCAATTTTGATGTAGCCTACATCAAAACGTTTAAGTAACTGTCTTAATCTCCTATGAAAGGAAGCTACAAAGTATCACCCTGTATTTGAATGTTTTAAGTTGCATAATGTAAGTGTATATTGTAAACATTTCTTGTTGGTAGGTTGTAGTTTACTGAAGTGTATAAACCATAGAATTAGAGAAGGAGAACCGGGACTTGGGCCGCCATCTTGATACAGTGATGGAGCAAAAATTGGGGTTATTCGGTTTCCCTCAGAATGCGCTCGAGGCATTGGTTGTCATGCAAGCATGACATGGATGATGACATGGATGATAAACACATTTGAGAGACGCACTTATGCGACATACACATGAGTACCAAGACGCTTCAGATGAGATGCAGAATTGTTTTCATTTGTCTCTGCGCACCGTCGGCAAAGACTTGAATACCCCCAATTTTCTCCCCATAGCTAGCTGACGGCGCAATTGTATGTGGCAGTTTAGGGAATCTAAGTTCTCCTTCCCTAATTCTGTGGTGTAAACAGATCAAATTAAACTAATTTCTCTGTGTAAGGTTTGAGTGTCTTTGCATGATTGGAAATGTTGGAAAAAGTGGAAGAAAAAAAGAAAGTTATATGTTACCATGATAATTATAAATACTTTCTAGATTAAATGAAGAGAACCAGGTGAGAAAATGTATATCTGCTTTGACACAGGTTTATTGTGAATCTATACTATTAAAGAGGAACTTGCCGATAATCGATACTTTGAAGAGGAACTGATCGATTCATCGGTATCATCTCGGAGATTATAGATAAATTATAAATTAATAAATAGATAAATAAATAGGTTCTAGCATTTCCAGATGAATGGTAAATGCATAGATAGATAGATAAATTAATAAATACAAATAATTATTTGGATTTGGATTTATTCGGTAGATCAACCAATGGTGGCCCGCTTATTTACGGTCCGTTGCTGCGTTGCTATCGCGGATTACGCACACAGGTCGTGGCAACTTCCAGACGCGCTAATGGTAACAAAACTTCCAGTTTCAGTCTAAGACGGAAAATATCACATCTCTTAGAGCGGAACTAACAAATTAATGGCTGAGACAAAGGTGGTTTTAAGTTACGTATTTTGAAAATAAATGGTCCAAGTGATCTAATAATTTTGAAAGTGATATTAGTTTATCCGTTCGTGGTGACTTTCGACGGAGAGTGGCTTTATGCGGCATGGTAACCGCAACGGCTATAATAATTGATCAACTGCATTCGTTTATGCAAATTATGACTTTCGGAAACTTCTTTTGTGATGACTTTCCGAAGATTTTAAATTCAAGGTAGGCCTAGGCATATATACGGTATTGGAAAGTAATTTGAGTTTATTCGTTTGTCATGTTGTGATGAATTTCGATAGGGAGTGTGGGACATTATTAGCAGATTATAGCATGGTATAAAACCGCAACCGCTAAATATCCGTGGCGTAGATTTCTTTTTGACATTAGGGGAGGGATGAAAACATTTCTTGAAGTAGGCATATTAATAGTGAATCCGGCATCTTTTGGCAACATTAACAATGGCGTAGATTTCTCTTGACATGGCATGGGGGATGGGTCCGTTTAAATCAATTTCTTGCAATAGGCCTACAGTGAAGCCCGCATCTTGGCTGCAGAATAATTTATGGCAAGCTAATTAGGCCTACTGGTGAATTATATTGTGCAAAAGTGGAACAAATTCGCACGAAGGCCATAAAAATTGGCACTTTTTAGTTTGGCCAAAAATGAGGTTAATTTTGTCAGAAACCCACATCTATTATACATGTGTGAACTTGGGGTGATTATACGGACCATTGACCTTATCAAAACATTGGGGGGGTTATACCCACCCCAACACCGAATTTACGCTATGTAACTCAACCTTCTTGAAACCCAATGTTGCTATAGGCCTACTTGATGAAACAGAAACACATATAAAAAAAGAACGACGAAAGAAATAAAGGAACCCACATACATGCGTCAACATGGAGGTGATTCAGTAGATCATGCCCCTTATCGAAATATTGAGGAATTTATTACTCAGCCCGGGATTTATGCCTATGTAAAGAAAGAAGAAGGAAGGAAGGAAAAAGGAAGGAAAGAGGAAGGAAAGAGGGAAAGAAAGAGGAAAAGAACGAAAGAGCGAAAGAAAGAAAGAAAGAAAGAAAGAAAGAAAGAAAGAAAGAAAGAAAGAAAGAAAGAAAGAAAGAAAGAAAGAAAGAAAGAAAGAAAGAAAAAAGAAACAACGGGAAAGCAAAAAAGGGAGAGAAAAACGAAAAAAAAGAAATAACAGAAGACAGAAAGAAAGAAAGAAGAGAGAGAGAGAGAGAAAGAAAGTGAAAAAGCAAGAAACAGAAAGAGAAATGGAACGCAGGAAAGAGAGAAACTGAAAGAAAAAAGGGAAAGACAAAGAAAAAATAAGTAAAAAGGGGAAGGAAAGAGGGAAAGAAAGAAAGAAAGAAAGAAAGAAAGAAAGAAAGAAAGAGGGAAAGAAAGAAAGAAAGATAGAAAGAAAGGGAAAGAAAGAAAGAAAGAAAGAAAGAAAGAAAGAAAGAAAGAAAGAAAGAAAGAAAGAAAGAAAGAAAGAAAGAAAGAAAGAAAGAAAGAAAGAAAGAAAGAAAGAAAGAAAGAAAGAAAGAAAGAAAGAAAGAAAGAAAGGAAAGCAAGAAAGAAAGGGAGGAAAGCAAGAAAGAAAGGGAGGGAAAGCAAGAAAGAAAGGGAGGGAAAGCAAGAGAGATAGGGAGGGAAAGCAAGCAAGAAAGAGCGGGAAAGCAAGAAAGAAAGAGCGGGAAAGCAAGAAAGAAAGAACGGGAAAGCAAGAAAGAAAGAAGCGGGAAAGCAAGAAAGAAAGAACGGGAAAGCAAGAAAGAAAGAACGGGAAAGTAAGAAAGAAAGAACGTCGTTTGCAAAGTAGAGGCAACAAATGGTAGGCCTACCACATCACTAACAGCGTAATAATTGAGCTGTTAAAAGCGATACCAATTGACATGATTACCATTTCCATCGTTTATACTAACCGATCCCGTTTACTAACCGCTCCCATTTACTCATCTAGCGGGGGGCCCGCGCGAAGCGCGGGTACCCGCTAGTGTAAATGAAAGAATAGTTAGTGGTTGAGGTCTTGCATGTTGTAGAATATGTATGGAAAAATTCAAAAAGAAATTGCCTATGTGACTTTTATCTTCTGTTTTACTTGATAAAATATGGTGTGGTTTTTTTTTTTCATTATTTGTTTTGAAGGCAATGTAAATTTAGAGTAAATTTTAAAAGAGTACATATTGCGATATATATTTTGGCATGTCTTGTATGCTATTCATGTATTAGGGAAGAGTGGGAAAAGGTTTCAACAAGTTGTCAGTTACTATAGGTGTTTTGCTTACTCTGTTAAGATTGAATGTGAAATTCACTACAACAATATGATATCATTTTATTAAGTACATAGTGTGTCGAAAAGGCTGGTTTAACTCAACTTTGCATTATGATATTGTGTAGTCCACAGTGTCAGCCTAGCTTTGGGCAGGCATTTACCAGGCAATTTATACCAAAATATTTGTAGTACATTTGTTGCGTTACACACATCATATTTCCATAAGCCATTGTAATTTTGTGCTGAAAATGATAGGCATAGGAGAGTGATATTTGCTGGAATAGTTACGACATGTAACTTCCTAAAGTTGGTTCAATCTTGACAGTATAAACACACCTAAGAAACCTGGCGGGGTCTTACATATTTTCATTTTATCAGTTTAAAAAAAAAAATTTAATGTTGTTTAAAAGGCATTCCGTGAAGTATGAAATACTAAGCCCTCCTGTCATGTTTAATGTTTGTTTATCAATATTACATGTAATGGTTGCTCACTCAAAACCCATATAAATTGTCATTAAAATTATGTAGTCCTTGCAAGTTTCAGTAGTCTCATATCAAGAGGCAAAGTTACATTTTGTATTCTGGGTACAGTAAAGGTACCAGTATTATATTTGTGTTAATGAATATGAGACTTCTGAAGCTTTACATGGAACTAATTTCTGTACATAAAGTAAAAATATTCATTGTAATACCATGTAATAATACCATGCTCATTATATAAAACATATTCCATTTATATGTACTGAACAGGCCTACCTCATAGGGTTATTACAGTTTAAATACACCCCCTTTGGAAGGCATGACCTTAATCTTCTGCACACGGAGAGTGAATTTTATATGGGGTTACCTGAATGGGTGATTCCATTTGAAATCACTACTTCCTGTGTGGGAGATTAAGGCTATGCCTTGCAAAGGGGTGTATGGATTTCAGCTGGAACAGCCCGTTAACTTAAGGTGGAATCCCCCCGGTTTGGGTGATCTGGAATCAAAAGCTTGTATAGGTAAACTTAGTGAATGAAACTTCCCATAACTAGGTGGCATGTATACCTTGAATGTATACCTTCAAATCCAATACTCAGATTGTTGGTCATATCACCCGTTGCCATGGTAACGGCCGCCATATTGGATTTGGTGAATTTCAAAGGTAGAGGCCTTTGGTACATGATATCTCAAAAAGTATTTTAGCAATAGAAATGAAATTTTGGGAATGTGTTTTTCATAGGCAGGACTCGAATCTGAACTAGAATGATGATAATCATGTGATGTCTTGGGGGTCTACCGGGAGGTCAAAGGTCAAATTCAAAATTTAATCATTATTGTTGTATGCTATTTTGATGTTGCCATAGCAACAACATAGTTCCCAAGCTTGGAATTAAAAATTTCTAGTCTATTTTATAGCCCTGCATATCAGCAACACTCAGTTCAAATTTGAAGTCCATACCTCAAATACTTTTTGAGATATTGTGTTCCGTGTGGGGGTGCGTTTGCGAAAAAAAGTTTTCAAGATATCAGCAATTTAGTGAATTTTAGTCCAGAAACACTGTTTTTAGGATTTTTTATATTTTAGAAACACTGTTTTACTTTAATTTTGATTTGGAAAAGACACACTTGAATTATCACAAATAAAAATGAAGATTTGAGGTCAAAATCTTGATTATTTTTTGAGATATGAATTTTTAAATGGAAAAACGTTAAATATCGCAGCTTGAGAAAACAATAAAATACATAAGAATTAATTTAAAAAAAAATTGCCTCACGAAGTTACATTTTTGAATATAACTTTTGAATGGAAGCTCCGATTGTTGTCAAACAAAAAGCAAAAGAAAGGTAGATTTTTCTTTAATTCCAATTTGTAAAGTAAATTTTTTTTACCACAACCGGGGGGATTCCACCTTAACCCATGTAAATATCAAGTAATTTGCTACAAGAATGGCCATCGTAAAGTTTACAAAAAATTGTATAAAAATGAATTGATAATAATAATCATTCACTCTTACCAATACTACAATGTAAATACAAAACAATTGGTGTCAAACAAAGGTAAATGGGCTTTTTGTAAAGTTCTATGTTCTATATTTTTCTGATTCTTTTGAAACCTGTTTCAAAACATTAAATCTATTTTGTTAAAACTCAGATTGGACAGAAAGGCTGTGTTAGCTAACTAGGTAGTATAGGAGTAAATGAATTGACTGAAATAATATACACATGGTATGCCTTCTGTTGGAGCAGTAAAACCATATCTCACAGATATTATATCGAGGCTTACTTTGTGTATATTGCAGCATTTGAACTGATTGTTATGCCCACATGGAATAGAAGTCGTGGAGAAATATTTATGGTGCGTTTTTACCAGATGTATGTTATCACCAAATTTGATGAAGGACCTATGTACATTATATGCTTGTAGGCCCTGGTATAATTACTTGCTTATTGTAACTGCTATCCTGAGAATGACCTGTTAATGTAATAGACTAATCATCTAGGTACTAACATAACAAGTCTTGACAAGATTGCTACAGTTCTGCCTATCCAGTACTCATACATTCCAAAGAATGAGATTGTATCTCTAACAGTTGTCAAAATACATTTTAGGCTTACTGGCTTTGGTGCAGTGTTCAGGGTTCCTGCGGTCCTTGAAAGTCCTTGAATTTGAAAACACATTTTCAAGGCCTTGAAAGTCCTGGAAATTTGCACATGGTCCTTGCAAGTGCTTTTGGACCTTGAAAGTCCTTGAAAAGTCCTTGACTTTTAAAGGCTTCAAGGTGCGGGAACCCTGGGTGTTCTGCATTTCCATTCTAATAGCATTCTGTGGAATGTGTTGTAAGTGATAGAAGATGAAGAACTGTCCTCTTTTGTCAAAAGATTTGGCAATAACAAATTACTAACACTATTTTCTGTATTCATTTTGCTATCAAGTGACAATTAAATTGCTTTTATTCATTATGTATCCTTAATCAATATAATATTCCACTAAAGGATAGTAGTTATGATTGAAGCAGATCATGAAAGGAAGGATTGATATTATAAATGGAAATACTCAATATTTTTTGTTTTTTAATTCAAAAATAATTTTGATTCGCCAAAATGCATAGTATTACTATATAAGCAAGTAGTAAATCTGCCTTGGTTAAAAAAAAATACAATAGAAAGTAGCTCTTCCATTATTGAAAAAATGTTTTCTGTTCACTGTAAAATCTTATTTTACTAAAAATGTATTGATTAAGGTTCTCTTAAAGAGATAAAAATCAAATAAAAACTTGAAAAATAATTGACATGCTTCCTAAATGTTGTATTTATTGTTGTTGGAGTGCAATAAGTTTATGTGAAAGTAAATAATTTGAAGTTGAAACAAAAATTTCACTCTGGATATCTTCAACAGAAATTTTGTCCACAATTTAAAAACATTGTTTGTTATCAACAATGTTATCAACAAGTCCTTAGTTTTACACAAATCAATAATGCAGTTTTCTGTCATGGAGCATGCATGAAGTTCTCCAGTTTAGATCTGAAGGAATTGGCCATCATTTGTTCTTCCGGATCCAGAGCACCAGGAATTGCCCAAAGTGCCAAAGTCTCCACGGTTATCGCATTCCGCCTGACCATCAACGCTGATCTCTGTTTCTTGACACCAGCTTGTGTTGCCACCTTGGCAGAAACATAGTAGTGCATATCGTGGAGTTCTTTATCAACTTTGTCTTGATGTAAGCGAGTTGCAGACCGCATGAGATCTTCGCTGGCCATCATGATCTGGGAACCACTTGATGTTATGCTACCATTATGGAAGATGAGAGAGCCTCGCTTGAGAGTACCTCCTTTTTTAGTGGGTAGATGATGTGGATGAGTTAACAACATAAGGCTACTTTTACGATGCATTCCACCGGCATGTTTCACTCCCCCTAGTGAATGGATGTTATTGTTAGCCAAGATGCAGGACACGTGAGTACTCATTCCTGTCGCTGGGGATACTGCAAATTAAAATGGTAAGCAAAGAGAATCACAATTTAATTCCAGCGCATATGCCGCCAATGCGTGTTACTCTGTTGGTTGTGACTGAGGCCATCCTTTTGATGTGTAATAACTTTCAAGCATGCCATGTACGTAAAAATCGTGTACATGGTCAACCAATATTTCGATCGTAATAAGTAAACATGTCTTCCACTGGAGTGTATGGATTTTAACTGTAATAGCCCAATGTGCCACTAAGTCAAGTTTCACTATTTTGAAAAATTAAAAGAGTTAAAAGTTGCGGTACCAATTTTGGCTTAAAATCTCCCATAAAATACAACTTACAAAACTCCTATGGAGATTGACAATCATGGATATTGATTAAAAGGTTGACAGTTTGGTGAAAAACATGAGATTTTGATGGCTAATTGAGACCATAACAATGAAGGCATGTATCCAACTTTGCCCAACTCATTGGTATCTAAATGTCAATGATTTTTGAAGACGAGGTAAAGATTATTCAAAGCAGTGATTTTGGTGCTAAATTGAGAACACTTGTATTACTCACAATCAGCTTGGCTCAGTTGTTTACCGATCCTCTTTTTCACTGGTCCTGTGATGCCTAGATCTGTCTGCCACAGATGGATAGGTACTGAGGTCATATTTTTGGCCCGTTTTATGCCGATGTTGCTACTTGAGCCCTCACCGTATCTAAGGTAAATAGAAGTGATATTTCAGAGTTGTAAGATTTTGACATAACTTCAACACAATATAATTGCATTTAAAAATGAACACACTCACAAATACACACAGCTCAAAATATAATAATTCAGTGATTCATATACATTTTCTTGCTTTTTTCTAAAGCAAATATGTGACAGCATTAGTGGAGAACCATTTAAAAGGGTATTTTGTGATTGTAGTATCTGACATAGACGGGGTAATTGATTTCTCGCTCTGTGAGCAAGCTTGTATACGACATTGCGGTCATGGTTATACTCTCTCCACTTGAGTGAGTGCCGCTATAGCCTGCTGCGCGCTGTAGTCCATACAAGACCAACGCAATATAAAATTGAGAGTCTTGGTCAAATTTTGAGTTCAAAGCGCACGGCCAATTTTCAAAGCGCAAGCTAACGACTATAATATCTGTTCAACACGTATTTTCAAGTGTATGAGACCACATCTGGTTTCTTGAGAAAAATTCATTTACGGGAGATATTCATCATTTTCTAACTCAGTATCCGAAGATTTTCGTCTGATATCAAAATCGTGCATAGCAATTCACGTGTATTGATCCTGTGTATTCATTTTAATGTCACTGCTGCACCAAATAATTATTAGCCAGGTGATGTCAGTGTGTCCTGTTGACATTCTCACATGAGCAATACATCCAGGCTACCCTTATAATATACTCCAGGTACTTACACGTATCTAACTGCTACAGCCCTGAGTATATCAGTGACTCGGGTGAAGGTTTCATCGCTGGTTTTAGTGCCTCTTTTGTGATCTTCAAAGAATCCATGCTCTGCATTCATGTCTAAAGAATCGCAATGCTTCCCTAGACTTGATCCTATTGACACTGTGATAGAATAGTAATGGAATAATGATTTCATTGGACCTTTTGAACACCATCCAGTAAATTCACAAACCTAGCTGGGGTCATCTTTTGAGTCTTCTTTGGTATTTGTTTACATTTTGAAACTCAATAATGCAATGCTACAGGAAACCTGTAATAACTGTTATCTCAAACATTTGTGAACTTGCATTACACATGAAAACACTGCCACATACAGAGATATAGAAGGAGCTTTATGGACACAAATTCAAGAAACAGAGTTGCTGTATGGCCACAAAGTTTATTTAGGTCTACTCACACAATGATGATTCTGAGTGCACA
Organism: Amphiura filiformis; assembly: GCF_039555335.1. Classification (NCBI taxonomy): domain Eukaryota; kingdom Metazoa; phylum Echinodermata; class Ophiuroidea; order Amphilepidida; family Amphiuridae; genus Amphiura; species Amphiura filiformis. Next base: position 101,372,396 of record NC_092628.1, read on the forward strand.
GGTGTACTATAAGCTGCTGTAGATGTATCTATAGGTCTATTCAACCAGTCCATATGTTTCAACTCATCCAATGTAGGACGACTCCTTGGATCTGCAGACAGCATGGCTCGTACAAAGTCTCTACAATCTGAAGGCGTACAAAGCAAAGGTAGATGTTTCAATTTGTAGTGTCAATGAAGTATCAATACAGATGAATAGAACAAATATAGGCCAAGCTAGACAATGGAACCAAAAAGCAAAAGGAAAGCTAAGAAACATAATCAATGCAGGACAGCAATATGAAGAGAAGAAGATTCTGTCAACTTGCACCAAGTACTTTGGACAGAAACAGTTGGCAAAAACCTGTTGATGATTGGCTGTCAACAACTCAAACTTATAACCTTTTTAAAAGTTTTAAATTATGTCTTCTTCATCTCTTTCTTGGCCTGCCAAACCTGGCTACCAAAGCACACCATGTAAATGCTTGTTTCACACCATGTTACACTTTCACTTGTTTTCACATTTACTGATACCTTACAAAGTTACCATTATGTGCATTCTTCCTGGGAAAATATAATGTCCATTTTGACATGTACATCTGCCATCTATAAACATGATAAACTAATGATGTAGGGCCTACCAATTTACAAACCTTTTGAGACTCTCTTGTGAAAGCGTAGTTTTTCCTGTGGATTGTAGATAGAATCTATCAAGATATCCAAGCATTCATCATGATATGGTAGACGACCACATAGCATGCAGTATAGGACAACACCTAGGATAAATAGATGTGGAGAAAAGTGAAAGTGAGGGTGGTGAAAATGTGAACATTGGCCAAAATTTGACAATTATTATTACCCCAAATAGTGTGATTTTTAGCCTAGTTTTATGTTTTGGCTACAAACATCAGTGGCGTATATAGATTCATAGGAGCATGGGGGCATGTGACCACTCCCCCAGGTGGGGGACAGGCCCTGAGGATTGATGCCCATGACTACAACAACTAGAGAGGCAAAGCCAAGTAACAAAGCCTTAAATACCATGCAAAGCACCTACCCCCCCCTCAGAAAACAATTACTAGTACTGCCATTGGTTATGCCATTTCCTTAATACTTCTTACCTAAACTCCATACATCAGCAGCTTTTCCATCATATGGCATTCCTTCCAGTATTTCAGGAGCTGCGTAACCATAGGAACCACAATATTGATTTAACTTTTGGCCAGGAAGACACATTGTTGCAAAACCAAAATCTATGAAGTTATGGAAAGGAGAATAAAGATTTCAATTAGCACATTACAACAACACAACAAACTCCTTAAATATATCAAACAAAATGCTTTAGGAGAGCTTAATAATTATTATTTCTCTTTATCTTCTTGCTTGAAATAATTTCTTAAAATGCATGGGGAGAGCAACCACTAGGTCAATTAGATGTTATAATTGTTTAAAAATATGATTTTTTTTTTTAAACTACAATTTATGTTCACGAAATCATCTTACACTGAAGTAAAAAAAGTTTTGTCTGTTTGTCTACTTTTACTGTCTGTCTACTTGTTGTCTTTTGTTTTTCAGCCCATCACTGTCATTCATTTGTGCTTTTTGTTCCGAATCCGAGTTTGTATAATGATGTTGCTGAGTTTATTGTCAATGTTGTTGTTACTGAAGTACAGAATACTCAAGATGATAGTCGACATTTCTTCTGATAGTTAAACCAAATTTATTTTCATTTTTCTATACTACTGACCTCCAATTTTAATATCATCACGCTCATCAATGAATATGTTATCACACTTGATATCACGATGTACTATATCAAGAGAGTGCATGTAGGTGACTGCATCTAAGATGTGACGAAACATGGCTCGGGCATCTTCCTCCGCCAAATGACCTAGAAATGGATCAAAATGATATAATACAATGAGAGGAACTTAATGATTTCATAATTTCCAAAATGAGGACATTTTGAAAGAGAAATTTGTTAACATGCAAAAGTGGTGACATTTTGAGAATATTTGCAACAATTCTTTGTCAATTTGTCTTTCAAATCCATTTCAGCATTATCTTGAATTCAAACGAAGAAGCTACAAAGTCACAGAGGTGAAAATCGTTTTACGAATAAAAATTTGAAAGATCATGGGCCTACTAGAAAATTTTCTTTCAAGATATAGAGTAATATCAGATGTTTTATTGGACAAATTGAGAATACCGTTCCCTGATGAGGACCTATAATTATAATAGGTTTAAAGGCAGTACCGCAAAGAGGAGGAGGCTTTGTTTTTCCTAGCCCGAAATCCGGATTTTTGTTAGGGGCTTAATTTCCATCCAAAATGTGGACCTTTTTGAGAAATTGGCTTACATGCAAAATGAACGGACTTAATGCCCTTAAAATAAAACTTTTTGAGGCAATTTGAACAAAATAAATTGTCCCTTACTGTTTTGTTTTGAATTTAGTAGGCGCTATACAGTATGCCAGATTTTAAAAAGAGGAAGGAAAGAGAGCTGTACGAGAGGGAGGGTCCGTAGAATGAAGGAAAGAAATGTAAAGCATAAGAGACGTATTGTTAAAGAGAGACAAACAGAAAAATGAATAATCGCTTTGAATATTGAAATATTTTACCTCTTTTGTTGATGTATTTGAGTAGATCTCCTCCAGGTAGATACTCCATAAGTAGGTAAGCATGTCTATCTGTTATCATGGCTCCATCCAATCCCACCTTTGTTGAAAAAAATCATAAACATCATCATAAACATCATCATAAACATCATCATCATCATCATCATCATCATCATCATTACTATCACCATCATCATCATCATCATCATTACTATCACCATCATCATCATCATTATCATCATCATTACTATCACCATCATCATCATCATCATCATCATCATCATCATCATCATAATCATCATCATCACCACCTCCAGCATCATCACCATCATCATCATCATCATAATCATCATCATCACCACCTCCAGCATCATCACCATCATCATCATTAAAAACAACATGAACAACATTATCATCATCATTATCATCATCATCATCACCACCTCTCATCATCATCACCATCATCAACATCATCATCATTATCATCATCATTAACAACAACAACATCAACAACATTATCAGCATCATCATCATCATCATCATCATCATTACTATCACCATCATCATCATCATCATCATCGTTACTACAGTATCACCACCATCATCGTCATCATCATCACCACCTCTATCAACATCATCATCATCATCATCATCATCATCAACAACATTATCATCAACATCAATAATCATTCTTTGTGAGCCATACTTACCAACCGTTCATGTCCCAGCATTTTCATGACGGTAATTTCTCTTGGCAGGAACTTATCAATAACTTCTTTCGGTGCTTTTAGTTTGTAGAAAACTTTCACTGCATAGGTGCGGTTAGTTTTACGGCAATACATTTTCTTCACCTAATGAAAAGATATTAAAACCCGCATAATTAATTCAAAATTAAAAAAGAAAACGAAGTCTCCACTTCACCAACTCAGATGGAACATATTATCCGATGTTGCATCCATACACATTTAAATTAACAAATTAATGATGTTTAATATCTATTTATTTGCACATGATGAGGGACGTATTAGGCCTACATGGGGGGAAATTTTGCTCCCAAAATAGCACACTACTTTCAGTTACTATACTTTTGAAAGCACATTACTTCGTCAGCTATCTACTGTTGATAGCACACAATTTCGTCAGCTATATCTACTGCTGATAGCACACAAAACTTCGTCAGCTACCTATTGCTGATAGCACATTACTTCATCAACTATATTTACTGCCGATAACACACTACTTCATCCACTATCTACTGCTGATAACACACTATACTTTATCCACTATCTACTGCTGATAACACACTACTTAATCCACTATCTACTGCTGATAACACACTACTTCATCCACTATCTACTGCTGATAGCACACTACTTCATCTACTATATTGCTGATAACACACTACTTCATCCAATATCTAGGGGAGAGCGGGGAGTGTTCGCCCTATATTTTTCTGACCAGCCTAGCGATGTCAATTTTAAGGTTAGGGGTGACCTGATTAGCCCATGTGAAAGCCCTATGTCTTAGCTATATACGACCACAATTCCAGGCCTATAGGCCTTACAATAGCAACAGGATAGAGCAAACGAAAAAGTTTTGCAAAGTGGCGAACTTGCCCCATACTGGGGCAGGTTCGCCCATATGGTGGGGTAAGTTACCCTAATCACAAAAAAGGTTTAAACATTGCATAACAATAACAAATTAAATGCAAACATTTTAGCAAGAGTTTACAGGGCATTCATTCTCTTCAAGGGAGTCACTAAATTGTTGCAGGGGTCGGGTCAGGGTAAAATGTAGGGGTCCAAAGTGAGCTTAAACTTATCATGTTTACAACTTCGGGGAGATTATGGATTAGGACATAAACGGTGGTATGAGTAATACTGATACCACATAACTTTAAAAAACATGCTTTTCAGTAGTTTTACCTTGTTTAATGGCATAATTATAAATATTTTGCATAATACGCTGATGGGGCAGGTCCGCCCTCCAGTTTGGGGTAAGTCCGCCCGGGGAAGATATAGGGCGAACATGCGCCCCATCCTCAAAAGGGCGAACGTGCCCCTTGTGCACATTTTTGTATTTTCTTCAGGGTATGCAAAATACAAATCGAATAAGGAGTTTATAACTGCATTAAATCTTTGACAAATCCCATATGTTCCCAATACAGATTTTCATTAAAACCATCTGATGTATCAATGATAATACAACATTATTAATGCAAGAAAAAATTACCTTTTGGTGTAATTTTTTTTTTTTTGTTTTGGCTGCAGTTCGATGAACACGTCCCTATATGTCGCGTAGCTAATATGAGAAGTTTATAACGACCTATGTCACCTAATTTTCCCATCACCAAATTCCCCGATAGCCGTAGTGCTGAGAAACAAGGGGTGGGCGAACCTGCCCCTAGGGCGAACACTCCCCGCTCTCCCCTACTGCTGATAGCACATCACTTCTTTTCTACTGCCGATAGCACACTACTTCATCCACTATACTGACTGCTGATAGTATATTACTTCATCAGTTATCTACTGCTGATAGCACACTACTTCATCAGTTATTTATTGCTGATAACACACTACTTCATCGACTATCTACTGCTAATAACACACTACTTCATCCACTATCTACTGCTGATAACACACCACTTCATTAGTTATCGACTGCTGATAGCACGCTACTTTATCCACTATCGACTGCTGATAGCACACTACTTCATCAGTTACCCAGCAAACACAAAACGTTTTCGACATCATTCGCAAAAGGTTATAAAAGGTTGTCAGAAAACGTTTAAATGTCGGGTTATATAAAGGGTATATTAAGAGTATAAAACGTTTTCATAACCTTCAAAAAATTGAAAAAATTGATAATCAGCAAACAAAAATGTTTTACAGAAAACGTTTAAATGTCGGGTTATATAAAGGGTATAAAAACGTTTCAATAACATTCCAAAAACATTCTTGAAAACTTGATACAAAACATTTTAAACAGAATGTTATTTTGGGGTTGAAAAATTTTTTTAAGAAAAATGTTTGCCCAAAATATTTTCAATAACGTTTTCAAAACGTTTTCATGACCATTATATACCCGACATTTAAATGTTATTAAAAGGTTTTGTAAAAAACATTTCTGTGTTTGCTGGGTTCAAATATTTTAACATAATGTTATTTGAGTACCGTATTGACACAATATTTGGCAAAAACGACATGCCAAATGATCTAAAACATTCAGTTGTTGACATGTATGCCGACGATACCTTGATTTATGTTTGTAGTAAAGATGTTAAGGAAATAGAGAATAACCTAAATGAAGATCTTAATACACTCTGTAAATGGTTTGATAATAATCTTATGAAAGCAAATGTGAAGAAAACAAAAGTTATGTTACTTGGTACACCTGTTAAAACTAGTAAAATTAATCATGTTAAAGTGTATATGAATAATGTTGAGATTGAAAATGTCACATGTTTTAAATATCTTGGTGTTCAAATTGATGTTAACTTGAAATGGAAAGAGCAGATCAACAATATTTGTCGTAAAGTGTGTACAAGTCTTGCAGTCATGAGAAGAGTTAAGCCGTTTGTCCTGAGAAGTTCACTGATTACTATATACAACACTATGGTTTTACCACATTTTGATTATGCAATTACTATTTGGAGTAGCTGCAGTGTAATAAACTTAAATAAGCTTCAAAAACTCCAAAACACGGCAATGCGAATTATACTAAGTGTACCATACAGAACTCATATAAACGACATGTTACGTACTTTAGGCTTCATGAATATAAGAGACCGTATTATTTTCTTAACTGGATGTATGATGTTTAAAGTTAAAAATGAAATTGCACCCTCCTACCTCAATGATCTGTTTCGTCCAGTTAATATCATTCATTCTGTTAACACTAGAGGTAGTGTAAATGGCGATCTATATGTTCCAAAGTGCAATACAAATTATGGTAAAAGCTCTTTCCAATACAAAGGTAGCGTATTATGGAATGTTATTTCGAAAGATATTCGTCAAGTCAACTCACTAATGCAATTCAAAAAGAAACTCAAAGATGACCTGAAATTGTAGCACAACTAATTCTGCAGCTCATACATGTCATATGTTTTTAAATACTTCGTGTAGCTTTTGAATTATTTTAATTACAAAAACTTGGTTTTCATGCTGTATAATATTTATATTTAGATTTATGTAAGCTCAATTTTTTATGGTTTATAATAATGTATAATCTACGTGTATTTAATGCTTTTATATGTTTGTCTCAGGGCCCTACTGAAAATCAACATTGTAATATTTGTTGAGTAGGTTACCCTGTTTAAATATGGTTAATAAATAAATAAATAAATAAATAAATAAAATGTTTGCAAACCTAGTTTACAATAACATTTTTTAAAAACATTTAAAATATTTGTTGTAGTGTGTTTTCATACAAAACGTTTTAAAATGTTATCATGACCTTATATAACCCGACACTTTAATGTTATTAAAACGTTTTTACCTAAACCAAAAGCCAAAATATAACTTATTTAAAACGTTTGTGTGTTTGCTGGGTATTTACTGCTGATAGCACACTACTTCATCGACTATCTACTGCTGATAACACACACTACTTCATCCACTATCTACTGCTGATAGCACACCACTTCATTAGTTATCGACTGCTGATATCACACTGCTTCATCAACTTTATCTACTGCTGATAGTATACACTACTGAAATATTATATTAACATGATTAAAATATAGGTTTATCCTATTTGAAATGGGCCTACCTTTGTATATAGTCCCTCTCCTAAAACACCTTCCTCAACCAGGCCAAGTCCGAGGCAATCTAGCGGATGCGAATCATTTCTCTGGGGTAACCACAATCCGTTTCCTTTCCTTTGTAATTTGAGCGTCTCGTCCGTGTAGCAGATTCCGTCCTTTGCTTCCATTCGGGCTTCCATCACCCCGGTTTTGTTTTGGTTTTTTTACCCCTAAGTGAAGGTCTGTTACCTAAAATCGTCGACGTTCATAAACTGAATTATCTTGACAAAGATTTACGAAAGCCGGTTTATGCGAAAACCACGGGAATCAAACCGAGGAAAATTATTGTTGGCCTACATGTTATATTTCCCAGTGGGATTTCTGCACGATTGTGGGCTTAACGTGCGCGTATTGTCACCAGGGTATCACGACGCGTCTGGCGTAGCACGCGTCATATGCGTCACGGTGATCAATGTTCAATCAAAACGCGCGTTTTAAGGCCAGAATAAGGGCAGACACATTCATCCACTCGTATTTGAGATTTCTTGATACTTATGACCACTAAAATGTACTTGAAACCGATAAAATGCAACTTGTTAATATTTCCTCCTATTTTTGTTTGATATAAAATCATTATTTTATTCTTTTCAACTCCAAAAAGTCACATGGCTCAAAACAGCGTTGTAAATTGGCGGGAAATAATGAGTCAGGAATAATTATGCGAAACAATTAATTATTTGTGATTACGCTCGCGATTTGCGTTGCATGACGCGGCGCAACCTTGCGTGTATGTCCAACGCAGTAAGGGAGCTATCATCGGGGCTATAATTTTCTTCGGAAAGGGATGGGGGTCCCAAATATACTGGGGGGAGTCATAAATTTTTGGCAAGAAAAATAGGGGGTTATAAAATTTTTGATGACCAAAATGTAGGGAGTCACAAGATGACCACAAAGAGTGTGTTTATTTTATTCAAACTTCTGATTTCAATTCAATTTTAGCCTGTTTAGGGGGTAAAGGTAGGGGTGTGTGTGTGTGTGTGGAGGGGGGTTATAAAATTTTAGGAGGGTAGCAACTTTTATAAATTTGGGACCCCCCCCTTCCAAAGAAAATGATAGGTCCCTAAAGTTGCATTCGGGTTGACGCCAGCAAACGTGTGTTTAACAAAACAAAGATTTGCAGTCAAAATGCCACTCAGATTTTTCAATTATATTGAATTTTGGCGCATTAAAAGTAGACATTATGAATTCATTGGTGCAAAAAGATGCACATTTATTTTAGACCATGCACTGGATACACCTTTTACAAGCGTGAAAGTCTTTCCGTTTACAAATAATATATCCGTTTTGTGCATAATTTTGATATTTTTTTACTAAAACGTCGATTCTCACAGTTCACTTTTGACAACTTGCACGTTTTTGTACTATCGTCAGAGCACATCAAATAATAACGGAAAAGGTTTTTCGTTTTTTCAAAATTTTTGTTTCAAACAAAAATATACACCATTGAAAGCCAATAGGGTTCTTTATAGAACAAACAAAAGTTCTGTAGCCAAGAAAAAAAGGTTCTTTGTAGAACCTTAAGCTTGAAGAACCTTTAAGGAATCTTTAAGAAAGAACCCTCAAAAGGTTCTAAGTAGAATAGAAAAAAAGTTCTTTATCCAAGAAAATGATTTTTAGTACCAAAAAGGGTTAACACTAGGCCTACTTTCTACTTTTCTTAACTTTGTGATGAGTCCCTGATTGAATGAATTAGAATGTCCCTAGGCCTATTTAAATCTTTAAGGTTCTTTATAGAACTTTTAAATGTTCTTTTTAGAACCTTATTACTGCTTGGGGTTCTGCATACAGGACAAAAAAGGTTCTAAGATGAACTTTTTCTAAGAGTGTAACCTTAAAGGAGGATTTCGTGATCCTAGCATCCTCTTTTTATGACATTTGTCAGTAGATATCCACGAAATAAGCTTATTTCCAAAATTTCAGTTGATTCCGATTTTGCGTTTGCGAGTTATGCATGATTATGTGTATTACACTGCTCCATAGACAATGTGTTGTAATTTCGTTCTGGTGCACCAGAACGAAATTCAAATTTGGCGATATTTTTGCTAAACAAATTAATCTGCAAGAAATATTTGGTACCGTACATAAACATTATGTAGCCAGAGGTAGGCCTATCCAGTGGTGTAAAAATCTCAACTTTTTTTGGAAAAGTGGGGGGATGAGGCTGTGGATCACGAAATGCCCCTTTAACTCTATAACCGACACCCCATTTGCATATTGGGAATGAAGCACCTATATGCTCTACCGCTTTTTTAATTTTCTTGAATTTTGACCAACTTTGATATAAAATTGGATCGATTGAGCCCATAATTATTGGTCGAGCTATAGCGAGACATATTGGGCGTAAAGCATCCAATTTTAGGGCTGTGCAATAATTATGAGCCCTGGGGAGGGTAAAATTGGGGGGGCAAGAAATTTTTGGCAAGCTGAAAGGGGGGACAAACAATTTTTGGCAAGCTGAGAGGGGGCAAGCAATTTTTGGCACGCATTCATGGGGCGCCTTTTTAATAAAACGCTCTAAAAAGGCTTAGGAAAACAGTATGGAAACGCTTATTATGCAAATTTTCCTGCACGCTGCGCTCGCAACATATACGTAGGCCTACATCTAGACCATTTAAGGTTTGCAATTTGGGATCCCAAAATTTGGCATGTTCAAGGGGGGGGCAAGCGATTTTTGGCGGGCCGAGGGGGGGCAAGCGATTTTTGGCGAGCCGTTTGGAAATTTTGGGCTCATAATTATTGCACAGCCCCTTATCATCATTATGTTTTGGATCCAATATTTTCACACACTTGGATTCTCTAAAACGTAATAATGAGAAATAATTCACAAAAATAGGCTTAGTTGAAAAATGTTCAAAAACTCACCAAATGTCTTGTCTTGTCTTGTCTTGTCTGCTACTGCACAAAACGCCTGGTGTGGCTATCAGCGTACAGATCATGCATCGATTCGCTGATAACTTATTAAATTTTCTTCTCAATTTCAATTTCCTTACCGCCGATCAAGTTCTTGAAAGAGGCCACATCAGGAGCTATTTTGGTGGTAGGTGGCAGTGAGTTCCATTTTGGTATTGTCCGTGGATAAAGTGAGAATTTATAGCAGTCTTTGTTGGGGCGTATGACGTTATAGTTAAGTTCATGAGTTTGACGAGTAGTGCGTCTGGCTGTAGTGTTCTTGGTCAGGTGATGACTGATGTTAGATGGTGTGAACTTGTGAGTTTCTTTGTATATAGTTATGAGGCGAGCCTTTTCCCTTCTGTCTTGAAGAGTGTCCCATTTCAGATCATGAAGCATGTCCGTGACACTGCTGGTGCGTCTGTAGTCGCTCTTTGCAAATCTAACTGCCCTCCTCTGGACTTTTTCTAAATTATCCTGATGAATTTTCTGGTACGGATCCCAGATTGGGCTGCAATATTCTAGTCTCGGTCTCACCAGGGTTTTATAAGCAATCTCTTTAGTGCGAGGGGAACAGTTCCAAAGGTTTCTTTTCAGTAAGCCCAGAATGCTGTTTGCTTTGTTAACAGTCTGATTTATGTGTTTAGCCCAAGATAAGTTGCTGGATATCTCGACCCCCAAGTAGGGATGGTGATCTACAGTTTGGAGAGTAGAAGTTCCCATGCGATACTGGTGTGGAATGAAACTTCTTTGATGTGTCACGTGCATGATGAAACATTTGGATATATTGAACTTCATCTGCCAAGTTTCTTCCCAGGTACAAAGAGAGTTGATGTCTTTTTGTAAAATATCACAGTCCTCAGGAGAATTGATAGCTCTGTACAAAATCAGATCATCTGCGAAGAGTCTCACTTCAGATGTTACTCCCTCCGGGATATCATTAATATAGGCTAGGAACAACAGGGGACCAAGGACAGTCCCCTGGGGTACTCCGGAAATTACAAGTGAACTTGGGGATGCCTGTCCATCAATGACGACACTTTGCTGGCGTTTCGTCAGGAAGCCCTCAATCCAAGATTTGGTATCTCCTCTTATTCCAAGGTGGTCTAATTTTGTGAGGAGTCGTTGATGCGGAACCATATCAAACGCTTTACTGAAATCCATTATGCATAGATCAGCACGGCCACGGTTATCAAGGATCTCAGCAACATCGTTTACCAACCCAGCAAGCGGAGTTTCGCAGGATCTACCACTTCGAAACCCATGTTGTCTATCGCACAGCAGAGAGTACTTTTCCAGATGGTTCATGATATTGCTATGGATTATGTGTTCTAATTGTTTACAGGCAATACATGTCAGGGATACCGGACGATAATTACTTGGGAGTGACCTATCGCCTTTTTTGAAAATTGGCGAGACGGTAGCATTCAGCCAGTCCTGGGGTAAAACCCCTGAAGAGATGGATTTTTGGTAAATTTTCTGAAGAATGGGTGCCACACTTGAAGCACATTCCTTTAATATCCTAGCTGGAATGTTGTCAGGACCTGACGCTTTATTGATTTTCAGGTTCTTGAGCAGTTTTTCAACTCCAAATGTAGTGATCGTGATTTTTGGCATATCTGGTACAGCACTAACTCCAAGATTTGGAATAGAAGAAAGGTCTTCTCTAGTGAAGACCGAGCAAAATTGCTTGTTTAGGGTCTCTGCCTTCTCTTTGGCACTAGATGCTATACGACCCGTCAAATTTAGGGGAAACGCCAAAAACATCCCTACGTAGGCATTTTATATAATTCCAGAAGGGTTTGGTGTTATCAGTTTCAAGACATTCACCAATACTATGGACATGTTCCCGATGCAGTGTCCTCATTTGTCTGTCAATTTTGCGTCTTGATTGTTTAAATCTGTCCCAGAGTTCAAAATCACCAGTTTTTCTAGCCTTGTCATAAAGCTTGCGTTTTTTCCTGATATTTCTTTTCATGGTGGCATTTATCCACGGAACACTTGGTTTGGATGAAGTCATTTTGGATGGTATATTAACATCCATTGATTTTTGGATAGTGTTTGTAAAGCGATTCCAGAGCTCATCGATGTCCAAGTTCTGGACAACTTCTTCAGTTAATTCAGCACCAAGTTCATCGAGTTCATCAGTGATTTTACTGAAATTTGCTTTTTATACAGGTACACTTTCCGTTTTGGAAGTTTTGTGATTTTGGGTTTAATAGAAGCATGTATGACGACTATGTCGTGGTCGCTAATCCCTGGTTTTACATCCACATTGTTGACAAAAGCCGGATTATTGGTAAAACATAGATCAAGGATACTATTGTCTCTCGTTGGTTTTAAGACAACCTGCTGAAGATTGTGGTCTAGAGCGATTTCTAACATGGTTTTACTTGGTCCTGGGTAACGACCACACGGTTTGAAGGTATTTGTGACCCAATCTACATCTGGTAAGTTAAAGTCACCTAGTAGCCAAACAGAGGACTGCTTTGGGATCTTTTCAAGGAATTTTCCAAAAGGCGGACGTAATCCGAGTTTGTTTTCTGAGAGCGGTAAAATCCTCCAATGTACACTGGAGCTATGCCACTAACATGGATACTAATCCACTTCAGTTCACAACCCTCTTGGTCTAGCTCCTGTTCGTCTTGGGCAATAAGATCATTTTTAACGGCCACAAAGACGCCACCGTGGCTATCATTATTATTGTCTCTATCTTTGCGAAAAATATTGTAATGAGATGGAAAAACTTCACCGGAGGTAATATTGCTGTGAAGCCATGATTCAGAACCCACAACTATATCAGGTTCCTCTTCTTGGAGGAGGTACTGAAAGCCAGCTCGTTTTGCATGCACACTCTGGCAGTTAACATTCAATATTTTGAGAGAGCGAGTTTTAGGTTTGGATTTCATTGTTTTGCGTTTATTTGATTTATCAGTCACAGTGTGTCCACTTCTAACAGGGCTAGAAGTTTTCATAGGGCTATCAAAGTTGGAGTCCGTAGGTAAACTATCAATGGAATCATCACACAAATCGGTGAGGGCATCAAAACTGTTGTTTGATTTCAGCTCATTTAGGTCCATGAGGAACGAGGAGTGAAAATTAGGTAATCCGCAGCCATCACAGAGCCATGAGTAAGATGCATGATTGGCAAGAACGTCATACACCTCGTCGCTCATGCCCAGGCAAAATTTATGGAACCAGTTATTACAGTTCTCACATTCAATACAATCCTGGCCCCACCTGGCAGCTGTGTTACAAATTTGGCAGGGGTATTTTAATTGTTGTGGTCCTGGGTTTGGGTTAACATCCCCAGCGAGCAATAGCAGAAGAGTTAATCCCCGGGGGGCACTTCGATTTGAAATGGATATAGGTGTAGGGCTGGCACTTTCGCACCCAGGGGCATTCGGTGAGAGCAAAATGTAAAAAATATGGGGTCATTGGGTGACAGCATGATTTTTGGCATTCGGTGAGAGCAAAATGTAAAAAATATGGGGTCATTGGGTGAGAACATGACCTTTTTTAAACGGAATCTTTGGGTGAGAGCCGAAACAGCGCGACAGAAACCTCGAAAATCGAATTTCTCGTTCTAAATGGCTTCAAATTTCTTTGTTTTTTCAAAATAAGTGACAAAATCAGTGATAAATGAAAGTTGCTGTTAAAAGTGAACAAGTAAGGGTCTTTGGGTGACAGATCAAATGAAAAAATAAGGGTCTTTGGGTGACAGAGCATGTGTTCGTAAAAAATATGGGGTCTTTGGGTGACAGCGACGCTGAAAAAGGGGGTCTTAACAGCCCTACATACGCGTCACCTCCAAAGTTGGAGTGCCCCCCCTCCCCCGGGAGTTAATCTAGACGTACGGTTCAGATTATGTATGGTAAAACGTTTTGAATGGCGATAATTGTTTGTAATGCGAAGGGAGACATGGAACAGACTCACCGGGCAGTTACGGGAAACAAGTGCATCATCTATCGGCGCAGTCCAGTGATCCACATCGAGGTGGTGGCAATTCTGCAACACATGGTCCACACTGAATAGACGTATTCAAGGCACAATATAATAGCAACAAATGTCGAATAATGGGTTTCAAAATGACCCATGGTATAATACAATTCACGAAATTGCACGTAGATTTAAAAATGGCCGCCAACCGCGGGAAACATGAAAAATTTTATAACTCAGTATACACCAAAATGTTTAAAAACTGCGAGGTTAAAAACAGCATCCACTGGTACACGGAGGTTTAAAAACACTTAGAATCGCGAAAATAATCCAGTATTGAAGAAATATACGAGGAAATGATACAGTTAACGTAATCCACTTTCCACAAGTCAGCACACAAAGTAGCGAGTTTACACGTAGATAAAAAATGGCCGCTACCCGCGGGAAACGCATGATGCACCAAAAGCATGATGCACCCAAATTTCAATCATAAAACATTATTTTCACCCAACTTTCAATATTTTTTGACGAATTTCTTTTTTTAATTTTCGAAAATATATAAATTGAAACCTGTTCGGAACGTCTTTCCTTCACTGTTTATCTTTTCAATCTTGTGCATGTAAATGTTTCAAACTTACCGCGCTGCGCTGCTGAAAGCTGTTCGTCTTCGTTTTGTATCGCTTACCGCCCAGCGTTAATAGGTACGGGCAACATACACAACACAATTTATTTACTTATTATAATAATTTATCACGGTCATGATCAAAAGAGAACAAAAATGACCTCGCAAAGTCTTATGTTAATTAGAAATAGTAGAATGGCGGCGGCAGATTTCGGGCCCGATTCTGGTGGACGTGTAAAGGTATAAACATTGTTGTAAAATTAAGAATAAAGATAAACTTACTTAGTCGGAGACGGTAGGCGGACGGTCAACGAATTCGGCAGTCTTTCCCTTTCGCTTTTCATGTTTTGCAATCATGATCTCAGAGTTCATCATCTGAATCAGAGTTTCCGAATTCTACAGTCTTGCTCAATTATAAAAGGGAATTTCGTGATCCACAGTCTCATCCCCCACTTTTTTCTCAAAAAAGTTGAGATTTTTAGGCATTTAAAGTAAAATAAAAAACACATGTCATGATAAACATGTATGTTTCACGTCCGGGTTTTTGAAAAAAAAGGAGGAAGAGGGGGCTTTTTATTTTTTATCGCAAAACCAATGTAAATACCCATAATTAGAGCTGTTTTAGGGCACACAATGGAAAAAGGAGGAGGCCTCTTTTTATTTGTTCTGAGAGATAGACCCCCTCAAATTATCACAAAACCTTCCAAAAGTGTTTCTTGATTATCATCAGCAAGGCTATAGAAAGTAGGTAACCCAGGCAAACCTTAGTTAACACATTTGCTGGTCAGCCAAATTCGCCGACGATGTCAATGCATTTTTACATAGAAATTTAAAACTTGTGCCCGAAGAAAGAAACCTACATAAATATGTTTTCTATACTTCACTTGACCCAAATATATGATTTTTATGGTGATAAGTCACCCGCACATGGAATTTTAGAGGATTTTGATAGCAGTTCCATTAAAAAAAGCTGCTATCGCCATGAGACTAAGATCTAGAAACACCCCGAAATGCCGTTTTGGGGAATTTTGCTAGCTGAATCTTTTTGATGAAAGTCAGTCTTTGACAAGATGTAACTTTGCTACGGAAAGTGCTATGAAAAAAAGGTTTTCAGTTTTGGCTTTGTTTACTCAAGGGCTTTAATTTGATATATAAAATGATGCAGTTTGATGGCAAATTTGAATTCACCTAGCATACCTATAGAAAGCATCTCTACTTCCCTGGCAAATTTGAATTCACCTGACCTTTCATACCTATTAATTTACATACACATATATTCGCATGTCACAAATAGGTCACCCAAAAATGGAGGGGCCGTATTAAAAACATGAAAACGCTTTCTTCGCACTTCAAACTTGGTTTATTCTAAAAGTATAGGCCTAATACCTATTGTAGAAAGTTTGGTGTCATTTTGTAGATAATTATGTTCTTTATCAAATACAAAAAAAACCCAAGTCAATTGGACAACTACTTTGAGAGTTATACTTCAATATGTAACATGTGTCAATGGAGGGGCCGGGGCGCGTGAGCCGGGGGCGGGTGAGCTGGGGCGGGTGAGCCCCATAGGATTGTACACAAAATTGTGAAAATATGGCAAACTTCAAACCTTTGTATCTTAAAAAGTACAACTAGCATGGACCACAAATTGCACATATATAATCCTGGACTGTACGTAGATCTACCTCATAGTAGATCAACTGTAACAAAAGATGTAACTAATTAATTGCCTAATTAAATGCTAATTAAGACAGTTTTCCATATGTTACTGTACAAAATTTACACGTAATGCTCCGACATTTCTAAATGGCCTATCTCTTGCCTGAAACACCCTGCTTTTTCAAAAGTACACATATTTTTAAGGAAATTTGATGAGGAATTCAATTATGCTATTAGTTTTAGTGCCAGACATGGAGGAAAAAAGTTTTAATTGATAATGTCATACAAATTCTAAAATTATTTTACAATGTTTGTCCACCCTGTATGTTTAACGCAAGAGATACCAAAGTTTTTCTTCCTAATTTGTTTGAAGGGCCCATGCAATGTCTTTCTGAATCCATATTTATTTTGAGCTACATAGCTTTCAGAAAAAGAAAATATGGGGTTTACCATGACAAGAAAGATGCTAATTTTGTTGATCTTCCACCCTGTATATTTCTTACCCACCCTGTATTATGATGTTATACTTTGTTGATTTGTCATCCTTGTAATATAAGCTTTCCAGAAATATATACTTATAATGGTCTACAATGTATTCATTAAAAGTTGTGTCGAAGTGAATCAAAATTGGTGATATTTTTATCATTTAAAGGAGTGTTTCGTGATCCTAGCATCCTCTTTTTATGACATTTTTCTTTACATATCCACGAAAAAAGCCTATTCCCAAAATTTCAGTTGATTCCGATTTTGCGTTTGCGAGTTATGCATGATTATGTGTGTTACACTGCTCCATAGACAATGCGTTGTAATTTCGTTCTGGTGCATCAGAACGAAATTCAAATTTCACGATATCTTTGCAAAACGAATTAATCTGCAAGAAATATTTTGTACATAAACATTATGTAGCCAGAGTTTTCCAGTGATAAAAATCTCAACTTTTTTTGAGAAAAGTGGGGGGATGAGGCTGTGGATCACGAAATGCCCCTTTAACATTATGTTACACAAAAGATGACTAATTCATGACATGTGACCATATGTATGTTGCTCGAGAAGTCCACAAATTTGATTTGATTTGCTTACCGACAGTGACCGATGAGCATTGTGAGCTTCACATTTAATTAAAAATCTAGTCGGATTTGCTGAAACATGACACTTTAAAGCAATGGAAGTTTTGAAGTAAACACAGCTGATCGCAACAGCCAATTGCATCAAAAATGTTGCTAAAATTGCATTTCAATAAAATTTCAAAATAGGCAATCTCTCGGTCAAAATCTGTCATATCTGCCACTCTGTAAATGTAGTCAAGTAAAGATGCAGTTGACTCATCAAAATAACTTTCATTCATATTTCAACATTAACAGAATATTAGAAAAATAACACCTGTTGCAAAAAATATCACCGGTGACCTACTGAAAAAGGATAGCAACATACTGACGTACGTTCCTCTAGCATAGAATGTGTTGTGTATTATCATGAAGTCCTGTGTGTCATGTGTAAATTCAAAGATGGTCATATGTGTCTTTATAGTTATTAGTAGGACCCCTAACCAGGGTCTTAGCTAGAAATTGAGGGTTGCCCATCAATCATTTGAATAAAATTGCCTGTCCTAATTTGACCTTTAAAACATAGCCCATTGGGGGTTCAAAGAGTTCAAGTATGTGCTTATATGTGACATGATCAAGGGGAATGAGTCACATGTCGACCCTGGTCGAAAATGAGTTTTACATTTGTTTCTAAAGAGAACATTTAGAGCTTTCAGAAACTGAAAACCCCATGTTAATAGGACTTTTCTTTGCAAAGTTATGTCAATTTATCAATCACTAAAAACAATATAAAACAAAAGAATTTTAACACTTTCTTTGCCAGTATCTCAAAATCAATATTAGCGACATCCGACTCATTTCCCTTGATCGTGTCACATATGGCCTTGTTATACAAATTGGGTCTACTAAAAAGGTCAATTAGCTTCTCAAAAAATACAATTTATAATATAGCATCTGCCAAAGGCATTAATTTTGCCCGTCCCAGGAGCAAACTCCCCGTCTAAAATGACGGCCAGACGGGTGGCTAGCTAAGACCCTGCCCCTAACCATGCTAGCGTAACATCAAGTAAATTTCACCAATTTCTACATGTTAGTTTGTTACTGTTGTAACTTCAGTTTAAAACCAAAAACAGCATATAGCATACATTGATGCTTGATGTCTCGACTCCTAGAAAGTTTCTACTTACAAGTCCAAGGAGACATTTTCTGCAAGCTAAAAGTGTAGGACTCTTGAAGCCCATTTTCATGGTAATATAGGCCTACATTGTGTGTAAGAAAAGATTCTAAGAAAACATATACATGTAGGGTGGATATACATGTTCCTCACTGTGGGTTGAAATTGTATTCGATTAACCCTTACACCCAAAAATACCACAGAATACCACGATGAAAAATTCAGCGCATGCATGCATCCCAGGGTCTGCGATGACGCAATCACCCAGCAAGTGTCAAATGCTCACGGAATTGCTGGCCGGGCAGCAATAACCCGAGTAGCTACCGGTCCGCGATCGTGCGGCTGGCATGCGGGGGGTCAAAGGTTCGAATCCCGGGGGTGCCAAGTCAAAAATTCTTCTTCTTCTTGAAAGATTCGGATCTTCTTTGACTTCCGATAGCAAAAAGCATGGGTTAAGTGATACTTGAGGTTTTTATTCGTTTTTGCAGGAATAACCCTCGTGAAGCCAATTGTGTACGGTAACTTTGCAAGATATTTCGGCAAGAAACGTGAAGAGGATGGCCACACTCATCAGTGGACTATTTATCTGAAGCCATTCAGAAATGAGGTATGTTCTTAAAATGTTGGCGATAGTATGATTTTAACCAGATGAAGCGGCTGACTCTACCATATCCAGATCCAGAATGTTAAAACAGGCAAAAATATTTGAATGCGAGAGTCAGTTACCTATAGAGGCAACTGTGATAAATTCAGACCATGTAGCAAACTCACCAAACAATCAATATAGACCTACATGACATGTACAAGAAAATGTATTTTTAATAATCATGTCATTCATGATGTTTGGCTGTCCGGGCGGAAGCAAATTCATTAATCTACTCTGCAGCCTCAAAAATTGTTCCTAATTTCTCTTGGTCAGTATTCAATTTGTGTAGTAAATGCAATTTGGTTTTTGAATATGTGAATTTGAAATTACATATCCTCTTGTACAACTTATTATCAGCTAGTAGTAACAGAGCTACGGTACATTTGGGCAATTCCACGGTAACTCGTGCTACACTTTATGGCGTCCTTTTACATACTTTGTGCTCCAGCTTTTAAATTGATTTGATTGGAATCTGTATTTTTGTATTTTAATACCCAACAGTCAATGCTAGTTCCTCATAGTATTGCTAATTCAGGATATCAACTTTTGTATGTATGGGACAGCTGTAAAAATCGGTAACTTTCGTACTACTGAGCAGAGGACATGCTTAAAAATCACTCATTTTTATTTTGATGGTGTGCTAAAACAAAAAACACTAAAGCCTTATTGATTATATGATAAGTAATTGCTATAATAAGGTTTGTTTTGGTATACCTTAAAAAGTTGTGCCCCTCATAGTTTTACATTGACTGGCAAAAAACATGGTAACTCGTACTCACGGTAACTTTCGTGCTACAGTTTGTCCGCCATATATAAAATGGTATTGTTCATCTAAATGTCAATTTTTTTTTGATAACAATTCCTCAACAACTGGTGCAATGATCAAATAACTCAATCTATGTACAAATAAGCCCCCAAATAACCCATCTATGTACAAATAACACTATTCAGTGTATGTACCAGCATACAATGTACCACACACATTACATACAAACATCCCAGCCTTACATACGCCTTGCTTGATCCTGTTTGGATATTTTATTCTAGGGCTTAAATTTAAACAGTTAAATTGAACAGTCAACAATTGATAAAACTTTTACTTCCATGTTATTTGACTCTAAATTCCCTCACAAAACTTGTAATGTTCATGGTTATTTGCTCTGTAAGTTTTTTAAAAATTGCTTTCTGAGTTATAGAATGTTTGGTCATCTTTTGGTTGAGACCATTTCCTGCTTGGTGCAAATACTCTACAGTTTGCCCGATTTCAATCACTTCACTAAGCTGGAAAATGAGCCTCATTACACTCAACAACAAACCAATTTCCAATACAAATCTCAGAACTATACAAATCTCAGTATCAACAATGTCACTGTGGCTGTTAATCTCAGGATTTCCAGTATCTATTTTGTTTGTTTTATTTCTTCTTTTGCCTTGGTTACTCATTCAGTGGATGTTTTAAGGTATCCTCTGTTCTTCCATGAGGCCCATATTAATTGATTGGTTCTTAGACTAGATCCTAGGGGGTGGAGGGCTAAACATTTTGGTTGCATCATTTTGACCAGGTATTGATAGTGGGATATATGCTAAATAGCATGTTTTTTTAGAGAGACTGTACAATGTAAAGTCTTTGAGCTTAAAAAAAAAGGACTTTATTGGTGTGTGCAAAAATTTGGTATAAATAAATTTACACTATTTTGGCACATGATCTGGGTGGAAACTGGCTCCTTGAATCTTATCTCTATCTTTGCCTTCCATATTTTTACTTTAATTTTCCTGCGACAGGAGGTCACTTTTCTCTTTAATTTTTGGCCCCCCACACATGTGTGGTTGCCTGGTTGTTTGTTTCTTTCTTTCTTTGTTTGGCTGTCGGGCGGAAGCAAATTCATTAATCCACTGTACAGCTCCAACACAATAACTACAAACTTGGTACGGTATGGTGATAGAATAATGGTGGCTTGATGTGCTGTGTAGTTTTGTGTTATGTTATTTGCATATTTATGAATATTAATGAGCTTATTTACAAATTTTGCCTACATTTTCATTAATCCACTTTGCAGCATTATAAACACAATAACCAATCAACTTCAAACTTTGTTTGGTTGGATATGGTGGCCTGATGTGCTGTATAATTTTGTGTCATGTTATTTGCATATTTATGAATATTAATGAGCTTATTTGCATATTGCATATTATTTTTTATTTACAAACCTTTGTTATTTACACTTTTGTGTGTGTGTGTATGGGCACCTTAATTACTGAACTGCATAATTCTAGTTTGTCATGGGGCAGGCTTCCCCTCCCCCACTGGCTACACTGGTGCTAGAAAGCTGTTACCAATATCATGGTCACATATAAATGCATATTCATGTAGTTGGGAGATCCTCTATTGCTGCCAAGTGGTAGATTTTGCATTACCTTTGCTGGTACAGGGGGAAGTGGGCTATGGTAACTCGTGCTACATCGGTAACTCGTGCTACTGGTAACTCGTGCTACAGTTTTAAATGGGTCATTATTATGTGATGGAGAGTGTTTTGTACATTAATTTCTTATTTTTACTCAAGGCACTACTAGTAGAAGGAAAATAATAAGTGGCATCAATTAAATTGCCAACATTTTGAAAATATATAAAAAAATGCATCTTTCGGTAACTCGTGCTACGCCATATTTAGTGCTATGAAAACGCAATGAAAGAAAAAAAATAGTTACCAATACCATGGTCACATATAAATGCATATTCATGTAGTTGGGAGATCCTCTATTGCTGCCAAGTGGTAGATTTTGCATTACCTTTGCTGGTACAGGGGGAAGTGGGCTATGGTAACTTGTGCTACATCGGTAACTCGTGCTACTGGTAACTCGTGCTACAGTTTTTAATGGGTCATTATTATGTGATGGATAGTGTTTTGTATATTAATTTCTTATTTTTACTCAAGGCACTACTAGTAGAAGGAAAATAATAAGTGGCATCAATTACATTGCCAACATTTTGAAAATACATAAAAAAATGCATCTTTCGGTAACTCGTGCTACGCCATATTTAATGCTAGGAATGAAAGAAAAAAAAAAAAAAAATTAGCCGGGGATTATTTAAAATGTGTTGGATGTTTTTTGAAGACCATATTTCAGAGATATAAAATGTATCAAATTTAAAAGAAAAGTGCCCATGTTTAATAAAATAGGCCCACTTGGAAAATATCCAAGTTGAACAGGAGTTTTTCACTTAAAATACACTCTCCAAAGAAACTTTAAAAAAAAACCCAAAATGTTAGAAAAATGTCGAAAAAAGTTTATAACTTGAACCTTACATCTGTTTGGAATAATATAAAAGTTAAAAGAAATATATATTGGCAATTTCATTTTTTTGAGTCATGTCCACTTTTGCTTGGAATTGCCCATTTATTGATAATTGACAATTTACTTTCAGTTGAACCATTGTGACCTCTTTATTTTCAGGACATGTCAGCATATGTGAAGAAGGTCCAGTTTAAGCTGCATGAAAGCTATCCTAATCCGCTCAGAGGTATGTAATCATCAATATTAAAATTAGGCTTGTTGTGCATTATGGAGTTATCGCAGGACTTTTGAAAGAAGGAGCAATAGCATTTCATCAAATATTATATTCTAATCAAAAGAGCTTATAAATCTGAGATTAAGTTCAAAAGACCAGTTTGCATCTGACATCAACTCCATACAGCCTGTGATTGGTTAGCAGTGCATAAAATGGCAGGTTAATTCATCTGATGCCGTCATCAGAGAAAAGGAATCACAGAAAATGGTGTAATAACACGGTGTTAAATCTCTGAAATTTTACAAGCAAAAGGCAACTTTTCTAGACATTTTGAGACGGGTTGTATGTTTGAATGTGCAAAATTAACTAGGGCAAGCTGTTTTACCACTGACTTTAGAATTTTCAATCATCGATTCATCATGACAAATTGTTTCTGAGTTTGATTGACAGATGTCAGATGCAATTAGTCTTGTTTAATTCAGTCTTCGATTGTTGTTTCATTCATTCATCTTTATTTCATTCAATAATAAAATACAACAGGACAACAACAAACACAAATCTTGAATCTAAATAAAGGCCCATTCATACTTCACTGTATTTGTAGTGCATTCTGTTAAATTGGCTGTTGAATCTCCATCGCTTCCGTCACAATTCCCAAAACTTAATTTACTGCAGAACAAAACAGGTTAGTTGGATGTTGAGGCTAACCTTTTGATGTCCATTTTGATTTTGATGTATACTTTCTCTGACCCTGTTGTTGATGTGTTTCTTCATAATTATTTTCAGTTGTCACAAAACCACCATATGAAGTTCAAGAGACAGGTTGGGGAGAGTTTGAAATAGCCATTAAAGTGTTCTTTATAGATCCAAATGAAAGACCGGTAAGTTGGCTCCTATGATATCAGTGGGTTGCAGCCAATTGTTTTATGGCAAGGCAAAGCTAAGCAATTGTCATACAGCAGTTATCTTATTTTATTCCCTGTTCCAGAAAAGTACTGCAATAGTGTTTTTGGATTCAAAAAAATATCTTGTTTTGCGAAAAGAAACATACCGTATTTCGTCAAATAAACGCCCCCGGGGGCGTTACATTTTCCCAAGGGGGGCGTTTATTAGAGGTCATTTTTAGCACGACAATTCCTGTTAAAATCATTAGGTAAGCTTAAAAGTCATGCTAAAATGACGAACTATGAACTTTTGACACTGACTTTTGGTTCACTTCCGGGTTTCTGATGCAGATTTTCGCCATTTATTGCTGCTATTACCGACCATGTGAGCAACTTGGTAAGCTTACTACACAAGATAGCATGGAAATATCGGAATTTTTGAAACATCTTGGTTGAAAAAAGTGGTGGGGGGCGTTTATTTGAGGGGGGGCGACTATTTGACGAAATACGGTAGCTAAATCCCAATTCTTAGTTAGTTCTACTAACCTCATATGCCATCATATCTTTAGGTATTGTGGTCTCAGGTTCTAACTCGGAATAAAAGTTACATTTTAGTAGCTTTCCAATTTGAGGGGAAATGGACCCAAAACATGCAATTTTGCATGATCTTACAATTTCAGTCACAAAATTCAACAACTTGGCACAAGTGTATAAAATTTGGAGTATAGGTCATGAGTTTGCTCGTAAATTTAATATTTTATGTTAATTTTGATAATTGGTTGTAAAAGATGTGTGAAAATGTGTTTTCTATAAATTAGAATATGCATAAACTGAAATTTGTCTTAGTACGGTACAAGTCTTTGACTTTAACTAAATGATTAGGATTTAGCTATGTTTCATTTGGAAAAACAAGATAATACTTTTTAATCACAAAAAAATGCTGTATTTTTCTGGAATCAGGAGTAGGTAATAATGATGGTTGGTGTAGAGCTAGTAGCTATTAACCTATCGCTTGGATCCCTGCAAATCCTGGTTTGAAGCTAAACGTGCTGGTAGATAGGGCAGTGTTAAGAAAAACAAAAACCCAAAACCGCCTACTAGACCAACCCTAAAAACTATGGTTGTCAACTTCCAGAGTATAAAGAACAAAGTAGCGGAATTGGCAGCCTGTCTTGATACACACAACCCTGACATAGTAATTGGAACATTTTCAAAAATACCTGCAGAGTATGGGAGTTGTGAAATCATGCACACATTTCTGGGGCCTGTATATATAAAGTAAAGTTATTAAAGTGAATTTTTAGTCTGATGAATATTTTTATTTTCTTTGACAGGTTACAATGTACCATTTTTTGAAGCTGTTCCAGTCACCCACAAACTTGACGTTAGGAAAGAAGACGTTGGTATCGGAGCACTATGATGAATTGGTATGCTAGCACACATTCTCTATCTTAGAGAATTAGAGCAATGTTGACATTTTTATAGCAGCTTTTTGACCCAATATGCAAGGAGAGTGTGAGAGAATTGCAGAAAATAAAATTTTCTATGTTTTGCCTGCCTTGAGGCCAGATTCACAATGTAATGTAAAGTGCTAATGTTTTACGGAAAACAGGAAAAAATCACAGAATCCGAGTAGAAGATGGAAAAAAGCAGAAAATGTGGATAACAAACACTGAACATTATTTGAGACTTCACTCCTATGGACTCAGATTAACGTTAAACATTTTTTACATAATAAACCATTGTGACTGAATGACGTGTGATGCTATAATTTGGTCCATGTGTTTTACACTTTCATATTTTGTAAAATATTTTTGATTTTATTATAAAAAGTAGTAGAGGGGAACTTGTTGACCCTATATATAGCAATACAGATTTCTGTCACAAGCAATGATTGAATCACCAGTATCATTTGCACTAATTGCTACCAGCATGTGATCAGTGATTTGTGCCTCTATCACTGCAACTGCTATAGTCCATATCCCTTCCTCCAGGCAGTAAAGTAAACTCAATTTTCTCAAAAACTGCTCATTTTGGCAGGAATATGTTATGATTTTGTGCTTGATGCAACAAGTTGGATTCTGTGCGTCATTTTCTTTCTGAAAATGTTTACTTATATAAATATCATCATTACGTTTAGAGGTGCAATAAAAAAAACATCTAAATTACTGCTCCCAAGAAAAGCATAAGGACTATAGCTTGAGGGACATAATTAGGCCAAAAAAATAAATTGTTTGGTTGCCCTTCCGAGACAAAAATTTGGAGGGTCGGTAGGTAGATCTTTTTTTTTTTTTTTTTTTCATGGACTCTTACTCAATTTTCCTCCATTTTGAAATGGCTAGTATTGACAAATGCTTGATCATTTTATGGTAAAAAAATTGTGTGTTTTTGGACTGGATTTAAATAGAAATACTTCTTGTTTTCAATCAAATATGTATTTGATAAATAAAATGAGTGAATAACAAATATAAAAGTCCTTGATTCTGTCCAAATTTAAGGTTTCTTCTAAAAAAGTGATTGAAAAAAAAAAACCCTGACCCAAGATTTCCAATTTTTTGGGTCAGTCGGTTGAGGGCAACCAAACATATTTTTTTTTTTTCATTATAATGGGTAATTCCTTACCAAGATGCGACTCTGGATGCTTCATTCACTGTATAAATGTTACTAGTAATGCCAACATCTGGTATTCACCATTATCATATTATTTTCTCTGGTAGATATTTCTGGACCCTACTGCTATGATGCAACAACTGCTGATCTCTGTCAGACCTCTCACATTGGGTGCCCATAAACATGAAACAGATTGTAAGTGTATCGGTTTTTTGTTCAATATCTCTGTAATAGAAGCTGGCTATAACATTACTGATTGTTGCCATTTATGCTGTGGTTTGTGTTTCTGATATTATTACTTGAATCTTCTGTATCATGCTTGTTTCTTGTTTTAAAATTTGCGGTGTGATCAAGCAAAGTCAGTCTGAAGTCGGGCATATTCAATTTTCTACATGATTGTATGATTGCAATGCTACATTTTGCAGAAAACGCCTTAGAAATTGAACAGTTAGTGCCAAAGATATGAACAGTTGAAGTGTTTCCAAAACAGTATGCAACAATAGAAATTATTGTCTTTGTTTGGCTATATCTCAAAATCAATATATCCGACTTCCCGACTGATTTTGCTTGATCACATCACATATTATAATAAACAAATATACAAATGCAATAAGCAAGTTGTTGTATTCATGAAAGTCCCTTAACAGCGAAACTGTTGTTAAAATTATCCATACATGAAATCATGGGGAAAAGTAAGTCTTGTACTGATATTTAAAGATTTTCCTCATTGTTGCAAAAGTTCCACCATCCTTATGACAGAAACCAAGCCATATGTTATGAACACAGTTTGCCTTTATACAATCAATCATTGCAATTCATTTAGTCTTTTGGGGCATCACTTTTGAAGTGGAAAGTGATGCAATTTTTCTTTAAAACACTGTACATAATTTTTGTCAATTCAATATCATGGGATTCACATTGGGCAAATTTGTGTAAAACACTTAAATTTTGTGAGGTATTTAATTTTGCGAATTTCGGGAGGACCTGAAATTCATGAAATTAAATCCCCCGTGAAATATAAAATTTTACATTGAAACTACTAGGGCTGTGGTCGGCACCGTTTTTTATTGTCGACATGTCGATATAATTAGATATACCGCACGTCGACAGTGTGTCGACATAAAAAAAAAAAAATTAAAAAAAAAATTTCAAAAAATATTTTTGGCCAGAAAATCAAGTTATAGGCCCAAACTGACTTGTTATTCAAGGTTGAAACCAGAGAAATACTGCTACTCAAAAAAAAAAAAATGCCAATTTTTTTTTACATATTTGGAAAAAGTTGTACATTTTAATTACTTTTTTTTCTATTGAACAGCTAGCAATGCATACTAATTCAATGTGTCCCTGACAAAGCAAAGGTAATCAAAATGTACAAGTTCATCAACTTTGTAAAAAAAATTGGCATTTTTTTTAGTAGCAGTATTGTCGGGATACATGCCTTATGTCGACATAATGTCGACATTATGTCGACATAAGGCATGTCGACCACAGCACTAGAAACTACCAGTAAATCTTCTGGATTCGCAAATTTAAAACCCTCAGAAAATCCTGCTTTTTCTCAATTCACAAAATAAAGTACCCGCAAAATGTAAGTGTTTTACTGTATTTTAAAGAGGCCATCCCACCTTTGGTGTACGTTCCTTAGGGAATTAGTCAAGGTGGAAATTTATCCATGTAAATTATGTTCTGTCTGTAGTAATAGGTGGAGGCCAGTTTGTGTCTGTGGTGACCTGACTTGAGTGGGAGGGCCCCTTTTAAACTCTCTAATAAGAAAGCTAGTGTACAATTTGGTCATTTTGGTTTTGTTTGTCTTTTTACAGTTGCTGAACTAGAAGAAAGGACAACAAATGCTCTACAAGCAGCGAGGAAAAAGATTCGTTTTGAAATCACAGAACTAAACGAAAGATTAAAACAGAGCAAAGACACTATACTTAATTTCAAAAGTGAAATTAAGAGGTTAGAGGACTCTGAATTCACCAGGGACAAAGTGGCTTTATGATGGCAGTGTAAACTGTTGCCAAGTCTTGCAACAATTAGTTTTACAAATGTAAGATCGTTGGATTGAATTTCAAAGACTTGGAGATGATTTTACATAGGCTTGCACTGTATTGTAAGTCCTCTATATCATGTTCCAAACCATGAGCTTGTGGTTGGTTGCAATTGCAAGTTCTTTTTGGTAAGGACCAATGTTCAATCATGTCAGTTGTGGTAAGTGTTGGTAAGGCTAATGAAAGGAGGAATAAGACTCTGATACCAGGAAGCAGTTGTGTTTAATGAGGACAAAACAAGGTTTTTGTTGTGGCATATCAGAACTATTTAGAATTGGTGGGAGGTCAATTTCGCTAAACTGTTCATTGTAAACAAAATGTCAGACGATCATATGCCCTCCAAAAGATTGAATAGGTTTGAAGTCTATGATATACAGAGATTTTAAACAGTTCTCTCAACAAATATTTGACTTACTTGATATTTCATCCCACATCCATGGGATTTCATCAGAAAGTGAGCTGGAGCAGTAAACACCTAGTCAAGTCTGCTGCAATTTGTTATGTAAATATAATATGCTCCCTTAAAATTTATATATAAATCACATGTCTGTCCATCAACATAATGGTTGCACATGGTAATTTCTTCTGTTTCTTTGATAGTCAGGGATTAAGATTCCCTGAAGCTCAATGTGAAATTGGAATCCACTCTATTGGAAACCAAGACCACAAACCAGGACCAACATAATGTTCTCGGCCGTTTCCACTTTCCAGCGATGGCTACAATTTAAGACACATCTCCTGTAATATCATATAAGCAGGGGAGACCTTAGTTTGTGAATTGAGACTTTTAGCAATTTTTTGCTTATTCACCGATCGCATGTTCATATGAAAATGAGGTTCTACCCACAAAGTGTGTGCGTAGTACGTACACCTATCAAAGCTGTTTGTTTTGATGTACAATTTTTTATATGTATGGAAATAAATGAATTTGATTTGATTTGAATTTGATTTGATTTGATTTATCAAACACATGCTTTAATTACCGCGTATGCTTTGCAAAATCCTTCTGGCGCATTGTTAGAAAAGCGCGAGGAACATTAATGCATATTTTGCACATGCGTTTGCTGGGAGAACCTTGTTTTGGTAGCAAGATGACTGATCCATGCAAAGGGCAAATTGTGTGCTCACATTCAAAATATGATTCAATGCCTGGTGGACAAATCGACTGATCAGTGCAAGAAGTGTGAAAATTTGGCAATTTACACACAGTATATTGTAATCATCTACACATGGCAGCTATTGCACTTACCCACTTCTGGCACTGAGTAGTAGAAATATTTGGGTATCACAGTATAGACACTCATGAAATATAATGTTAGATATGATTTACTTCACTTTTTCACACAATCTGCGTGTTTACACTGAGCACTCTGTATTTTTACCCGGTATTACCTGGTAACTCATAATCCGATTTAGGCAACAACCAGCACATTTCTACTGATGCTTAAAATAAGGATTGTGGTTTGTATCGGAAGTACTGAAAATATTTTCTTGATCCCCCAAGCTGCTTTAGTTTTAAGGTCACGATGTGATACATAAAATGTACATAAAAGAAGTTCAACACCTGGCAACCGTTAACCGTTGTGTTTCCACTGACAGAAATACCAGGTGTCACACCGCATGGTCTACCTCATGAGGTGGATCACGGTTACCGGGTGTCCACACCGCATCACTCTGAACCGATCTGTTTCCACTGAGCACATTAACCGGTAACACTCTAAACTAAACCACATTACCCGCCAACCGTTCCCCAGTAGATACACGCAGAATGTTGCTATTGAGGGTTGCATTCATAGAATATATCTGCAAGTAAAAAGTTGGTTATTAAATGAACATGGCTTCCTTGCCGTATTTGACTCACCCTGTATAAGACTGCATTGTACATGGAATTTGAGGAATGTAACAGTATAAAGCAGTGTTGTGTTATGAAATAAAAGCTGGTCAGGTCTCCATCATTCAGCAAATGATGCATTGCATTGGGCAATGGAGAATTCGGAAGTGTCTGAAATGACCAAAAGTATTATGTAAAAACAATTCCATTTTATTTTGCACTTGCTTCACTCACATTTTTTCATCCAGACCAAAGTCAATCCACTTTTTCCAAAAAAAATCTGACATCAGATACAGCAGTTCCTAAAACAAAATCCTCAAAATGCCAAATCTGTGTCAGTCCGGCTTGTATTATGCCAATTTTACCAAAATAATACACATTCTTATCAGAACAGAAGAGTATGGTTCCATGACTTCAAATTAAGTCAAGCTTTATTTCCAATTATCACATCAGTGATATTGCAACCAGCAAAAATGTTCAGACACTTGTTAATTTTGCGCATCCCAACTCCCTTTAATCAATGTCGAATGCCAAAAAATAGTTAAAGGTGGTTGCGCTTAATGTCTACTCCAGGATTGTTTCCAGGGGGAGTAAGCAAGTATATGACATGAACCAAAAACATATCACATATTTTCAACCTCGTGCACAATTCACAGGAATTTGATCTTCAAAACATCAAGTGTCCCAACGATTTTCACACAAGATTGGAGGTATCAAGTGGTAATGGGTGATGTAACACAAAGATCACCAAGGTTGGGAATTATTCCCTTTAAGCTTAGGGTTGGTCGTAACCATGTAATTATGAAAACTTTCGGGCCTCATAACTGCTAAATTATTGGTCTAAAGTATATAAAAGTATACATATTTAACAAAGACTTGATAAATTCATCTGTGAGGTCAAATTTGGGCCAAAATGCTTATTTTGCCCCCCCCCCCCATGGCTTTTTTGGCTCACCTCTTTTTCGTTCAAGTTAACAAAAAAGTTATTGGGCCAAAAATTTTTATTAATTTTTAAAAACTAGATAAAAATCTAGGAACCATTTTTTTTTTTTTTTTTTTATTTTGACCAACTTTGAGAAATTTGCACCAAAAATGGTCAAAAAATGCAAAATTTTTATAAAAATCATAAGAAAGCCTGATTTTTGCCCAAATTTACAAATATTTTTGTTTAAGTTGGATTCTCTTTATATTTGTTACATTTGGGAAAATTATGTCATAACAAATAAAATAATTACCAGGCACTGTCATTGTAATATGGCAGAGTAAATCCTGATAATTTTAACAATTCCCTTGGCATATTATTTTAAGTAGAAGTTCTTGCATTAAAAGCTGCTTCAACTTCCTGTTACATGGGACATTTCATACAAAAGGGAACCTTGTCTTTGTTGTGCCCTTGTGCTGAATATTTATAAATGTTAGGATATTTTTACAGATCTGAATAGTGTGTGGTTGGTTTCATTCTCGGTTTCTAATAGCTGGGTCATTCTTTGGGATTTCAAACATTACCAAGGTAACAATGAACCCTGTTGTGGCTCATGCATATATGCAATGTCTTTAAGCATGTGTGTGTGTATGCTAGCACTTCGAGCAAATGCTATTGATTTCGACCTGTGCACTGAAATGCGCACTGATGTCGTTGCCACATCAGGGTGAAAAATGGTATAGATTGTTTAGGAATGTAGGTGTGAAAGTGTGAATTGATTTCTCTGTGACTTGATTTTATTAACAAGTAATCTAAATATGCTAACATATTATTTCCATCACAGGGTTCAATGTTACATGTACTTTGGTAATGATATAAGTGATAACCTAAAAAATGAGTCAGCTAGACAGCTACACATGAAAGTATGAGTCAAATACAATTATGTTGGTGTATTTTTTTTTTAATTGCGGCTTTGTAGTCTATTTACACCTGAAAATTCCCCACAATACATGCATGCATATACAGTAACTTTGTTGCTTTATAGATCATGTTGCACTACATGTAATTCAAAGTAAGCATGTGAAGATACTACTTACTACAGACTACTTTCAACTATCTTGCCCTTCTGTTTTCTATATCAGTATGGCAAAGAGAAAAGAGAAGTTCATGATATATTATTGTTTGGTATTATCAATTTATGTACATTGTTATCATGTACAGATGAACCTTTGAAAGGAGGAAGTCATGCGTAAATTATTGTTCATGTTCAAAAGCTGAGTTTGAACTATGTATATATATATATATATATATATATATATTATAGGAATTCATAACTGAGTAAGCTAGAAATAAAACATTGGTGATAACCAATGCTAAATAAATAAATACAGGTATCAATCATTTTTGAAAAGTTGTTTTAGACTTAAAACTTTAAGACACTATCAGCAAAACCATACAAATATGTTATAAATTGGTAGCAATATCTTAAAATTGAAAAATATTTCAATAAAATTGCCATTAGGCATTTTATTCATACCAAAAAATTGTAAAACAGCAGTGTTGACAAATAAGAGCTCCATTCAATTGCAAGTGGGAAATTTTACCCTAAACGGGTCATTTTCTGAATTTCAGTCTATCAGTAGCAGGATATGTTAGCACACTAAATACTCTATACAAAAACGCAATACTATTGTGAATCACAGATAGTGCCTTTTAACTGCCTAAATTGGAACATACTAGAAATTTAACAAAAATATACTAGTATAATGTATGTGATACGAGATGGGTTTGCATATTCAGAAACATGTTTCTCAGTTAAATGCACTTGAGCTTAGTTTACAAATTGTATATTAAATAATTCATTACTTATTCATTCCTCATATTATTATTACTAGTATTGTAACTAGCTCACTCTGTGTAATTACATGTGCAAACAGACTACATACTAATGTAACATAATTTTGTATCATAGGGTTTCTGTTCTGGATACAACTCAATAGTGTATCAGAGGAATGGTCCACACCCACCTCCACATATTCCTACTTGTGTAATCACTGCCAAACATGGAAGTGAAGGGAGTGTTACACAACTGTGTAACTGCAGACATGTACATTTGAATTTTATTCGTCTTGGACAATGGATGTGTGTGGTTTGCCGGTGCTTAACAAACACACCACCAACCACCACACTCCCCAAACTCATAGACGTAATACTTCTGGCCAAAAAAGTACACATTTTCATGACACATTTCAGAATTGGGTTATATCATGATGCATACATTAAAATCTGAGCAACAGCTTTTTTTAAAGAGATGTATAAAAATATTTCAATTTAATTGAAATGTTCATCAGTGTTACTTATCCATACTGTACAAGCTATTTTCTTCCCAACCCTCTTCATTCTTTACATTGCCATCAAAAGAACTATATGCCACATTGTCCTCCCATCCTTCATTATCAGCAGAATCGTGCGTTGCTGGCTGTTACTTGGACATGGAAATTTGTCTGATGTAGCATAGTACAAACTGTTGTCTTCTGTGTCATTTTTGTTTATGGTGCCATTTTTATCGGGCTGATGAGACAGGCTGGTGGAAGTTACATAAGCATATTCAGGTTGGCGTTGGTTGCTGTGTATGACATCGCCAGGCTTGGAGGCTGTCAGATTGGTGGACGTTACATAAGCGTATTCAGGTTGGTGTTGGTCGCTGTAAATTACATCGTCTTGTTGATGACCATTTGGGGTATTTAGATGTACACCATTAATGTTTTTATCGTACAATGCGTTTGCTAACACAGCTGTATCCTTTGGTGATGTTGCTTGTTGTTTTTGTAATCTGTAAACATGAAAGGCCAAAAGAATTAAATTATGACCTTAAAGGAGTATTTCATGATCCTGGCATCCTCTTTTTGTGATCTTTTTTAGTTTTAAAAGTTTATTTGCGTATGCAAGTTATACATGATATGTATTACACTGCTACATAGGTCACTGTGTTGTAATTTTGTTCTGAACGTAATTTGAATTTGACGATATTTTTGCTACACATTCATATGCAAGAATTGTTTTTGTACATAAACATTATGTAGCCAGAGGTTTCCAGTGCTATAAAAATCTCAACTGTTTTTTGAAAAAAGTGACGCTGTGGATCACGAAATGCCCATTAAATTAAAAATGTATTTTTTTTGTTATTTTATGGATTTGTTTAACTATATCTTTATCATTTAGGTATACTGGCATGAAGCATAAAAACAAACACCCCCCCCCCAAATACCCAAGGACAATAAAACAAATTACAGATAGCCATTTACAGCCATATAATAAACAAATGAGATCAGTTTACCTTGGTTTTATGAGGAAGAAAAGCACAAGTCCTATCAACAATAGTAGCAGGACACCACCCACAACTGAACCAACAATGGCACCTGTAAATAATACAATATAGCATTGGTCATAACACAGTTTTCATTTCATTCTACATGTATTTAATTAATACGTTTTGGTGACGAAAAAACCCTGGACTATTTTTATGCAGCAATTCCTGTCATCTTATGGGCAAAAACAAACAAACAAACCCCCAAAAAAATGGCTGATTTTACATACATACTGCAAATAAAAAAAACGAAATGGAAAATCTGGGTATGTTGGGCCCGTAGAACTTCTTTTTTTTTCACCTTACACAGTATTTGTATGTTTCTTCCCCCTTATCGTTATCACCAACTTATTAAACACGCCAAGCGAGATTATCATGTTATGCAATTGGAAGGATGCGACTCTCGCCAGCTGTTTAAAAAGGTTGACAGTTTATGTACCCCTAAATCTACAAAGGTTCTACCTGCCGACACGTCCAATGTTCCTCTTGTTGACCGATTCTCAAGTTACTTTGTTGACAAAATCAAGCATATCAGTGAGGAATTTAAGAACTTGCCTTCTACTACTGCTATTTCAACAGATATTTGTGAATCTACTACAGCTATCTTCTCTGGATTTAAACCTCTTTCTGAGGAAGATGTTAGGAACATCATCATGAAATCCCCCTCTTCGACATGTGGACTTGATCCAATACCGACTTGGCTCCTTAAAAATGTCTCGATGAAATTGCTCCAATCATCACCAAAATTGTGAATTTATCACTCAACAATGGAAAATTTCCAGACGATTTAAAACATGCTCAAATTGTTCCTCTGATCAAGAAACCTGGTTTAGATCCGGAGACACTGAAAAACTACCGGCCTGTTGCAAATTTAAAGTTTCTTTCAAAGACAATCGAACGTGCATGTACTTCACAGATACAAAGTTACCTTCTTGAGAACAATTTAAATGGCAAAATGCAAAGTGCTTATAGATCTAATCACAGCACAGAGACTGCATTGTTACGTGTCTTCAGTGACTTGTTACTTGCTGCAGATATGGGCCAGGAGGCCGTTCTGATTCTTTTGGATTATTCAGCAGCATTTGACACTATTAATCACGACATTTTATTCCAACGTCTCTCTGATAAGTACGGCATAACTGGATCTGCTCTAAATTGGTTCCAGTCATATTTTACAAATCGTTCTCAGTCGATAGTTATTGATGGCAAGGAATCTTCTGTTCATGTTCTTGATGAGGGTGTACCTCAAGGTTCTGTTATTGGTCCTTTAGGTTTCACAATGTACTCATCCCTTTGGAAAGCATAATTGATGCTCACGGAATTAGTAGAATGATCTATGCAGATGACACACAGGTTTATGTTATTTTGAAAGATGATAAATCATCAGCTACAATTTCAGGATTGGAACTATGTGTTAGGGATATTAAAAACTGGTCTACTGCTAATCATCTAAAGTTAAATCAAGACAAAACTGAAGTTCTTCATCACGCTTCAGATCCAGTGATAGTATTCCAACTGTGTGTATCGGCGATGCTCAGATTGAACCATCTTTAAATGCGCGCAATCTTGGTGTTCTGTTTGAAAATGATCTAAACATGGCATCTCATATAAATAATATTTGTCGATCTGCCTCTCATGCTCTTTACAAAATTAGCAGAATTCGTCAATATCTTGATCAACATGCTACAGAAAAACTTGTTCATGCCTTCGTAACGTGTCGTTTGGATAATAACAACGGTTTACTTTATGGTATTCCTGATTCACAAATATCTAAGCTTCAACGCATTCAGAACTCAGCCGCCAGACTTGTAACACTTACAAAATCTCGTGATCATATATCTCCAATTCTCCGCGAACTACACTGGCTACCTATCAAATCCCGCATAACGTATAAGATTCTTCTTCTTACCTACAAAGCTCTTCATGGACTTGCACCTCTATATTTACAAGAACTTCTTCATGAATATAAGCCTACACGCAATCTTCGCTCTACTTCTCAATTTCTTCTTGTAACTCCACCAGTGTCAACTCAATCTTATGGTCAACGTTCATTTTGTTCTGCTGCAGCTGAGCTCTGGAACAATCTTCCTTACAATATTAAAATATCTAAGACTGTTGATCAATTCAAATGCTCTGTGAAAACATACTTGTTTAATGTTTCAAATGTTTCAAATGCTTCATTTCTATATCATGCCTGTAACCATGGTTACATTTTAAACTTGTTGTTCTGTTGTTATTTGTATACAGTGTTTTTTTTTTATGTAGCGCTTTGAGACTTAATTGTGTATTGCGCTTTATAAGCATGGTTTTATTATTATTATTATTATTCTCCTACTTAACCCATCAAAATTGTGATTTTAGCATCGACCACCACAGTGCAAACCGTTCCAAGCAAATGTTGACTTGCATTTTTAGCAGTGATTTAAATATCTATTGTAATCAGATAGTGGACCAATTGGAATTGCATACTGTCGCTAAAAACTGAAAAGTGCCAATCACAGAATAAAATATTAACATTTTGCAAAAAATAAATATAATAATGTTCAAAATGGATATTCATGTATATCATATTTTTCTGAGGAAACATGAAGTGACTTACGTACCAGTTGGACTATTCCCCTTTTGAGGGGTACCTGCTCCTGCATTTGCATTGAATGTCGTTCTTGGTTCATAAGTTATTGGTGATGATGTCAGTGTTTGAGAGGTTTCTGGTGGAAAAGTGTTGAACAAATGAATGAAACCTTAAAATTACTGTTTACTATAGTCACTAAATTAGACATCATCGTGATAATTATTGTCATCGTCGTCCTCATCATCATCATTAATTCATTGTCAATATCACCGTCATCATATTTTTATCATGAGCATTCATCAACATCATCATCATCATTGCCATAGTTATTGATCAACCATGTCAACCGCAGCAAAAGTGTAGAAAAGACCTACCTTCCGAAGCTTGCCTTTTTTCTGTATAGCTTGTTTCTTCGGTAGAACTGAAAGGTGCGCCATCAGTAAGTTGTGTTGTCACTGTTGGGGTCGCTTCTGATGCCATGAAGAATAGCGCCAAAAGTAAAGAGAAGAAAATTACGATTACTCCAGATAATCGCCATTGTAACAATAAGGCGCGTGCATGCAAGAAGATCGGACTATGAACTTGGCATGGTTGGAATCATTACCTCAAGGCCCATGCAGGCTTTTTAGTGGACATAGAATACTTCATGTATCATGTCTTCATTATCTATTCCCATACTATCTACAATATGTTTAACTTCTAATGAATGTTTGATGACGTAAATCAATAATATCTTTCCACCAGATATTCTACATAAGGGACCGTTCACAAACACTTGTTGGGGGGCTGATGCAAAAAAATTAATCGCAAAAATATTTTGGGGGCCCCCCTTTACAGACCTCAAAAAAAATTTTGACATGAAAATTATGGGTCAACCCCATAGAAAAGCATATAAACTCAATTTTCCCAGGAAAATTTGTGTTAAATTTTTCAGCCCCCCCCCCTTCGCAGGGTCAAAACTTTTCAGGGCCTCCCTTTTTGCATCAGGCCCCCCCTAACAAGTGTTTGTGAACGGTCTCTAAGATATTATCGTTTTTGTCATCAAACATTCGTTAAAACTTACTGGAAATAGAAAGGGAATACATGTAGATTAAATAACGAAGACATAATACATCAAATATTCTATGTCCACTAAAAAGTCTGTATGGGCCTTGAGGTAAGTGATTCCAACCATTCCAAGGTCATAGTCCTTGCGCGCGCCTTATTGTTACATCAAAATATTCTATGTCGAATACTCAAGAGTCTGTAGCGGCCTTTATAGCGGTTATATAGCCATTTTTGATTTTTATGAGTTTACTACAAAAGTAGTGTTCAATGACTAGAAGTATATTGTGTTTAGCATTTTGCTAATTTTAATCTGCACAATTAATTAGGGTTAATTTCTTGAAAACAAAATGAACTCTAATAGCCTCTAATTAATTATGCAGATTATAAAATTAGCAAAATGTAATAATAATAATAATGTACACTTAATAAAGTTCGTCGAGAGACGCACATGGCGCTTTGCAAAACAACCAATGTACAATCAGAGGATGTATAAAGACATTCCCATAACCAACAGAGTACCGAAGTGATGACGTCACAGAAAACTTTTTTTGCATTTCAGCGTTTTGAATACCATGTATCAGTGGAGCATGATGAAAAACATCCACAATCCAAATTTGGTGGGAATCGGATCATGAGGGCCCGAGATATGGCCGCATGAGTACCTAATTAGCCCTATTGAAATCAGTGTAAATTGGCCTGGTTCCAAACAGTTATGAACCAGGCCAATTTACACTGATTTCAATGGGGCTAATTAGGTATTCATGCGGCCATATCTCGGGCCCTCATGATCCGATTCCCACCAAATTTGGACAGGATGTTTTTCATCATGTTCTACTGAAATATGGTCATGAAAATGCTGAAATGCAAAAAAGAAAATTTTATGACGTCACACTTCAGTACTCTATGGGGTTTCTGACCGTGGTATGTCTGGCTTTTGTACACATGTGGCACAGTTGACCATACCTTGCATTGAGATTGTGTGCAAATATCTGGTGTTTTCATCCTTTTATTTAACATTCAAAACATTGAGATTTATGAATAAAATTAATGCAGTGGGACATTAAGAATGTTTTCTATAAGAAAATCCAATTTAATTTGATAAATCTCAACTATTAGCTCGTTGGCTGCAATTTTAAAATTACCATTTTGTGTGTGTGGTAATGGGACTTTGCCTCTAAGATTAGGTTATATTGATCAAATTTCCTAATCATAGTGCATTGTAGGAATGCCTTTAAGTCTCCTCTGATGTACAATGATACAAACATAACAACTAATGCCAAAACAGTTCATCAGTGTTGTATAGTTCATGATATGCATTTTAGTCAATTAAAGGCATTTTGGAACAAATGTGTTTTCAAGTTTGTTTTGAAACTACACAAGCTCTTAATGGCAGAGCGAACTGAAAATGGCAGACTGTTCCAAATGTTTGCAGCTGAAACATGAAATGATCTGCTGCAAATGTAAACATAATATACTTCTAATTTACTTGTACTACATATATTATGTAGCGAGTCTCAGCTAGATAGTCCTTATAGTTACTTGGCCGAAATTACTTTACAAAATTGGGAGTATGTAATTTACATCTTTGGCCTCGCTTTCAGTTTTCTGCTCAGCCTAACTGGAGTTTAAGCAGAGCCAAACGCTGCCAACGGCAACAAAGTGGTCAATTACGAAAAAGGTGTATTACATACAGAAAGCATGCTCCTTCGAGTGCTGCACTGGCACACTTTACGAACAGAGGTCTGTTTTTTCTCCATCTCGTTAGTACTTTTTTTTTTACAAAATTTTTTATTCCAACTATATCTCCTTGAAAGAATTCCAAGAATATTCCATAAATTTTGTCA
The DNA here is from genome assembly GCF_039555335.1 of Amphiura filiformis. Taxonomy (NCBI): domain Eukaryota; kingdom Metazoa; phylum Echinodermata; class Ophiuroidea; order Amphilepidida; family Amphiuridae; genus Amphiura; species Amphiura filiformis. The sequence continues at coordinate 101,412,397 of NC_092628.1, forward strand.
TTAATTTCTGTAAAAATCCATCTAGCTTTATTCCAAAATTTTTGACCCCTTCTCTGGCATTTTCACACCCAAAATCAAAGTTCTGTGATTTGTCCATGATTGCTGCCAATTTGTAATATTTTGACAACTTTATACACATAAATAAGTTTATTAAAGAACCTGGATCACTTCCAAGACTGTTTGTGGTGCTCTTAGGAGTTATCCCTCTGAATCTCACATTTAAAAAAAAAAAAGGGGGGCTCCTCCTTTCCTGGAGCACTGTTGGGAAAAGACCGAAAACTACTAACAATGCTAATTTTACATTGGGGAAAAATCTCTCTCCCTCATCAATTCATGAAAATCCTCTGTCGAGAACCAAAACATTAATTTTATATGGCCTAATTATTACGTAACAACAGTAACATGGTAGTTTCTTCAAATTTATTTACCTTTAGTTTTTTTACAAATGTATTTGAAGGTATTTTGACAGCCCTCATCATTCCATTTCCTACTGCTGCTGCCAGCCAATACTAAATGAGTGCAGTCTTCACCCCCAGAAATAATACCACCTTGATTATTGGGTTCACCAGGTGCCCAATTAGTATAAGATATCTGTCAAAATGATCAATAGGGATTTCCTGATAATTAAGATGATTATGGTGAAAGAGGTAACGCGAGTCTAGATTACATGACACAAATCATTGGGGGTCTCCCCCGTCAGTCCGAACCACCGTTAGTCCGAATTTTTAGGATTAGGGCTAGGTTTAGCGTTAGGTTTAATGTTATAGGTAAGCTTAAAATTCGGACTAGCGGTGGTTCGGACTGACGGGTATAGTTATCAGAGGCTCCGGAAGATGTAAAATATTGGAGGGGGGGGGCAATGGCCAAAATTATTTGGGGGAGGGGGGGGTAATGATAGGGGAGAGCGGGGAGTGGTCGCCCTATAGCGATGTCAATTTTCCGGCGGTTATAGGCCGGGGATTATTATATGTCTTGGCTATTATACGTCCACAATCTCACAACTCAACAGGATAGAGCAAGCAAAACTTTTTGGCAAAATGGTGAACTTGCCCTATGTTGGGGCACGTTCGCCCATATGGTGGGGTAAGTTCACCCTAAATAAAAAAAAGGTTAAAACATTACATAACAATAACATATTCAACACAAACATTTAGCAAGACTATACAGCATCTATAGGGCATTCATTCTCTTTTGGGGAGTTAAATTTATTGCAGGGGTTGGGGTCAAGGTAAAATGTAGGGGTCCAAGTGAGTTTAAACGTAATTTTTTACAACTTCGGGGGGATTATGGATTAGGACATAAACGGTGGTATGAGTAATACTGATACAACATAACTTGAACAAAAAACATGCTTTTCAGTAGTTTTACCTTATTTTATGGTATAATTATCAATATTTTGCATAATACGCTGAGGCCAAAACAAAAAAAATTGTTTGTTAGTCCACGTCCGACCGACCGTGTACCCTGGTCCCGACCGTGTTTTTTTTTTAATTTGCGTTGAATGTGCTAGTAAAACAGTGGTTAGTATAAAGTTAAAGAAAGAACATGTAAAGAAAATGAACAGTATAACATGCAGAACCATCTCAAGAGTTAAACCAGTAAAGTGCTGTGTGTTTTGATTTATTTACCAGTCTTCAAATTGTCAGTTTCAAGTGCAATATCTGTAAAAAAAAAATTTTTAAACCGACCTACCGACCCAACTGTTTCATAAGCCTCTATGGACAAAGAAACCTTTTTTTTGGCCTGATGGGGCAGGTCCGCCCACCAGTTTGGGGTAAGTCCGCCCGGGGCAAATATAGGGCGAACATGCCGCATCCTCAAAGGGGCGAACGTGCACCTCCACCTTGTGCACATCTTTGTATTTTCATCAGCGTATACAAATCGAATGCCAAGTTTATAACTGCCTTAAATCTTTGACAAATCCCATGTGTTCCTAATACTAGTACAGATTTCCATTAAAACCATCTGCATTTATGTATCGATGATAAGGCCAAGTAAAAAATAAAACATGTTTCACGTCCGGGTTTTCGAAAAAAAGGAGGAAGAGGGGCTTTTATTTTCTATTTTTATCGCAAAATTGGTGTAAATACCCATACTTAGAGCTGTTTTAGCGTACAATCCGTACATACAATAATGCCTGGAAAAAGGAGGAGGCCCTTTTTTATTTGTTGTTCTGAGAGTTACACCCCCTCTTATGATCATAAAACCTTCCTAAAATGTTTCTTGTATCTTAACAAGGCTATAGAAAGCATCCCAACTTCCTAGACATATTTTTTGAAAAGTTATAACTGAATTTCAAAAATAAAATTTATTTGAGAAAACCTCAAAAAGGAAGCGGGAGGGACGTGAAACATGTTTATTTTTTTATTTGGCCTAATACAACATTATTAATGCAAGAAATATTTACGTTTTTGTGTATTTTTTGCTTTTTTTTTGACTGCCACAACACGATGAGCACGTTCCTATCGCGTAGCTAATACGAGAAGTTTATAATGACATATGTCACCTAATTTTGCCATCACCAAATTCCCCGATCGCCGTATAGTGTTGAGAACCAAGGGTGGGTGAACCTGCCCCTAGGGCGAACACTCCCCACTATCCCCTACTTTTCCATAGGCATCATAGCCCCCCCCCCCCCACCCCCGGTTCATATTGTTATGGTCACGACTTGGCCCAGGCCAAAATCACCTGCTACCGAGTTCACTCAACACCAAACATGCAAACACAGTTGAGGGGCTGTGCAATAATTATGAGCCCCCGAAGCAGGGTTAATTTCGAACGGCCTGCCAAAATCGATTGCCCCCTCCTCAGCCTGCCAAAAATCGATTGCCCCCCCCAGCCCGCCAAAAGTATTTGCCCCCCGCACATGCCAAATTGGGATCCCAATTTGCAAATATAGTCAAGATATATGTTGCAAGCGCAGCGAGCATGAAAATTTACATATTAAAGCGTTTCCGTCCGGGGGGTACTCAAGTTTGGTTTTGGTAGGGACGTGCCGCTGAGATTTTGGAAGTAGATCCATAAATATACCAATTCTTCAAGAAATTTGGACCCATTGATATACCAAAAGTCCAAATTTTCGGCCGAATTTACCCAAAATTGTCTTAGTTTTTACAAATTTTCCCAAAATTTTGGGGAAATTTTGGCTAGATTAAGGAAAAATTCTGTTTTCCGAAAAAATTGAGAAAATTTTGAAAAAAGGACCCATTCATATACCAAAATAGGCTTTGAAAAAGGGGTCATTGATATACCAGAAGGCTGAAAATGCTACACATGTTTGCGGCATGTCCCCGTATGGTCATTTGTACTGAGTTCCCCCCCCCCGGGGTTTCCGTACTGTTTTCCGTAGCCTTTTTAGAGCATTTTATTTAATACGCGCCCCATGAATGTGTGCCAAAAATCGCTTCCACCCCCCCCCCCTTCGGCTGGCCAAAAATTGCTTTCCCCCCGGCCTTTCGGCTCGCCAAAAATTTCTTGTCCCTCCCCCAGGGCTCATAATATTGCACAGCCCCTTAAGGCCTATTTACATGAGGACTTTACCCTTGCCTACATAATAACCATAAATTTGATTTTGATGGATGACTTGCCCTGGCCATGCAATTTACAGGGGGACATTTGTTTCCAGCAATGAGCAATATGATCTGAATCAACTATATCTGCCCCCCCCTATGTGACCTATAAAACCATAACCAGGTAAATACATAACAAAAGTGTGCAAAAGCCATCAACATTCCAGAGAAACTCTCTGGAGAGTGTAGTACTGTCTTGAAAAAATAGCCCCGGTTCTATTTTGAGGAAACTATGAAAGGTCAGAGGTCCAGGGGCCGGGGTATTGCCTGGCAAAATTACCAATATACACGAGGACTTTCCCTTGCTGGAAATAGAGTCCTCATGTAAACTGTGCATTACTATATCAAACAACTTGTGAGTGCAGTATGGCTCTTATCAAATCACAATCCCAGGAATCCAGGAATTTCTAGTTCACTTTACTGATTAGCATTTCCATTGAATTTCTAGAACATTCCATGTAGGGGCCTAGGGGAAGGTGGGGCATAACGGAACACTTAACTTCGAGGATGCTCTGTGACGTCACCATAAGTAATATGACTGTAAAAATTATATGTTCAGGTGAAGTTTGTATTTACCTTTAATATACCATTAGCCAATATAACTTGAATCTTACAATTTTTTTTATAAAAATGAAATATTTTCAACAAAAAAAAAATCCGTTTTGCCCCACTATCGGGGCAAAACGGAACCCCCCTATGGGGAAAAACGGCACCCTGGGTGTAAACTTATAGGCCTATCAGTAGTTCCATCGGTAGGTCCTAGACCTAGTTATATGTAGGCCTATATTCAGTTACAATATTAAGTGGGCCTACCATCTCTGTGGAGTGAGTGGTTAACGTCTTAATATGTGTGACCAATATGGCCCAATATTTGATTGGAAAGAAATATTAAGTAGTAGGCCTACCCATCTCTGTGGAGTAAGTTAACTTTTAATCATTAATTCTATCTGTAGGCCTAGTTATATGCCTGTTTCAGCGAAGTGTTTACCATGCTCGAGTAGGCCCCTAGATAACGCCTACATTTCCTTGAGTGAATACGTGTTTATGTCCAATTGGGGCAAAACGGAACCCATCTGTGGGGCAAAACGCACGGGGCAAAACGGAACCCTGTTCCGTTATGCCCCACACCTAGGGGTTCCGTTTTGCCCCATACCCGATTTTTTAGAAATTGTAGCATATAGGCCATGCAGTACATAGGCCTACAGTTCAAAGCTAGTACCTTCGTGTTTACAATATACACAATTATTTGGGAATCCGATATTAATGAAGAAAAATTTCAGCACATTAAACACTACATATGTAGTACATATCGTCATGAATTCGGCAGACGGCCGAATCCGGATTCGGCTTTTGGTAAATTAATTTTACGCATGTATTACTTTTGAATTTGAGAACAAGGGATCAATGCTGTACATAATAGAGGGCAGCATATCAATTTTTAACGGAGATCAGATGATAAGTATTCAAAAGAGGGCGGTATACAGGGTTAGCTAACGGTGCATCGCAGTACGGTCAACAACGATAACCGTTAAAAAGTCGATATGCTGCCCTCTATAGGTAAAGTATTGATCCCTTGTTCTCAAATTCAAAAGTAATGCATGCATAAAATAAATTTACCAAAAGTCGAATCCGGATTCGGCCATCGGCCAAATTCCTAACGACTTACATCAGACGGGTAGTAATTTTTTGACTCGATCTTGCTCGGATGTCAGTGGATTGTTTCAGATCAAATTTTTGTTGTAAATCCGTGCGGCCATATTGTGTTCCTCAATATAATTTGCATTGACGGCAGTATTGCCAAGGCCCATTTTTCCCGGTGGTTCCGTTTTGCCCCGGGGGTCCGTTATGCCCCACCTTCCCCTACAAACAAATAGAGATAAATATCAGAACAATTGAAAACTAATGTCTGATGACAAACTAAGTAACTTTTAATAAATATTATGGAAATATTTTAGGGGGCACATAACATTAACAATATCAAAATAATAAAGTGGCACCAAAACAATGAAACTAATACGGTAAAACATACGTCAGAACCGTCTGTCCAAGCAAAATTATCCTCTGTTTGTAGGTCATCAAGACCGATCCAAGCATGTTCTTTTACCAACACAGTCAGTAGAACTGTAAAATAATCAATGCCACCAAATTGTTACATGTTGTATTTTGAAATGTCATTTTCATAACCAATTTAAATACAGCACTAATTTGGGGGATTAAAAAATATTATCCCGTTTTGCCAAATGATACACAGCTAAAAGTATGTGATAGCTAATATATTCCACTACCACATCAGTTGTTTAGTTATGTTAGGTTTACGCGTTAAAATACCTAAAAATTCGGACGATACAGTTCTTTCAGGGACACCCTGCACGAAGAAAATTGCATCAAAATATCCACAAACTATAATATTGCATGTTGGCAATATCTCAAATTTGTTGAATATAATTTTCTATATAGATGCTAGATGCCTTATCACTAAAGTAAAAAATAAAATTACACATCCATTGTGGTCTTGCTAGCTTTTGTCAGGGATATTTGTCTCATATCCTTGCTTTTATGAACACCAATTATTAGTTTGTAAGAAAATATATTATACATGTTTATACACACATTGCTGGGTTATTACAACTAACATTCAATTAACTATAAAGAATGGACTTATAGTTATATTGAACTTTTTCTGAAGTAAATCGCCTATTGTAGCTTGCTGCATATAGTTTTCTATACAGATGATAGGCCTTATCACTAAGTAAACAAAGTATACTGGCAATTATGACCTGCCTAGCTGTGTATTGTCACATGTGATGGCTGTAAGCCAATTGCAAACATCATGAACATGTTTTTAAAAAAAGGCTACAAATTTCCTACACTGGACAGTCTCAATGCCAGATTAAATGGGCTAAATAGGCCTTGTCATGTGGGCCAGGATTCCTAGCCTCTTAATCACAGGGTTGGTGGGCTACATTAGCTATTCAAGACATGTTATGTAAGGGATAAACTGCATATGAGATGTGGGTGCAAATGCCCGGGGGGGGGGGGTCACTCCAACTTTGGAGGTGACGCGTATGTAGGGCAGGTCTATTGCGAAAACAACATCATATCATTGGCAAGCTAATATTATGAGGACAATGAAAATGACTCATTTTTTGAGAAAATAAGACGTTTAAAATTGATATTCTGCAAAAACCAACTTAAGCGGTGAGTTCCTTCGAACGAGACAGATTTGGCCTAGAAAAACGGCGACGTCATGAAATGAGATGTGCCCGCTGTGAGAAAAGGGACTATAAACGCACTCAATGGACAGAACGTATACTGTTGTTGTTCACAGAAAAACAAATTCCAAATTAAGTATTACAAATTTAATGGTTTTTAAACATATGGATAAAACCACCCGCTTCTTTTATATATATATATTAGACAATTGTGATATGTATATCAATATCATGAGAAATATTGGGCCTAAAATATAAATACATAATTTGAGCTTAGAATTTCATCTGAGACTAGCATATAAACCATGTTAAGTCCACAAACTCATGTATCTGATTTCCCTGTATATTGCAATGCTATAGTTTCAGTTGGATGAAATATTACAAAGCAAACGCATAGTAACAATACTGTGTGAGTTTTGTTCCCGAAATGAGAACAATAGTGTGCATATTGTTATGCAGCATTGTTATGGTAAGTGATAGTACAACTCATTGTTGATAATGTCAAACTTCTCAAAGTGATTGTGATTGTATGATGAGAGCACGATAAAGTGCCCGCTTCATTTATCTACGTCATGAACCAAACGGGGGGAGAACACGTACGCTTCAAACGGGGAAGAACACGTACGAGGCTGAACTTTACCCACACAATTTCTCCTTTTTCAGGAGAAATACGCACAAAAAAATTGCAACAAGTGTCAGCTTGTATTGTAATAATTATTCTCTTCAAATAGAGATAAACTTGTTTTTGCAATAGACTTGCCCTTTAAGACACCCCTTTTCAGCATCGTTGAGCACATTATGCACATGCTCTGTCACCCAAAGACCCCCGATATTTTTCTTTTTGCCGTGAACAAAAACTTACGTTACTTACCAGAGTGGAAAGTTTGTTCTTCATTGCTCAAGATTGATGTTAAAGTTGCCCCATTTTCACTGCATGTGGAGCTTGCTTGTTCATAATCCAGTTTGTCATCCGACACTAAATAGCAGAAATCTTCCGATGCTATCCAATCCTCTGGGCAAGTATTGTAATTACTTTCTATTAGAATGTATTCATATCAAAATCGTCATTGAAAAACAAAATAAGATAAGCAGTTAAAAAAAACTTTGTAGGTCATTCGATCTGATCATAGCACCGATATGGCTCCTGATACTGTTCTCAGAGCCATAGATGATCATGTGTAGTTTTCCTGGTAATGTTGGACCTGCCTACTAACTTCATTTGATATTATCATGATTATGGACCACAACATCTTTGGAGTCTCTGGCTCAGCTCATAACTGCTTTAGGTCATATCTTGATCATTGAACAAGTCTGAATTCTGACAAATGATCTGGCTCTGATATTGTCCATCTTGAGTACATAGTCCGTCAGGGTTCGGTCCTTGGTCCCCACTTATTTATCTATTACTACACTCTTATCACATGTCATATTATCAGTCATGGTGTTTCAAAAATATAGAAAAAATATTAGAAATATATCCATCAAACAAATTCCTGTTCAAATCTGATGTTTCCAGTTAGTCCGAGCTTCATAATAGCGTTTATTCCATTTAGTAAACGGCTCTACTTCAGGAAAGATGGTCAATTTAAAAAAAGGCTCCAAATTCAAAGTGGTCCAGAATTCAACCTAGGCAAGAAACTCGTTCAATTTCTAAATTTCTGTATCGTTACTGAAAAGAAGGCATGCTTGAATTCCATAACAAAAGTGTTATCCACAGACATAGAATTGCATGATGCATGCAACGGACTGAAGCTACTATCCATCTATTGTGTCCGATTTGAGCGCTGAAAATGTTGTCAATCAATATTCATGAATACTTTTAAGTCTTCATGAATACACACAATGAATATACACATGGATACACACAATGTATGAATAAAATCACTTGATCTAATTAAAATTAGATCAAGTGATTTTATTCATACATTGTGTGTATCAAGCTGCATCGTCTGGTCATAGCGTGTGCTTCCATTTTATTCAAACTAGCTGCACAAACCACTGTGGACGCCGCCATGGAATAATTGATAGGAAGAGGCACTCCCTAATTAGCATGAGGCCGCATTCTTATTTAAATTAGCCATTGTGTTATAAATTCATATTCATGTTTACCGGTAGCACTTTACACCACCGCGTAGGGTAAGTCATGAATAATTAAGTGGTCTAAAGTCAAATAAGCTTCATTCTTTCCAGTCTTGAACAAAATAGTAGGCAGAGGCGGGAATCGATCTCGGTACCTCTCGGTTGAAAGGCACAGCGTACGACCGCTAAGCCAAGTAACTACCTGATGTGAGACGTGTGATTTTAATCCTTGATATTGCTCAATGGAATAAATCGTGAAATTAAATCAATAATAAAAGAAGCATAGTTTTATTTAGGGCTCAAATTGGAGAAAGCTCTACTAGAGAAAAGGGAAAATATTTGTCTTTGCTCTAAAGAAAATATTTAAGTTAGAAAATAATCAAATAAATTTAAATAAATATTTTGAAACAGAATGTTACGCCTCTATTGGAAAAAAATATATTACAATAACTTGTCTATACTATAATTTATAATTTATTTATTATTTATTTATTTATTTATTTATTTATTTATTTATTTATTTATTTATTTATTTATTTATTTATTTATTTATTTATTTATTTATTTATTTATTTATTTATTTATTTATTATTTTATTTATTATTTAATCACTAACATTTATACTCACTTCATCACTTACTCTCTTAAAATTAATCTCATTCTTATTACAAACAACCCAATTAATTATATCATGAACAATATTATTTAAATTATTTCAATTTTGTAAATTTGACCAAATAGTTTATAAATGTCCCAGATAGATCAATTTGATTGTAGGTGCATGCAGTAGAAAATAGTCTAAAGACAATATATGCAAAGTTTAAGGCCTATTATGGTGGGTATACTTTTGGAGCTACATTTTATCTCAGGTCGAAATATGGTAAAAAAATGAAATGTGTAAAAAACGCGTTTGAAAATTAAAAAAAACGTTGTTTTTAAATCTTTTTATCCGATATGCATAACTTTTAAAATTTTGTTTAATGTATTATCAAAAGTGCATTATGTTAATGTGTCTAATAATGAAAAACACATTGATATAATGATGATTTTTGATTTCTCTTGACACCTGTCTCACTTTAACTTCAAAATGGCAATTTATTGCTAGCATTTATTTCAGAAAAAATAATTCACCCACCAATGCCAAGAAATCTACCGTCAGTCCGTCACCACTGTCTATTTTACCATAATGACAGATTCAGTGATCATCCATCTTACAAAATAATATTGTGTGAAATAATATGTGGTCAGTAAATCAATCAACCACTCAATTCCCTTCTCTTAATGTTTTTGTTTTGTTTTCATAAAATTGTTGTAGGCCTATTTCTCTTTTGAAATCATTAGGGGCTGTGCAATAATTATAGGGTAAAATTGGGGGGGCAAGAATTTTTGGCGAGCCACAAGGGGGGGCAAGCAATTTTGGCCACCGAGAGGGGGAAGCGATTTTTGGCACACACCTTGGGGTGCGTTTTAAATAAAACGCTCTAAAAAGGCTTCGGAAAACAGTATACGGAAACGCTTTAATATGCAAAGTTTCCTGCTCGCTGCGCTCGCAACACAACAAGCCATACCGCATGATACCGGTATAATGTTTGCAAATGGATCCCAAAAATTTGGCATGTGCAAGGGGGTCGCTAAGAATTTTTTGCGGACCGAGAGGGGGGTGCAACCGATTTTTGGCAGGCTGAGAGGGGAGCGATTTTTGGCGGGCCGTTCGGAAATTTTACCCCCGGGGGCTCATTATGGGTCCCCGGTGATAAAATTTCCAAACGGCGTGTCAAAAATGCCCCCCCACCGGCCTGCCAAAAATCGCTTATCTGCAAATAAAATTGTGACACCCCCATCCCTCCTTGTACATCCAAATTATTGGGATCCCGCAAACCTTAAATTAAATAGATTCATGAGATTGGTGGATAGGCCCTCCTATAGGCTTACCGTAAAGAAATATATTATTTTGAACAAACTTGACCGATTATTGACCATAGGCCTATTAAACAGGCGAAGAATTTGGTTTTGTTCAAAAGACAATTTGCATATTTAAGCGTTTCCGGACGCGTACTGTTATCCTAAGCCTTTTCGGAGCGTTTTATTTAATAGGCGTAGGCCTACCATAAATGTGTGCAAAAAATCCCCCTTCTCCCCCCCCCCCCCAAAATTATTACATGCAGCCCTTGATAAACTCCAAAATCATTCAATCATTCTTTTGATAGACCTAAATTCTTCTAGTAGGCCTATACACGTAATTCAGCAAGTGACATATCAGTGCCATGTAGCCTACAAGTGCTATAAACGCCGTGCATCAGTGTGTCACTTCATTAATATTACTAACCGGCTCACACGCGGTAGTGTATAAATCAAAATTAAAACACTCGGGTGATTATATAATCAGTGGCCTCAGCTCAGTTGAGGGCGTTTCAATTTATTACGTGATTTGGGAAATGCACAAGATCAAATAGAATGGCGACTAATGATTATTTACTTGTTTTTAAAACAAACTGCTTAGGGCGGTAATAAACAACGTGTACGTCCGATAACTATAGATTGAATGATATTTATCATCACACGAGGAAACAAAACAAACGAGGTCAGGGAGGTCAGTGGTCTCAGCTCTCATAGAGGACGCACTTTCAAGCTTGGTACTCGCATTGAACAGACAAAGTTCGCAAAACTGAATGGCGGTTTTTTTGTCAACCGTAATTAACATGATCAAGGGTCGAACATAATATATTCATAACCGATCGATAACTGGACTCATTTTCTACCAAGCAAACCAGCGGGATTTGTCATAGGTTTGCGTGCTTGATAGAATAACCGTGAATTTAGTGTCACCCCCGTGACGCCGCCTTGAAATTACATAGAGCAGCCTGCCAGTTGCTAGGGCATTTTCCTATTGTGAAAATCGTCTTTATTTTGAATGACAAGCTCCTAGAATAGCCGTTACACGATATAAACAGTATCAAGGTCGTTTTCGTTTTTTGTCATCTCTGGCTTAAATTTCAACGAATTTCTCCAGTTTTTTTTTTCTCAGATTAGATTTGGTTTCATATAGGTGAAATTCCTGTAAGTTTTACCCAAAACGGTGGTCGAATTTTAAAGAAAATCAAGAAAATTAAAATCGGATAGGTTAGTTTAAAAACCTGCTTCGCTTGCTTGAGCAAAAAATTCCGTCTCTCAAAATCCTTTATATCTATTTAAAAGGGTTCAGACAATATTTGGTATGCAGTAAATAAGGGCACTGTTCCCCATGTTTTTCAAGAAGCAATAATAAATCTTGGTATTGGCCCTCCTCCAAGCCAGTCATGATCCTTGTTGTGCAAATGAGACATTTTACGCTTGGTAACTTTTTAACAGAGAGATTTCGGACCATGCTTGTTGTATATATGTTCGCTATTCGCTTCCACAAAGTATATCAGTGTTGTGCAATTAATCGGGGGTTGATGCTACATGAATAAAACAGGATATAAAATACTGTTTAGTGTCTTTCACTTTCAAGAAGATGTGTGTATTTTAGAAAAATAATTCAAAGAAATCTTTGTAATAACTCACAAAATATCAAAAAGACATCAATGCCACACATTTACACTTTTTGTGAACGTAGGGCCTAACCAATGAGACGTAACCAGACCCAGTTAACAAGTGTAGCACAACCCCCGGAAATTTACTTCCTGTGTTGGAATTTTACTGGGTCTAGATATTCCATAACGTTAGTAAAAATGCTCCTGTTTCGCTCACAAATGCCCATCGTCGTGCAATTTTCTGTGAATTTCTAGGAAATATGTTTCAACCTAAATCTGAAATTTGGAGACGCTTTATTAACATCATAACATGATTAAAGATAAAGTGACTTTTGAGCGTTGTAATAGCAAACTTAAATAAATTTTTGGAAATCATAAAATGTGATTTATTGACATTGAGAAATAACTTATTAGCTTGAAACCAAACTGCAAGTTCATTGTTGACAGTGTTAATAAGAATATTTAAATCCTTTTTATGCGAGAATATTGGTGTCATTGGCGTATAAAATAAAAGTAAGAAATTGCTAGTATGAATTATATCATTTATATATAAAATAAATAGTAAAGGCCCTAGGATGGAGCCTTGTGGAACTCCACAAGAGATATTAGAGATGGATGAATTGTGGTGATTGAAAGCTTTTGAACCACTCGAAGGCAATGCCGCGAATACACCATAATGAAAGAGTTAAGATAAAAGCATGTCATGATTTATGGTATCAAATGCCTTCGAGAGGTCCAAGAAGATGATAAGAGTATGTTTTTTTCTTATCCACATCAGAAATAATTGTCATATGCTTGAAGGATAGCCATTTCGGAACAAAAATTTCAACGGAAACCAAATTTTATTGATTTTACAGCCTTTTGTGAATTAAACGTTCTAATATTTTTCAGAAAACAGGTAAAACGGATAATAGGCATTATTGCTTGACATAATAGGACTTTTGAGTGTTGTTTTCTTTGCCCGAATTGAACCGGTTTGTGTACCATTGTGTACAGAACTTATTAGCATGCATGAAACTCGTTGTGTGGCCCATTGAGATCGATAATTTTACTGGGCTCCCATAGCGATAGAAAAACGTGCTTCTTTAACACTATAATTATCGCCATGCAATTTTGTGTGAATTTCACGAAAACATGTCTCAACCTAAATCTGAAATCTGGAGGGGCACTTTTTGAAAAAGTGATTTTTGAGTTTTGTTTTCGCCACTGTTTCTGGGCCGAATTGACCAAGTTTATATACAAAACGTATTCGCATACATCTCAGCCGTTGTGTGGCCGATTGTGATGATTTAAAGTCGGTTTTCAAGTTTACGTTGTTGATAATCAAAATTTTAAGGATAAGGAATTTGAATCATAATTTGATTGCGTTTTATCTTAATTTAGTCCCCAAAATGTGTTGTTTACCGCACTGGTCAGCGTCAGTGCAGTCAGCAGTCAGAGGAGCGTGTCAGTTACGTAATCCAATTAAAATGTGCTTAACGACGATGGATTAAAGCCTTCGCAACCCGCAGACTGGAAGGTTTGTGTGGGTACGACCAAATGAGTCATCGCAAACAAACCCTTGGGGATGTGTAATAATAACACATTATTCTGTTTTGGTCACTTACTGATACTCGCCTGCGGTGTAAAGCGTTAATATGCTGTCGGGTCAGTTACCAAAAATTTAATGGCGAAACCATATTGTTCAAAACAATAGTACCACTTTTGAATAGCCTGTCGGCAAATCAAATCGCCATAAAAGGAGCCATGTTTACATATTTTATAACCTCCTTGGATGCATGGAGCAAAAATATTGATTGTTGTATAGGCCTACTACCAAAATATTGATTGGAAATCACAGGGCTTGCCATAATTCCTTTAAAGGAATGATTGTAATTCATAGATATTTAGTTACTTTTCGCTGTCAAAGTATTTGCGAGGAACTTTAAACACTAATGAAAAAAAAATCTGTTATATGCAACGAGGATAGTAGCATACATACTCTGACAGTTGGGAACATTTCCACTCCAGCTGGCCTCATTTAAAGTATCTCCTAACACACATTGCAGCACAGTGTCTCCGATCAGTTCATAACCTGACTCACATGTAAATATCACCCAATTACCGAATGAGAAAACCTCTCCAATGATTGTTCCGTTTGGTAGAGAAGGCTGTTCGCAGGATAGGCCTAAAGTCACTGGCAAAATAAAAAAATAAAAAATAAAGGTCTTATTTGTATAGAAAAATTGTCACATCACCGTGGTCACTGTCATCACCCTCAAAGGAAATAGCAAAAAGAGAAGTAAAAAGGCCAGTATATCAATATAGGCTCTTGCGGGTGATAGACGCAACGCCTTATTTTTTGGCATCCGCATTTTATTCCGCTGCATGCTGAAAACCGGGCTGAAAAAGTCGCAGGAGAACGAAGCTAATCATTTGAGCTGAAAACCAAGGCCATGAACCTGCTTATAGAACACCGGGCTTAGAACTGAAAACACGACATCTCTAACAACTTAAAAAGACGTTATGCGTTGGTTTTGCCGTTGTGACAGACGCAACGTCTTCCGCCGCAGAATGCGTGGATTTAAGGCCATCAAAGCTGATCATTTTGGATGACCGAAAATCGATGCGGTGAACCAAAACGTATAACGTCTGTCGAAACGGGAAAACGTCCACAAAAACATTGGAGTAGGCATATACTCCGATATTTTTGCGTGTGTTTGACTCCTAAAATGGAGGCCATTTGGTATGAAACTGCAAGAGCGCCGGTTCGCTGTCTCTAAGAGCTTCTAAGGACCGCTATCTCTAAGGTACGCTATCTCTTAGGTTCGCTATCACTAATTACAAAAAGGTCCACTATACCTAAGGTTCAATATTGGAATAAGGTTCGGTATTTCTAAAATTCGATATCACTAATTTCAAATAAGGTTCGCTATCACTAATTCTAAATAGGGTCCGCTATCACTAATTTATTGAAGGTTCGCTATATTTAAGGTTCGCTATCACTAATTCTAAATAAGGCCCACTATTTCTAATTTTAACAAGCCCGGTATCCTTAGGTTCGTTATCTCTAATTTGAAATAAGGCCTGCTATCTCCAAGGTTCGCTATCTCTAAGACTCGCGATCTCTAAGGTTCGCTATCTCTAATTTTAAATAAGGCTCGCTATCTCTGATTTAAAAATAAGGCCCACTATCTCTAATTTAAAATAAGGCCCACTATCTCTAATTTAAAATAAGGTTCGCTATCTCTAACTTAAAATAAAGCCCGCTATCTCTAATTTAAAATAAGGTTCGCTATCTCTAATTTAAAATAGAGCCCGCTATCTCTAATTCGCTATAAGGTTCGCTAATTTATTTATTTTTCGACTACTTTATCTTGTAATTTAGTTTTAGTGTCTTTAAGAAATGGCTTTTGTTTTAATTGATACTTTTTGGGTATATTTCACCCATATAAACTATAAACTCGAGGGCGCTTTTATACATAAAATGAATTTATTGGAAAGGACTTTATTTAAAATTAGAGATAGTAAGCATTATTTTAAGTTAGAGATAGTGGCCTTATATAATATTAGAGATAGTGGGCCTTATATAAAATTAGTGATAACGAACCTTAGGAATAGCGAGCCTTAATCAAAATTAGTGATAGCGAACCTTAGAGATAGCGAACCTTTAATAAATTAGTGATAGCGGGTCTTATTCAAAATTAGTGATAGCGAGCCGTATTTAAAATTAGTGATATCGAACCTTAGAACTATCGAACCTTATTCTGAATATTCAGCAAGCTTCTTTTCGAGCTTTCTGCTTGTAGCGACGTTACAACCTGAACTAACAGGAGATTTACTGTCCTTGACTGTCTCATATCGACAGTTGCCTTTTGGGGACACAAAGGTCGGTCTGAGGCAATGGCTGGTGAAGTTTAAAGGCAGTTGGAACATCTACTGTGTTAGACGCTCGCCCCTCCTGGTGACCTCGGACACAGTCTGGATTTCTCTTTCTTTCCCCCAATCTTAGTATCCACAACTTCAAAGCGCCGCGCTGATTCGTTACATCCTCCTCTTTGTTTGAAGGTGAGAGGTACCGTCACTACTTCACTTCTGTGTAACAGTATTCTGTCCACAATTAATTTGTGTTCCACAGAGTGGTGCGACTCAAAAGTATTTGGTGAGATGTAAAGATGTAACTCTCTCTTTTGGTTCTCAGGTTTCACACGTAAGACAAACGTATGGAAATTACAAAACATCGCTCCCATTCAACGGATTGTATCTCAACAACCGCTTTATAGCTGAGATAATTGTATAGAGTACTGAAGTGTGACGTCATAAAATTTTCTTTTGTTGCATTTCAAAACGCTGAAATGCAAAAAAAGTTTTCTGTGACGTCATCATTTCGGTACTCTATTTGAATAAGTACCGTGTTACACAGTAACACAGTACTTATTGTGTGAATCCAGAAACCATCAGAGCCATCAACACCCGACGGACTGAAGGCGCAGAAGCGAATTTAAGTTAGTGTGAACGTTTTTAAATTCACTTACTCTACATGTTTTCTTTTTTATTTATTTATTTTTTATTATTTATTTATTTATTTATTTATTTATTTATTTATTTATTTATTTATTTATTTATTTATTTATTTATTTATTTATTTATTTATTTATTTATTTATTTATTTATTTATTTATTTATTTATTGTTTGTTTTTTTGTTTGTTTGTTTGTTGGTTGTATTTTAGATAATGCAAATCTTACAGTCATAAATAGACATCAGCCAGCTGGCTCCACATATCTCATCTGGATTTCCTCTACATGCCTTATCACACTCATTTTCTGCTGCTGCCATTCCCAGTCTGGCATAGTGACTACTTTCAACACCACAGAA
Organism: Amphiura filiformis; assembly: GCF_039555335.1. NCBI lineage: Eukaryota > Metazoa > Echinodermata > Ophiuroidea > Amphilepidida > Amphiuridae > Amphiura > Amphiura filiformis. The sequence goes on from NC_092628.1 coordinate 101,429,625, forward strand.
ACATTGGTTACCGTTTTGAACACCGGCATATCTCATCGTCGTAGTTCGACTGAGACAGAAATTCGTACACATCTTTATTGACATCTCACCATCAAACATTGCATTGGGAAGTACTCTTTGTTGGTCGTCTCTGTAACACCCAAGGTATCCATCAGGGACTGAAAACGTAGAAAGAACTTGATCAATTTTCAAACACCGTGATACTTGATGAAAATACTTGTTAGATTATAAGAATTCATTATTGTTACAGTTCACTGTGATTTTGAAATAAAAAGTAGTATATAGCAAAATGATTACCCTTGTCGTACCGATGCTTTTTTACGAGGTACGACTCCCTTCTGGATTTCAAACCCTCTAAGTTGTCCCGGGAAGTTGTCCTATTCGTACAATGAATAGCAATGGGTCTCGTTTATCCGGGTGATACCAATATAATAAATAAGTAAATGAATAAATGAATACATAAATGAATAAAATAGTTTTTAACAGCTTACCAGCACAAATAACACCAGCATCGTTGTTGTCTGAGCATTGGGTTTCATCTACAGGCCCATACAAGGATGAACACTCCGATAGATTTGATTCATCTATAAAAACATTCATTGTAGCGGTTGAAGTTGATGAAGTGAGTGTATTATAAATTAATTATTTATTCATAAACTGTAATGAAAGTGTGCTTTGTGAAAACATTTCCCTCCAAAACAAAATTCATAGCAATATCCAAATCCTTTAGTTCTAACTGACAATAAAAGCAAATTTTAATATTTTTGCAATTTGATGGAAAATGGGACAAAAAATGCAATATTGCATGTTTTCCAACAAATGTAGCCACATAATTCAAAGACGTGACACAAGTCTATTTTTAGCTGTAGTTTGCTCATAATTTTAAATATGTCATGCTAATTTTGATAATTGGTAAGAAAAGATAATGGGTAAGACAAAAGTGTTTTACAAGAATTAGAATGCATAAAATAAGTTCTTTTATAGTAAATATCAAAGTCTCTTGGCTTGATTGTCACAGCATACGAAAAAAACCCTACAAACGCATGTTTTGGCCCTTATCTCCAAATATTATCAAAATATTAAACTTTGACTTTAATCATATAATGATGTAGATTCATGATGTATATTCATACGTAGCGGTAAACGTACTAAAATAGAAAGCAAAATTATACTGCTACGCTACTCAAATTTGGTACACTCACCGGAGCGCTTTCACCGGGTCAACCAACGTCTTCAGCGGATGTTATTGCTCTGAAGATTGTTGTTCCAAATTTGATTAGCGTAGAAGTATAATTTTGCTTTCTATTGACTTTTATCATGTTTATTGCCAGTTATAGAACTAACTAAAGGATTGGGATTTAGCAATGTTTTATTTGACAAATAAAATTGGAAATTGTGAGGAAAAGAAGTAGGGCCAGCACACTTTTGTGCCTGCGTACATAAAGGTAGAACCTTTAAAATGCGCACATTTCTCATAATGTGGTCACATACCTCCATGACAATCAAAGGCAGCAATGGCATTGTCACTATTTCCATTTCCAAATCCTCCTTTCTTACTCTTAGTTGCTTCTAGATATCCTAGTTGTTTGCATGCCACCATGGCTTCTTCGATACTCCAGTCTTTGTCGCTTCCATTGTCCCCATCATGACATACATCCTTCCATTGGTCTTGCTCATACACCTGGACTCTTCCTGCATTTGGAGTGTTGACAGGTGATCCAATTAACCTGATGTCGGTTATATCTATGGCTGATAATTAGTCAAGAAGATAACAAAGTCGAGACGGCTCTTAAAAGAAAGAAAGTATGTAAATATACACCATGCAGGGAAACAAGAACACCCGCTACGTAAAGGGCTGTGCAATAATTATGAGCCCTGGTCGGAGGGTAAAATTGGAGTGGGGAGAAATTATTGGCGAGCCAACGTGGGGCAAGCAATCTTTGACAAGCCGAGAGGGGGGGGGGGGGAGGGGATTTTTGGTACCCATTCGTGGGGGCGCCTTTTAAATAAAACGCATTAAAAGGCCTTAAGGGATCTAGAATGAGCGTTTATGGCGTTTCGACAGTATTTTTTGTGGGATATGAGAGCACCTCAGACGTATCGAATTGCATGCTGAGGACGAAGAATGTCTTTCTGATATCAAATAAGTGTCATTTTTTGTAATTCACGATATAATACAAATTTTATGACAAATTATTAAAATTTGATATTTTTCAAATCTTTGATATATAACAGTCCTCGAAATAAATTTTATAAATCTAATGATATATTCTTAAAGTGTATGTAGCTGGGAGGAAAAGCCGACGATCAATTGAAAATTTTGACCTTTTATTATTGAAGATATGGATTTTTTTCCCAAAAAGACCTATTTTTTTGTGGTGTTTTGGGGAAAAATCCATATCTTCAATACGAAAGGTCAAAATTTTCAATTGATCGTCGGCTTTTCATCCCACCTACATACACTTTAAGTATAAATCATCAGATTTATAAAGTTTATTTCAAGTACTGTTAAATATCAAAAATATCAATTTTTAATGATTTGCCATAAAATGTGTATTACATTGCAAATTTCAAAAATCAAAATTATTTGATATCAGAAGGACATTCTTCGTATTCAGAATGCAATTCGATATGTCTGATGTGCTCTAATGTCCCACAATAAATACTGTCCAAACGTTCATACCCTTTCCTTAAGAAAACAGTACGGAAACGCCAAAAATCGTTGCCCCCCCCCCCCTTTTCACATGCCAAATTGTTGGCATCCCAATTTGCAAACCTTAAATGGTCTAGATACATGTTGGGAGAGCAGCGAGCAGGAAAATTTGCATATTTAAGCGTTCCCGTACTGTTTTCCCTAAAGCGTTTTATTTAAAAGGCGCCCCATGAATGTGTGCCAAAAATCGCTTGCCCCCCCTTGGCTCGCCAAAAATATTATTTTGCCACTAACCCCCCCCCAATTTTACCCTCCCACCAGGGCCCATAATTATTGCACAGCCCCTGAATTGTGACATTTTCACTCTCAATTCCCGGAGATCGAAATTCCCTGCAATAACTCTGATTCACTTGGTCTTGGGGGCAGTATGAAACAAGAGCTACTGTGGCTGAAGAGCCACGCATATCAGGCGGTGGCTTTTGATTGACATTTGACCTCGGATAATCTCGGGTTGACTACTCATGCTCCCTCATATCAAGGATAATTTGCATCACATTTAAGCCCAATCGAGCCCATTTTAACATTTGACCTCATTTGATCTTTGACCTCGGGTGACCTCAGATTGATTTTTTGTATAATTATTTCCCTCACATCAATGATGCTTGGCAATAAGCTTTAGCCCATCGGGCATATCCTAACATTTGACCTCATTTGACCATTGACCAAGGGCGACTACAGGTTGACTTGTTCGTGTTTTCCTCATATCAAGGATGCTTTGCATGACGTTTGAGCCCAAGTAGGGCAAATTTCACCATGTAACCTCATTTGATCTTTGACTCGAGTAAACTCGGGTTAACTTTTTGAGGTTCCCCTTATATCAAGGATGATTTGCACCAAGTTTAAGCCCAATCGGTCCCAATTTAGCATTTGACCTCACTTGACCTTTGATTTTTTCATGTTTCCCTCACATGAACGATGCATGCGTGGCAATAAGTTTAAGCCAATTCGGGCCCGTTTAACATTTGACTTCAGTTGACCCTTTACCTCGCGTGAACTCAGGTTGACTTTTTTAGGCTACCCTCATATCAAGGATGATTGGCACCAAGTTTAAGCTTAATCGGGTAGCATTTTTACGATGTTTACAAAATGATCCCTAATACCCCCATTCGGGAACCCCATATGACCTTTGATCCCTGTTTGGGTCGGTCAGTGCTTCTTGTAGCCAAGTTTGGTCAAAATTCGTGCAACTGGCACTAGCATTTTCGGTTATACTATAATAAAAATCCCTTCAAAAAGGGATGTGCTGGGAGATGGTTGTTCACAAATGAGTAACTTCATATTTCTTTTTGTAAAAATAGTCAAAATAATTTGAAGTGGCAAGATTCGGTTGGTTCAAACCCCAAAATCAGTATCCCAGATACTGATGACTCAGTTGGATTCATTACATCAGTTCCATTCCAATTCTTATACTTCAATTCATATGCTCTTTACGTTGTTACTACTCTTCAGATTTACGTTCACCAACTTAAAGCCCAATACGAACAATTTCAAAATTTGACCCCTACATGACCTATGACCTCAAAACATTTTCACTCACCTGATGCTCCCTTACGCAGAGATTATTATCACTAGGTAATGTTTGACATTGATATTTACTTTTACAAAGGTGAGCAATTTCCCCCATCGCTTAATCTAAATCAACAATGACCTCATTTGACACCTAGATGACCTTTGACCTCAAATATCTCCACTCACGTATTGTCCTCCTACTCAAATATTATTATCACCAGGTGTGGATGGCATGAGTAGGAAGCAGACACTGTTAGGGTACAAACACCCCTGCACATACACACCACATACATGGATTGCTAAATGGTCTTGTGGCCTAAAAAACAACCGACGTTCGCACCTTATAGTATAGATTAATTCATTCATAGTTGAAAACCATGAACCCCAAAATAGCACCTTTAAAGCCAATAATTGACTGTTTACTGATATCCTAAAAATTCAATCATTACTTAGGACCTATGCCCTAAAGCTTCATTCTAGTTGTGACATATTTGGCATCATAAAAATTGACACAAATATTTGAAGGTGATATGTGCATCAATAGCTTTTGGTCATCATCGTGTTACCAGGAAAAGTACATATTTCCAATATTCAGTGATCTTGCTTATTTATTAACACAGGTCTTCGATGTGAGGGATTCAACTTTTACCATGTTTACTGCATGTTGCATGGTCAAACATGTTACATGTAGTTGAAAATTATCCAACATATATTATTAAGATAACAGACCACCACAGACAGACCACTAGGAACATGAATAGAGTAAGATGTGTAAATAAAATATGTCATCATAACTCAGCAGGTAGCCATCTCACCAGAGATATTGGATCACTATACCATACAACACACTGAGATACTGAACTCCAACAAACCATGTATGGTACCCCTTGTGTCTGCCCACATGATCCCATAGCCTGCCAAGATATTGTTCTAGTGAAGAGAACCAGCAAAACTTCCTAGTCTAGATTCAGAAAAATTATTTTCCTAAAACATATACCTATTTCAATTTCACCTTAACATTCAAAATCAACACAATATTTCTGATATCTGCACAGGCCAATTTTAGTATTTCTGTTTGTCATAACCATTTTGATAATTTTTTTGCAACATTTTTACAAGTTTCTGTTTTCTTCATGAATTACTTATAGAAACAACAGAAAACAGAACCCAAGCAATGAGTGCTGGGTTGCCGTTGGCAACCCAGCACAAAAAGTAGTACAGGAAATAAGAGTTCTAGGCCAAAGAACCTCGGATTTGACTCGGGAAAAATAAACCACCTTGCTCAATATCTAAAGCCCTAATGTACGATATCCTTCAACTTTTAAATTTGTTATTCTGTACTCAAAATGCTGAAATATAAATATTAGTAATAATTGTCGGGAAGGGTTTCTGTCCATTTTGAGCTGAAATAACAAGGTTAAGTGAAAGAACCCCTACTGGGTATTTTGTCCGTTTATGTCGAACTTTGCTCTGTTGACTATGTATACACAACAAATTTGGCTGAGGACATGCGTAAACATTACAAACATGCCACAAAAAATCAGGTTTGAATTGACCAATTTCATACTATAAGATCGTACATTTAAAGGCCCATTCAGTGATTTGCTCATCCGGACGATCGTAAAAATCATCAAAATTCAGATTTTGGTACCTTTGTAATTGGCATAGATGTGCTAACATAGCCTGCTAGTGGTTCGATCGAAAGCCGTGTATTTTAGACAAAATAAAACATTTGCATGATTCTGGACTTTTGATACTGACAGTACAAAAAGTCCGACTCGAGATCGAAAGAAGCTCACTCTCCACGTACCAACACGCGTTGCGTATTGTTTCTACTACTTATTACATCAGTAGCTACTATTTTAAACAAAATACACAATTTTAACTGTTTTTCATATTTGAATTGACCGTTAGTTTGCCTCGGTGACCTTTAACATGTTTAATTGCTTATTTTGTTTTCTACTACAAAAATTAAGCGTCTGTTTTAAATCAATTTAGACTCTACTTCCACTGTGTTAGAAACACTGGACTAGGAAGTTTTTCCAGTCGATTGGTGGCGCACTGTACGAAAATCTCGATTTTCTCGAGTCGATCTGAGTTGAAGTAGAAAACCTTTCTAAAACTTCTGTTTTTTGACTAATTTGTCGATGTATTCAGGGGAAAAGTGGTTTAATGAAATTCTGTAGACTTATTCTTTATTTCTAAGCAACTCTGACAAATTTCCATTTTTTTAATGTTCCTGTGAAATCACTGAAAGGGCCTTTAATGGCTTTAACCCAAATACGACTAAGGTGGTCCAGAAAAAAGTCAATAAAAAAAAATTGTATTTGATTTTTTTCTTACTCAGTATTTTACTTAAATCCGACTATAAAGGGGCAGTGGCGGCACCGGGATTTTTTTTTTTCTGGGTGGGGGCACGGGGGGGCAAACTTAATTTCAGGGGAGGGCATAATCAACCCATTTTGTAGAAAATTACCGCAAAAAGTGGAAATTTATGTGATTTGGGGTTTTTTGCCTCAAAAGTGGGAGGGGAGGGGGGCATTTCCCCCCCCTTGTCGCCACTGCTAAGGGGGTGGGTACTTAGTACTAAATCACCTTTTTGCTCAATATTGAACCCAATTACGACAAAGGTGGTTCAGAAAAAAATCAACTTTTATATCAGCCTGATATACCCGGCTGATATAACAAAGGAATCGTAATTTTGAATCGGAAACACAATAAACCCTATTAAAACTACGACTGCCATTTTAAGTTTCCTATTTTCTGCGTATATCTACTCACCTTTCACCATGAACTCCGGAGACAGATCAAAAATAAGGATTGCGAAAAGGAGGATTGTTTCAGTGCTATCCATACTCTGAATCACCGCAGATGTGATTTGTCTTTGAAATTAACCTACTGGCCTGACCAACGGATATAGAGACGATAATTTATTCACTTATTAACACGACGCAAGTACACGACAGATATTAATTACTCGTACGTTGTCACATTATTAATATTAACCATGTGATGTATTATACGCTATAACAACTTCCTTGTTCTACACAATTTATCGCTATACGACATGATAGTTCCTGTTCCATAGATACAATGGTTCCAGGTAGAAAACGTATAACAAAAAATGTTCAAGTTCAATGGTTTTCTACAGGCAGTGTGTTGTTAGGGAGTGACCACAAATACTTTGGTGGAGGTTTGAAAATATGGGGGGGTGGAGTCAAAAAAATGTTGGTCCTAAAAAGGGGATAAAAAAATTGAGTCCTTAATAGAGGGGGGTGGTGGTCAAAGGTAAAGGTCCGGGGTAACATGTTCAACAAGTCATGCGGGTACGGGTTAAAACCGATAAATCGGCAGTACTTGGAAAAATCGTGTCGCACACATTGAATTCTAGTTTTCAACAATGCTTAACTTCCATTGTTAATTTGTGTTGTATAATCAAACAACCAGAATACACTCAGAAAAAAATAGTAATGTTTTTTAATCTTGCATTGATTCCTTTTAGTTTTATAAACCACAGCAGATTGTTTGAAGCATTTATGGTCAAAATTTAATGTTCCTTATTCTTAACCAGACGTGCATTCAGTTGGAACATGGCTCGTATTTGAAGCCCGGATTTGAAGTAACAATCAATAGTGATACAAAGCAGCGAAAAAATTTAAATGCCATGTAGTAGAAGACCGTAGTGTAGAGTTCGTGACCATCTAGAACAAAGATTTGAAAGTTATTTTGGGATCTTTGATTGATTCTGAATCAATTTAGCTTGGGCTCACCTCCTGAAACTTCCGGGCATTCCGGGGAGGGGTCAATCAAGGTTACATGGGGGTCAAATTTACAGAATGCTCCAATTATGTCAAGCAATATATCAAATTACTCGTGTGGTCATGAGGACTCCAAAAATGTATAGTTTGTTATGTGTCAGACCTTTCAAGAGGGCGCTATGACGAAAAATGTTCATAGGTCAACGACCTTTCTGAATTCTGACCATACTTCACAATGTCCGAATGGTCAGGAAAAAAAATGGGGTGAGGCTTTTCCGCCATGCATATGTAACAACCACTTGAACTTTAATCTTGTAATGCAAAACTTATTGTTTTCATATTGTTTTTTATGGTTATACTTAATTTTGTTAGTTTTAGCAATTTTATCTTTTAATATCAGGCGCGTGCCCACATGCCCAGGATTGTGCAAACCGAGCACCCAGGTTTATTTCAAAAAGATGAAAAATCATCGTGTTTACATTGCCACTCAGCCCCGGGTATGCAACTCAGCAACCCTCCTCCGGAGGGACGATTCTCTCCCGGATTCTCTCCGATTGAAGGTGTACAGGGATGTGACACGGTTTTGGTGTACCTTTTCAGCAATTTTGGTATAGAGTGTATGCAATAAACCCAAGCGGAACGAGAGTTGCTAAGTAACCGCTACCCGAACCATAAACACATGCATGATCAGACAACAAGTGTTCAATTTCCCCATAGCTTCCCACGTTGTACACATGTCAGTCGAATTTGGCGGTGTTGGTTTGTTTGTCCTCCAAGTTATAGTATTGTTCACTTTGTGTTGAACATTGTACGTGGGCCTCACTGTAATAACTCAAAGATAACTGTGATCATCATTTCAAGAGGTCACTCTCCCGATTAAGCTAAACAACCTATGTGGAGGAATTTTATGCATGAGCAATCACATCAATGACGTAGTAATGAATACCCTCTATATCGATAGGTGGATTTCAGTGAAGACCAATGCACCCAATTGGGCGAATTTGGGGGCTTTATTGTGAAAAATTGGTACCATTACTGATGGGTTACAAAAATAACAAAAAGCATCTGAAAGTCTGTGTGGCACATCCCCGTACAAGTTTGTTGAAGAACTCCCGCACCCCCTTGAAGGTTTCTGGACACGTCCCTCAATGTTTGTTATGTTGGTTTGTTTTATTTCTAATTTCGGGAGTGTTCATAAATACTTTGGTGGGGTTGAAAACATGGGGATCAAAAAATATTGGGTCCTAAAAAAGGGGGGGGGGGTAAAATAATCAGTCCGTAAGGGATCTGATATTTAACGTTTAGCGATGTTTTCCAGTATTTTTTGACCTTTCATATTGTAGTAGTTAATACTTAAAAGATAATATCCTATGCATTAGGAATCAAATGTGTCACTCCATAGTCCATCTCAGCATTAACTTGCTCTTGTTCGAATCACATGCTACTGCTAGTCGCTGCCAATCTCAAGCTCACGCTTCAGCCACTCCAATAAACGCATTTCCTCAGACCTCTCTGTTAAAAACAAATAAGATATTATCCTCTTCAACAATAGGATTAAAGATTGGTGTTTGACTGGATTAAAATGAGAAACATGTAGGACAAACATTAGGTACATTATGAATACAACCTTTATGCACATTTTGCACTGTAACTCGAAATACAATTTGCCGACTTTACGAGCGGTTTGACGGGTGGATGGTCACATATGCGTCTTACTTGGGAGAATCTGATACGCCACTTGTCCGACAGGCCACTAGTCCTGAAATGCACTGCACCAGTCCGAAACGCCGCTAGTCCGAATCTAATACGCTCTGCACGTCCGACACGCCGCTAGTCTGAATCTGAAAAACACTACGCCAGTCCCAGTCCGAAACTGAAAACCAATACGCTAGTCCGAATCTGGAAAACACTCCTTCAGTCCGACGCTGCGCTAGTCCAAATGCGCTAGTCCGAAATTGAAAACCATTGCCCTAGTCCGAATTTGAAAAACAATACTCTAGTCCAAATTTTCATCCGTAGACAACGTTGATATGCTGTAGAACTATTGTTACATGTAGACCTAACCTATAAGCCTCACCCCATCTAGTAAAAATGGGGTGAGGCTTTTCCGCCATGCATATGTAACAACCACTTGAACTTTAATCTTGTAATGCAAAACTTATTGTTTTCATATTGTTTTTTATGGTTATACTTAATTTTTGTTAGTTTTTAGCAATTTTATCTTTTAATATCAGGCGCGTGCCCACATGCCCAGGATTGTGCAAACCGAGCACCCAGGTTTATTTCAAAAACATGAAAAATCATTGTATTATACATTACCACTCAGCCCCAGGTATGCAACTCAGCAACCCTCCTCCGGAGGGACAGTTCTCTCCGATTAAAGGTGCACAGGGATGTGACATGGTTTTGGCGTGCCCTTTAAGCAATTTTGGTATATCGATATGTGGATTTCAGTGAAGACGAATGCACCCAATTGGGCGCATTTGGGAAAATGTGCTCCTAAGAACATCCAATTTGGGCAAATTTGGGGGCTTTATTTTAAAAAATGGTACCAGTACTGATGGGTTGCAAAAACACCAAAAAGTAGGTATAGAGAATGTCAGCATCTGAAAGTCTGTGTGGCACATACCCGTACAAGTTTGTTGAAGAACTCTCGCACCCCCTTGAAGGTTTCTGGACATGCCCCTCAATGTTTGTTATGTTGGTTAGTTTTTATTTCTAATTTAGGGAGTGTTCATAAATACTTTGGTGGGTGGTGGCAAATATGGAGGATCAAACAAATTTTGGGTCCTAAAAAGGAGGAGGGGGGATAAAAAAAAATCAGTCCGTAAGGGATCTAATATTTAACGTTTAGCGATGTTTTCCCGTATTTTTTGTGGGAGCTGAGAGTACACCAGACATATCAAATTGCATTCTGAATACGAGGAATGTCCTGTAATACACATTTGATAATACAAATAATTAAAATTTGGTACTTTTTAAATTTTTGATACAGTCGACAGTCCTCGAAGTAAACTTTATAAATCTAATGATATGTACGTGTGTAGCTGGGATGAAAAGCCGACAATCAATTGAAAATTTTGACCTTTCATATTGAAGATATATATTTTATTCCCAAAAAGACCTAAATTTTTTAACGTAAATATGGTAAACGTAAACCAGATTTTAAATGTTTTTTTGGCAATGATCTTAGAGCGCTCTTTTTTATGAAAACGTTTCGTGTTCAATGAGTAGCACTATCTGATTTTTATCAAGACTATGTTGATATTTAGTTCGCAACGCAAACTTTAAAAAACGGGCAAAACAGACACATCATTTATCGGTATGACATTTTCATTATTGGTGCTGCCCTATTTATTTATTTGTGCAGAGCTACTACGGTATGGGTTTAGTACAACAAGTCATACCTAGAATATTTTCTCAATCCACCCAAAATAAAAAAATCACCGTATAGTTCCCTGTACTAGTATTGGGTTCCCTGTACTAGTTGAGGTTAGCTCGGGACCCATGATTTTTAACCAGAGCATCAAATTATATGAACAACATGATGATGGGAGTATTTGGTTATACTGGTTAGTAGTTAGTACTAAAAAAGATAATATCCTATGCATTATGAATCAAAGGTGTCAGTCTATAGTCCATCTCAGCATTAACTTGCTCTTTTCAAATCACATGCTAGTCTCTGCCAATCTCAAGCTCACGCTTCAGCCACTCCAATAAACGCATTTCCTCAGACCTCTCTGTAAAAACAAATAAGATATATATATATGTATAATTAGAAGGATACCTCCTCCCTGCTATTAAGTAAATACACAGTATCAGCAAATATATGACGAAACAAATACTGCATTTTTGGCCCCCACACAAGTGTGGGGCTTATGTTATCATCCAGATGGTTGGTTGTCTGTTTGTTTCTTTACCCATCTGCCTGGTTGTTTATTGGCTGTCCGGGCGGAAGCAAATTCATTAATCCACAGTCCAGCTCAAACGTAATAACCGATCAACTTCATTATTATGTCTTCAGAATCTTGCATCCTATACCTTTGTACATAACCTTGCTGTCTGATAAATTTGTGTATCGGTCACCTGGAGCTACAGGGTTTTTTCATATCTGTAGCCTCTTCCTAAGAGTGCATAGTTCATATACTTCATGTGTAAAAGTCTCTTTTGGTGTGATTTTTTCTTGTAAATGTGACAAGCCATGACCCAAAATCGGCCAAATCACATTTTTGACCAAAAATCAAATTTTTGACCAAAAAATACATTTTTGACCAAAAATCACATTTTTACATTTTTTGACCAAAAATCACATTTTTGACCAAAAATCACATTTTTGACCAAAAATCACATTTTTGACCAAAAATTAAACCAAAAACATATTTTTGACCAAAAATTATATTTTTGACCAAAAATTATATTTTCGACCAAAAATCACATTTTCGACCAAAAATCACATTTTCGACCAAAAATCATATTTTTGACCAAAAATCACCTTAATTGACTAAAAATCATGTCAAAAATCATTTTTGACCAAGAGTTGCATTTTTGACCAAAATCATGTTTTTTTTACTAAAAATCATGTTTTTGACCAAAAAAAGATTCTGAAGACATAATAATGATAAAATTGGACGGATAATTTCGCATGATACCTGAATTTATCAGTCTCGCTAGAGTTTTCAAATATCACGCTCGACTTCGTCTCGCATGATATTTGAAAACTCTAGCTCGACCGATAAATTCAGGTATCACACTCAATCCGTCCAATTTTATATCAAACTTTGTATGGTGGTAGGATATGGTGGCCTGATGTGCTGTATAGTTTTGTGTCCTGTTATTTGCTTATTTAGGATTTGCTTAGAATTTCATAAATCCGCTCTGCATCTGTTTAAAAACATAATAACCGATCACCTTCAAACTTGATATTGTGATAGTATTTGGTGGCCTGAAGCCCTGATGTGCTGCATAGTTATTTGCATATGCATAATAATGAGCTTATTTGCATACTGCACCTTTGTGTGGGGCTACCTTAATTACAAACTGCTTAATTCTAGTTACTTGGGAGAGTTGCCCACAAATATGAATCTTACATGGAAGAATCCGACACGCCGCAGATCCGACATGCCGCTAGTCCAACACGCCGCTAGTCCGAATCTGAAATGCATTGCACTAGTCCGAAACGCCGCTAGTCTGAATCCAAAATACGCTCTGCACGTCCGAAACGCCGCTAGTCCGAATCTGAAAAATACTGCGCCAGTCTGAAACTGAAAACCAATACGCTAGTCCGAATCTGGAAAACACTCCTTCAGTCCGACACTGCGCTAGTCCAAATCTAAAAAACACTGCGTTTAGTCCAAAACTGAATACCATTTGCCCTAGTCCGAATTTGAAAAACACTAGACTTCAACGTAGTCCTCTTGCCTAGTACAAGGAACTTATACGATGTCCTCATTCACAAACTGATACTATTGGCGAGCGGTCCGAATTTTGAGCCATAAGTTTACGTGGTGAACTACCTCTTGCCCATTGTGCATACTCTGGCTATTGAATAAAAGCTTAAAACTCTGAATTATTATTATTATTTTTTTGCATTTTTTTCTTGTGTCATTTGTTTTGTAGTTCCTGAAGAAGACAATAATGTCTAAAGCTCGAAGAATGTAAATAAATGTACAAACTGTTCCATAAGTAGGCCTATATGAAATTAGATTTCGATGTGTTCAGTTTTATAAGACTGATTTATTTCAATTATTATTTCCTCTTAACAAAAGGAAAAGAAATTGAAAACTTGCTTAATTTATTGTTGTTAATGATGAGTTACGTACGTTTTACAAAGGTGTTGTTGTTTCAGCCCTATTTACTAAACTCAAGAACCACAGGACCTCCAAAAGTATATCTGTGATATTTGAATTCTTCTACACGCTCGCTTTGAATTGAGTAATGCAATTTTTTGCTAAAGCTTACTACGATTCGCAAGATGCTGTGAACTAAATTTTTTGCTGCTTCGACCAACAATACATCGTATACCCTTAATTAAAGATAATAGTACCGTACTGTTGTGCCTGTTTCAGTTGCAAAATGATAACCATGAATTTCAATATGTAACTTACTCGTCGGACAATTTTGCTCATCTGAGTCGTCGCCACAATCATTTTCTCCATCACATCGATTACCTTCGATTATGCAGCGTCCATTGGCACAACGAAATTCCCAGTCCCAGCCTTCGCAAATCTCTGATACATGATATGCGGAGTAATCTGAAATGACATATAGGCCTACACGTAACAAAACCTCACAAACAGTAACGTAGCCGTTAAAAATACGTCTATAGCCTCAGAACTATGAATCGTATTTACAATTATTTTATATAGAAAGACAGATGATTTATGTACGCACATTTTGATACTTCATTCGCCCAATTTCATTCAATGTTAAGGTGGTATTGGATGCATTTTCTAGAAATTAGAAAATGCTTTGAACATGTTTTAAACAGATCAATTGAGTAGGGTAAAGTACACTGATCAATATGCATTTTGTTTGGAGCAAATCGGACATGCGGTTTCCATAATACATCAATTTATATTTTCTTTGTATCCTATTGTTTTTGTCAATAATCAATATACTTAATGAGCTAAAAGGACTGGAAAGGCTCATTAATATGTAATTTTTACCAATATTTTGCTTAAAATCAATGCATAAATGTTCAGGGTACTTTTATTTTGCATACTTTTGCCCTGAAACTTGGTCCAAGTGTTTATAATATGTTCTAATGTATTATATAGTGAAGCCGCCCTCTAATTTGCATATGTGCATAATTAGTGAGCTAATTTGCATAAATGCTAATTAATTATGCAAATTAGGGGGCGGTTTCACTATATAATACATTAGAACATATTAGAAACACTTTGACCAAGTTTCAGGGCAAAAGTATGCAAAATAAAAGTACCCTGCTGAACATTTATGCATGGATTTTTAGCAAAATATTGTGAAAAATTATATATTAATGAGCTTCTCCAGTCATTTTAGCTCAGTAACTTTATTGATTATTGATAAAAACAATAAGATACAAAGAAAATATAAATTGATATATTTTGAAAACCGTATGTCCGATTGACTCCAAACAAAAGGCATATTGATTAGTGTACTTTGCTCTACTCAAATAATCTGTTTAAAACATGCTTAGAGCACTTTTATAATGCCTTTAACAACACAGCAGGATTTTAAAACACAAAACCTTTGCAGTAAGTTCTATTGATTTAAATGCAGCGCGAAGACACCGGCGTGGTTTACATGCCACAATGCTTGTGTCTATCTAATAATCAGAGTTGTAGACTCGAGTCGTGGGACTTGGACTCGAGACGCCAGTGTGGCGACTTGCAACTTTTGCAAAATGACATGGCTTACTTCTGTCGACCTTTAAATTTGCTCTGCACTCACATCACCGATTTTGATATAAAATTGGATCGGGATCGATTGAGCCCATATTTATTGGTCGAGCTATGAGTTTTAAAATATTTACGTCTCGTCCAATATTTTAAAACTCATAGCGAGACCAATAAATATTGGCAGTAGCGTAGCCAGCGGGGGGCAGGGGGGCAGGCGGGCAGAGTGCCCCCTGACAAAAAAATAAAGAAAAAAGTGCCCGCTCTGACAAAAAATGAAAGAGGAAATCATGAGGGCAAAATAAAAGAAAAAGGTCAAGGAGCCTCTTTTCTACGAAAATTCAGCCAGATCATGGGCCAAAATAGTGTAAAATACAAAACTTTTTCGCGCTACGCGATCACATTGTAACGTTAAGACCCTTTTTATCTGGATAATGGGCGAAATAGTGTAAATACCAAATTTTTGCGCGCTACTCGCGCACATCATCCCAATAAAGCCTTTTTGGAAGCTCGAAGACATACAGTCTAATGTGATGCAACTGCATTTTTTCGTCTGTGCCCCCAAAATTTTATTTTGCCCCCCCCCCCCGACCAAGAAAGCTGGCTACGCCCCTGAATATTGGGCATAAAGCATCCAATTTTATCATTATTATGTTTTGGATCTAATATTTTCACACATTGGATTCATGATAATAATGACCTAACTTGGTCACAAATACCTGGGTCACAACCATCACTGACCATGTCCGTACATGTCACGCGAAACTCGTGGTGTCAAAAACGTGATTTCAACTCAAAATGTTACTTCTTCCACAAATACGTAGGACAGTGACGCCACTTGCACATATGCATTGTTATTACCCAGTGTCTGTAAGTCATTCTCAGATTTGAGGTCAAAGGTCATTAAGGGGTTACTTCCGGTGTAAAAACAAATACCTTCAAAATTCTTATTAGCTTAGAAAAAATAAGGGGTTGACGGTATGTTCACACATGAATTGTGATTACCCAGTGTACAGCCTGTCTCAAAAAAATTGTGCAAGTGAAAAGCATCCTCTTTGGCAATTAGAAAAAAGTTGTGACATAATGCTTACATCTACGTCAAGGGCACAGTCTTAGCTCTCAAATACCGTTTGTTCTGTTCAATTTGCATGTTTTAATCTCGAGATATGCTTACTTAACAACGAAAGGCTAAAATCACAATTGTACCACTTTTGGGAAGAGGGCTGTACACCAATGATAGCATCAAGTTTATCGAGAATTCCTTCGTGAAATCAAAAGAATGCATCAATTCCACAACAATACAAGATTGTGTTTACTGTTTTATAATTAAAAACAAATTAAAAGATAAATAAATATTTCACATTCTGCTGTAAAATTAAAACATGTGCATGTCAATGATTTTATATCTATCATGGTAAAGACAGTTTTCTTTGTCACTTAAGGTGGTATGAAAGGCAAAATCAAGTTGCTCTGGTTGAGATTAAAATAGACTTGTTCCATAGAGATATGCAAAATAATCTTAATTCTAAAATTTGAGCCAAATCGGACAAACGGTTTTTGAGATATTGCTGTTGAAAGATTCTTTGTATTCTATTGTTTTTTTGCCAATATATTGATGAAGTTAATGAGGAAAATTGGCAAAATGTGCTCATTAATATTAATTTTTGCCAATATTTTGCCAATATTTTATGAATAAACCTTCATACTACTTTCACCTTTACGAATTTTGACCTGACACTTTGCCAATGTGTCTCTATGACCTAAACCTTTAACATGTGATTTTCCCGCCCATCTAATTTGCATATTTGCATAATTAATTAGCCTTAAGTATACTGCTAATTAATTATACAAATATGCTAATTAGATGTGCGGGAAAATCACATGTTAATGTTTTAGGCCATAGAAACACATTGGCAAAGTTTCATGTCAAAATCATATAAAATAAAAGTAGTATGAAGGTTTATTCATAAGATATTGGTATAATATTGGCAAACATGAATATTCATAAGCACATTTTGCCAATTTTCCTCATTAACTTCATCAATATATTGGCAAAAACAATAGAATACAAAGAAACTAAAAACATGTATATCTTGACAACCGTATGTCCGATTTCCTTCAAAAACTATTTTGCTCAGTGTATTTAGCTTAACTTATTCAATCTATTCAAATGGTTCTAAATTTACTTTCTGTTTTCCAGAAACATCGTTTCGAACCCCCTTAAGACACACAGATATTGCACACTTTTAGATTAATGAACTTAGACAAGTTCATGAAATTTGACAAATTAATGAAATTAGACGAAATAATGCACGCGCGCTGATGTTGATGTATCTAATGCACGAGCCCCGATTGGGGGGGGGGGGGTATTAGAGTTAAATACATCAACATCAGCTATCATTGATTTACATGTAACAGCCCTATTTCCTAGTAAAAGTGGCACAATTGTGATTTTACCCTATCGTTGGTAACTAAACATATCTCAAGATTAAAAAAAGCAAATTGAACAGAATAAACGGTATTTGAGAGCTAAGACTGTGCCCTTGACGTAGATGTAAGCATTATGTCACAACGGTATTTTCTAATTGCCAAAGAGGGCGCTTTTCACTTGCACAATATTTTTGAGACAGGCTGAATATGGAAGGCAATCTCTACAGCAGCACAGAACAACTTGCCGAAACCAAAGAAAACCCGATCGCCATGGATATCAGAGGAAGTGGGTATACAATGGTAGACGAAAGACGTCAGGTGAAAGCAAGAGGCATACAAACGGAGAAGGACAAAAGGCAGTATAAAGAAAGACCTAAGCAGGAGAATTCAACGCAGAACCAGACAAGATAAACAGGATTTTCTTGAAAGGAAATGCAAAGAGGTTGAATCACATTCTTCTACCAACCACTCCAGGGATCTCTCTAGAGCAGTGAAAGAAATCACAGGAAGAAAACACCAAAGCTGGATGTAATCAAAGATGAAGATGGTGAAATTCTAACTGAGAGTGATCAAATCAAACAGAGGTGGCAACAGTACTGTCAAGGGCTGTATGCAAGTAAAGATGGTTTAGGAGGTGCAACAGAACCAATTGAGGTTGATGAAAATGAACCTGACATACTGAGATCAGAAGTGGTGATGGCAATGAAGAAAATGAGGACAGGTAAAGCACCAGGATATGATGATATCCTAGCTGAGTTGATCAAAGAAACCGGAGATGAAGAATGGATGTGATGCACAAATTATGCAATCTTCTATCACTGTCTATGGAAAGACAAGAGCTGGCCGAT
Organism: Amphiura filiformis; assembly: GCF_039555335.1. Classification (NCBI taxonomy): domain Eukaryota; kingdom Metazoa; phylum Echinodermata; class Ophiuroidea; order Amphilepidida; family Amphiuridae; genus Amphiura; species Amphiura filiformis. The sequence continues at coordinate 101,448,259 of NC_092628.1, forward strand.
AGACTGGACCAGATCAATATTCCTACCACTCCCTAAAAAGGGCGACACAAGAGAATGCAAAAACAACAGGACCATCTCTCTAATCTCGTGCAAGTAAGATCATGCTGTACATTACGGTTGAGAGGATCAAACAGCACATGCGTCGTGAGATTCCCCCAGAGCAGGCCGGTTTTGTGGAAGGCAGAAGAGACCAAATAGCAAACATCAGAAATATTACAGAGAAAGCTATTGAATTCAACCGTCCAGTCTACACGTGCTTCATCGACTATTCAAAAGCATTTGATACTGTTCAACATCAAAAACTGTGGGACACCTTAGTATCAATGGGCTTCCCAAAACATGTGGTAGAACTGCTTAGGACACTCTATGACGATCAGGAATCAATTGTTAGACCAACATGTGGTGACAGTACCTGGTTCAAAATCGAGCAAGGGGTGAGACAAGGATGCATTTTGTCTCCTCATCTGTTTAATGCATATGCAGAGTATATTATGCGAATGGCCCTTGAGAGTTGCAGCATTGGAATATCTGTCGGAGGCAGAACCATCAACAACTTACGGTATGCGGACGACACTACCCTACTAGCAGACAGTGCTTGTGAACTTGAGGAGCTGATTGAAAGAGTGAAAACGGAGAGTGAAAACTTTGGCCTTTTTCTAAATGTAAGCAAAACCAAGGTGATGGTCATCAACCAACAAGAAGAGAACACCACTATTCATGCAGGAAACCAAGCGATTGAGGTTATCAAACAGTTCAACTTCCTTGGATCCATGATTTCAAACCAAGGCGGATGCTCTACTGAGATCAGACGTCGCATAGCAATGGCAAAAACATCAATGTGCACCATGCACAAGTTATGGAAGGACAGAAGCATCAGCAAGTCAACAAAGATTAGACTTGTCTCCTCTTTGATTTTCCCGATCGCAATATATGCGTGTGAAACGTGGGTGATCAATGCGGCAGATCAAAGAAGGATTGAAGCGTTTGAGATGTGGTGCTGAGAAAACTTCTATGCATCCCATGGACCGCCAAAAGGACAAATGTGAGTGTTCGGCATGAAATAGGAGAGAAAGTCTCACTCTTCAACTCCCGGCATCAACTCAGTGAGGACACAGAAGTTACAGTATTTTGGACATGCATGTTGCCAGGCGAGAAGGAGTCAATCTAGAGAAAGTGATTATGTTCGGAAAAGTTGAGGGGAAGAGAAAGACTCAGGTGGACAGATGGAATTGTTTCGTTAACCAAAATGTCAATTTACAGCTGTTACACCAAAGCACAAGATCGACATGAGTGGATGGGGAAACTTCATCAGAAAGGTCACGAATACTCAGATATGAGTAGATCGACGACGACGAAAGTATATGTAGTATTTTTTTATTTGGGGTCAAAAATCATAAAGGGGTTACTTCCGGTATAACCCGAAATACCTTCCAACTGCTACTTCCTCCACAAATTGTCTTCGCGTTTAAAGTTTCGCAGCTTAAAACGCATCTTTTTCTTCGTGCTTTTCCGGATTCACATATGTAACTTGTTTGTCTTTATTGTTTGTGCGCCTTGAGTTCTTTTGAAGATTGTGCGCCTACTAAGATCCCTCCATTATTATTATTATTATTAAATTTAATCATCGTGAGCATAGAAACCGTTGTTTGGAAATTCGTGCAATTTTAAAAATGACAAATTACGAATTGACCACGCAAAAGCCAATGCATGGTATCAGTTGCCTCCGCACAATTAAACGCGCGTATTTGATTTGAATTTTGACATGCATGGGTAAACCTTTAATGACACGCACCCCGACATCTTATCCCATTGAAAATTCCCGTAGTCACAAACAGTCGCGCTTTAATCGATTAACCTGCCAGCCTATTCAGGCGACGTAATTCTTGGCACTCACACTAGCTCCGCCGTGTGATACAACTCCGTCATTTTAAAAATTGCACGAATTTCCAAACACTGGCGATTCCTATGCTCACGATGATTAAACCTTTCACATCAAATGTGATATCAACCTACGAAGGAAAGTGTATAGAAATTATTATATAAATTATTTTGCCATAAACTCATCAGACTCTGATTAAATGAGGATGTAACTAGATGATACAGATGATATCGCCTCCCGATAAGAAATACATTAATTAAAGCAATATTATAACATTTTCAAACAAAATAGATTAGCATTTCTTTGCCATATAATGTTAGCTTTTACTGTAAGATATATCCCTTTTATTTTTGAGCCGAACAACTACGGCAAAGCAAAGAAAATTGGAATTTACTACCAGCGCACATGTCGCCAATACGTACCACTCCTTCGGTCATGTTGTGGTACGACCCTTTGTTGTGTAGATCACCGTCGCGCACGCCGTGACGTACTGTGTGTTATGAACATCGTGTATGCGTTCGGCTTATAATTCCATCGTAATAATAAAGCGCTGAATCAGCCTTTAATTCAAAATCACGGATTTTGACAAAACTACAGCACTTGGAGTCTTGATTTTTGCAGGGTATATTGGTTTAATAAAGTACAATTTAATCGTGTAAAAAGGAATTTTAAAAATTCAGTGAGGGCGTCTTCCTCAGCAAATGTTATAATATGGCTTTAATTAAAGATAATACTGTTATGCACGTTTCCGTTGCAAAATGATAACCATTGATTTTAATATGTAACTTACACGATGAACAATTTTGCTCATCTGAGTCGTCACCACAGTTATTGTCTCCATCACATTGTTGTTGTCCTGGTATGCAGCGTCTATTGGAACAACTAAATTCCCATAAGTCCGAGCAAACCCCTTCTTCTCCTGAACCTGAATCTGCATCTGTAAGATTGGTGAGATTTATGACAATTACACGTATTATCGATTCAACAGATGCTTATTGATGTTCAAAGATTAACCCTAACAAGCAAACATCCAACGTTAAAAATACGTCTATAGCTTCAGAACTATGAATCGTATTTACAATATTTTATCATAGAAAGACAGGTGATTTATGTACGCACATTTTGATACTTCATTCGCCCAATTTTATTCATTATTATGTTTTTAGGGTTATTAGGAGTTAAGAAAACCCAATAATGATAATATTGGATGGCTTATTTCGCATGATACCATAACATATCGGATTTGTCATACAAATATCGAACTCGCCGTTGGCTCGTCCGATATTTTATGACTCATCCGATATGTTATGGTATCATGCTCAGCCATCCAATTATATCAATATTAACAACACTGCAGTATTTTGCAAGACAAAACCTTTGCAGTAAGTTCTATTGATTAAATGCAGCGCGAAGATACCGGCGTGGTTTACATGCCACAATGCTTGTGTCTATCTAATAACCAGAGTAGACTCGAGTCGTGTGACTTGGACTCGAGTCAACAGTTTTGCGACTTGCAACTTTTGCAAAATGACTTGACTTACTTCTGTCGACCTTTAAATTTGCTCTGCACTCACATGCTTACACCGATTTTGATATAAAATTGGATCGGGATCGATTGAGCCCATATTTATTGGTCGAGCTATGAGTTTTAAAATATTTACGTCTCGTCCAATATTTTAAAACTCATATGAGACCAATAAATATTGGCAGTAGCGTAACCAGCGGGGGGCAGGGGATGAGTGCCCCTGACAAAAAATGTAAGAAAAAAGTGCCCCTCTGACAAAAAATGAAAGAGAAAATCAGGAGGGCAAAAGAAAAGAAAAAGGGCAGGGAGCCTCTTTTCTACCAAAATTCAGCCAGATCATGGGCCAAAATAGTGTAAAGCTCGAAGACATAAAGTCTAATGTGATGCAACTGCATTTTTTCGTATGTGCCCCCGAAATGTTATTTTGCCCTCACCCCCTGACCAAGAAAGCTGGCTACGCCCCTGAATATTGGGCATAAAGCATCCAATTTTATCATTATTATGTTTTGGATCAGAGGATGATTTAAGCACTTCCCAGCAAGTCTTGCGGTTAGCACAGCTGTGTGAGTGAACATGACACCACTGCCCGCCCACTGCATACACACGTGCATGGTTAAATTTGAATTTGGACAGATATATTTACAGTAAAAACACCTTTAAAAGGTTGGTCGATTTCACATTTTATGTTATGTACAGAAGGTGTGAATGATCCTTCGTGCATACATCACTTTAGATCTGAAATCGACCAACTAATAATGACACACGGGCAATTCTAAAACAACATCTTTTGCACAGAGTTCAATGGGATTTGAAAAGTAAAGTGGCTGTTGAAACTCTAGTGATAACACTTTTACAGTGCATGATGGGGCTTCCTTAAATCATCCTCTGGTTTTGGATCTAATATTTTCACACACTTGGATTCATCAAAAGATAATAATGACCTAACTTGGTCACAACCCCCGGGTCACAACCATCACTGACCATGCATGTCCCTACATGTCACGCGAAACTCGTGGTGTCAAAAACGTGATTTCAACTCAAAATGTTACTTCTTCCACAAATACGTAGGACAGTGACGCCACTTGCACATTATGCATTGTTATTACCCAGTGTCTGTAAGTCATTCTCAGATTTGAGGTCAAAGGTCATTAAGGGGTCACTTCCGGAGTAAAAACAAATACCTTCAAAATTCTTATTAGCTTAGAAAAACATAAGGGGTTGACGGTATGTTCACACATGAATTGTGTTTACCCAATGTATATGTGGTATTTTTTATTTGGGGTCAAAAATCATAAAGGGATTACTTCCGGTATAACCCCTTCACAGTGCTACTTCTCCCACAAATTGTCTTCGCGTTTAAAGTTTAATCATCGTGAGCATACAAACCGTTGTTTGGAAATTCGTGCAATTTTAAAAATGACAAATTACGAATTGACCACGCAAAAGCCAATGCATGGTATCAGCTTATTATGTGGCCCGAAGCAACCCGTACAGGAATCATTGTACAGTTGCCTCCGCACAATTAAACGAGCATATTTGATTTGAATTTTGACATGCATGGGTAAACCTTTAATGACACACACCCCGACATCTTATCCCATTGAAAATTCCCGCAGTCGCAAACAGTCGCGCTTTAATCGATTAACCTGCCAGCCTATTCAGGCGACGTAATTCTTGGCACTCACACTAGCTCCGCCGTGATACAACTCCGTCATTTTAAAAATTGCACGAATTTCCAAACAACGATTCCTAAGGTCACGATGATTAAACCTTTGATATCAAATTTGGTATCAACCTACGAAGGAAAGTGTATATATTATTATATAAATTATTTTGCCATAAACTCAGCACACTCTAAATGGGGATGTAACTAGTGGCGACTTTTTAATTTGGTTGTGTTTATTACTAATAAATGCATATATAATCTCCGATCAATAATGAACCTTGACTCTACGCGGTCCCTCTACAGATGATATCGCCTCCCGATACGAAATACATTAATTAATTAATTAAAGAAAATACTGTTATGTACGTTTCAGTTGCAAAATAATAACCTTGAATTTTAATATGTAACTTACCCGATGAGCAATTTTGCTCATCTGAGTCGTCGCCACAGTTATTGTCTCCATCACATCGTTGTTCCCCTGGTATGCATTGTCCACTGGAACAACGAAATTCCAATAATTCCGAGCAAACCCTTTCTCCTTCTCCTGAATCTTGATCTGTAAGATTGGTGAGATTTTTGACAATTACACGTATTATCGATACAACAGATGCTTATTGATGTTCAAAGATTAACCCTAACACTCCCCAATTCTACAAAATACCACTCTACAAAGCGTCTGCAAGAGCAATTATCCAACGTTAAAATTCGGAGAGCTCAGGGGTCGAGGGAGCCCCTAAGCAGTTAGGCAGCCTGAAGCGCCATATAAAGTGCTTCCCTGGGAGAGGCTCCGAGACCAGAAACTGTGGTCCCTGGTGCCCGTCGGCAAGGAACGGGCTCCGCATCTCCAATATCCAGCAGCTCGTCAGCGCTCATCTAGCGCAGAGTCTGCTGGACAAGGAGAGGTCTCTGTCACCTGAAGCGACTCTGAGGGTGGTCCATAATATGTACTGGCAGATTTGAATTGCCATTCTGCCGAGCATTTTGCTTGAGATAAATTTCAGAATATAATACCTGAATAATAATAGAGGAGGGGACGAAGGTGCCGATAAACGGTGAACAAACACTTGAGAAAATGGCCTGATTATGATAATATATTATTGGGGGGTAAACAGAATGATTATCTCCCAGGTCTCTCTTTTCCAGAGGAGAGGTTTCTGTCACCTGAAGCGACTCTGAGGGCGGTCCATGTACTGGCAGATTTGAATTGCCATTCTGCCGAGCATTTTGTTTGCATCTCGACGCGATCTATCCGGGCCCACCGAGCCTTGGCCGCCGAGGCTTATAACTTCTCGGATAAGAGACAGTTGAGGTTTGCTCCGTTTGGCACTGATCTCTTTGGCGGAGTCTTTCACAGGCTCGCGGAGGATGAGATTACCAGGCGGAAGGCGGCCAAGGAGGCTAGCCAGCCAAAGGCTTCGGCTACATCCGCGTCCAAGCGGTTTCGAGCCAACGCAGGTCTACGGTCAGCCAACGCGACATTTAACCAGGCCTTGCCTCAAAAACTGTTGGTTGCCCAGCAATTTCTGAATTGCTGAGTTGCTCATAAAAAGTTTCTTCATTGTTGATACAAGAAAGGAACCAACTATGACAGAGAAAACCTAAGAAATCTTCGTCAGATATAGAACTTCATGATGATGAGGAGTCCGACTCCGATTTCAAAGTCGGTTAAAATATTCCCAAGACTGAGAAAAATAAAGATTTTGTAATGATAGACGATCATAGGCTAGCACTTTCTTCAAAACAGGATAAATTCGAAAAGCTTTGTGTTGGATAGTGACCGATACAAAGGTTTTCATAGTTTATCCTGTTTTGAAGAAAGGGCTAGGCTATAATTAGACTATCATTACAAAATTTGTTTTTATGAAAACCATTGTTTATACATTAGAGCAGTTTTGAACCGACATATTGTGTGGGGAAGTTATTTTGTGGACTCTAAATCAGTATTTGACTATTTTGCAACGTTCAGAACTTCGGACCCCTTAGATTCTCACTGGAGCCCTTAAATTTGGGTTTTGCAGGACCTAAAAGGTCCGGAAAAATCAACTGACTCCTTTACATTTTTGAGCTCCCGCTATCCCTGCTGGATCCATAGTCCAGAGGCAATTTGTTCTGTTCATCATACATAATCTCCGATCAATATAATGAACCTTGACTCTGACTACGCGGTCCCTATGTAGCCAAATTCTTAGAAGAATTTGAATGTTTTCTGTATGACATATCGCATCGTCCTGGAAAACCTTTAATTTTAGGAGATTTGAACATTCACGCTGATGATCCGTTAAAGTATGATGTTTCACGTTATCTTGCAATGCTTTCTCAACATGATTTCCATCAATTTGTGGACAGTCCTACTCACAAGTCGGGTCATATTATAGATCATGTGATCTGTCGCGTTGAAGACAACCTGTTGATTAGATGCAATGTATCCCCTAACAGACACGGTTCAGATCATCATATGATTGAATGTACCATTAATAAATCAAAACCAGTTCCAGAAAGAAGAGCGGTCACAAGAAGGGACTTTAAAGATCTTGACATCGACGTTTTCAAGACCGACTTGAATCATGAACTTCGCGAACTAGTAAAGCTTGAAGATCCTAATGAACAGGCCGTTGAGTATAACATCAGAGTGCGCAAGGTTCTTGACAAACATTGTCCGGAAGAGACACAATTTCAAAGAACGATCAGATGTCCTAAATGGTTCGACGATAACATCAGATCGGCCAGAAGGGAACGCCACAAACGTGAGCGCAAATGGCGGAAAACTCTCAGTGACTCTGATCGCGATGCATATCTTGAACAAAATAAAGTCGTAAATAACATGATTATTCAATCTAAGAAAGATCATTTCAGAAATGTTTTAGCTGATGCTGATGCAAAAACAATGTATCGGACTGTAAATACACTTCTAAATACTGGTAGCTCAAATGGTGCTTTACCAACTTGTATCTCAAATGAAACACTCAGTAATAATTTTGCTAATTATTTTGAGGACAAAGTGTCAAAAATAAGGTCTGAGCTTGATGATCAATGTGTTACTGAAACTGTAAATATGTGTTCAAATGATGATGATGTTGTTGTTTCTTCCATGTCACAGACACCTACTGATAATGTGTGCAATAGTAATCATGTTAAGTCATCTACTGATAATATGTGCAATAATGTTCATGTGTTTGATATTTTTTCCCCTGTTCATGAAGCTGAGGTTCAAAAGATCATATCCAAAATCCCCAACAAAACTAGTTCTCTCGATCCTCTTCCCACGTGGTTGTTGAAGGAATGTACTGACATCATTGCCCCTTTTGTTGTTTCACTAATAAACAACTCTTTCAGTGCTGGGTCTTTTCCTTCCATCCTTCGCGATGCAGTTATTTCACCTCTCATCAAGAAATCCACCCTCAACCCGGATGTGTTAAAACATTACCGTCCAGTGTCTAATCTTCCTACACTTGGTAAAATTATTGAATATCCTGCTGTTTCAAGGTTCAATGATCATCTTCAGTCCGAAAACCTTACTGAAGAATTCCAATCTGCTTACAAGCCAGGCCATAGTACTGAGACGGCCCTTTTGCGGGTTTAGAATGATATTGTTAATGAACTCGGTAGTGGTAGAATTGTATTATTTGTTTTGTTAGATATGTCTGCAGCATTCGATACCATCGATCATAACATTCTTGTAAATAGATTTCAAAATGAATATGGTATCGAGGGTTGTGTTTTAAAGTGGTTTGATTCTTATCTCAGAGACCGTAGTAGTAAAGTTTGTGTCTCAGGTAGTTACTCTTCTGTACATAAGCTTAAATATGGCGTTCCACAAGGATCTGTCGCAGGTCCACCGATTTTCACCTCTTACTCTAAGCCTGTTACCAGCATTTTTAAGCGCTTCAGTGTTGCATATCATATCTATGCTGACGACACCCAGCTGTATGTGAGCTATGATCCTAAGGTGTCCGGTGATAGGGAAGCTGCGCAAGCTCGCTTAACAAATTGCATTGCTGAGGTTAAAGCGTGGATGTTGAAAAACAAACTTAGGCTGAACGATTCTAAGACAGAATTCTTTATTATTTCGTCTCAAAAACAAAGAAATTCCATTCAGTGCGTTGACCTGAAGATTGGTGAATCTGCGATAGCTCCTGTGCCTTCTGTTAAGAACTTAGGTGTCATATTTGATCCCTGTCTCAAAATGGACTTACAGGTGTCTTCACTTTGTCGTACTGTTAATTTTCATTTGCGCAATATCTCACGTATTCGTCGTTTTATAGATCAAAATACATGTGCACATGCAGTACGATCTCTTGTTCTCTCTCGGCTGGATTATGGCAACTCTTTGTTAGGTGGCATATCAGCTTTCAATGCACAGCGGCTGCAAAGGCTTCAAAATCGTGCGGCACGCTTGATTTACTGTGTTGATAGGCGCACGAGCACTTCGCCGTTATTGCGCGAACTTCACTGGTTGCCAGTCCAGCAGAGAATAGACTTCAAGCTCCTAATGCATGTGTACAACTGTGTGTATAAATTAGCACCCATGTATCTCCAAGACCTTCTTCGTAGTTATAAGCCTGGTCGAGCTGGCCTTAGATCATCTAAAGATACTTTGCGCCTTGAAGTTCCATCTACTAAACGCGTAATTAGCGATAGCGCTTTCTGTGTTCTTGGACCCAAGCTTTGGAATCAGCTTCCCATTAATATCCGTCAGGCTCCCAGCGTAAAAGTATTCAAAATGTTATTAAAAACTCATCTTTTCCCCAAAGAGTAGCTATCTTTGCATATAATGTTTTTAAATATTGTCGCTTTGGTGTAATAATGATTGTAATTTATCGGTAATATTGAATTGATGCTTTTATTTATGTGTAATTTTACTATATCATTTTTGCATTGTATTTTATATTTTTCAGTATATTCTTTCGTGTTTTTAAATTGTGTATTTTAGCATTTATCTTGTAAAGCGCCTCGATCTATTGAAGAGGCGCTATATAAATGTGCAAATAATAATAATAATAATAATGATATCGCCTCCCGGGAGTCTGCTTATCAAAATACATCAGATGTCTATACATAACGATAAGAAATACGTTATAAAGATAATACTGTTATGCACGTTTCAGTTGCAATATGATAGAATTTCAATGTGTAACATAGTGCAGTCATGCTGCACAGCAAACATGATTCGACCTCTGCAGTACTTAAACCTGATTAATAGGAAATTACTCCAGCAAAATCAATCGATAAAGTCTAGTCTATCCACCACATTGAATGATGGACTGCACGTATGCCCAAATATGGCACTTGCCAATCAATAATCATCTATTTGAAATCCCCTGACTCGCTGCACTGACCAAAGTTATGGACAGACGTGGGAGCTGTTTTTCCTGTTATCTGTCATTTACATATCGGGGAAGTACGAACATTTGCAGATGCCCTACCTACTCAGTTTTTAGCCTACATATATACATTATTATCCTTGATTGACAGCAAGTACAACAAATATCCGTCAATTGGTTTAGCCCGGGGGTTTAGCTTTAATGCCCTTCGGAAGAGAGCGGTCTACTAGTGAGTGATAGTCACTAAAAGTTACATTCGATTTACACAGGGAATTTTACAGGCATGCCGTGCCCTTCCTTACTGAAATACCAAAGTGCGAATATTTCCAAATATCTAAATTAGCTAAAATTTAGGACATGTTACAAAACTATATTTTCTAGAATTTCAGAGAGTAGGCCTACAACAAATATTTCCCGGTTATTTTTACACAGTGACGTTAACTAGGCAATGGCCTATTATACTTCTAACATACACTGTTTGTAGAGGTCACACATCGATGGTGCGAGTACTGTGTATTGTTGGTATTTGCAATTTCATACTAGTCCAAATATTTCCACTTACTTGCAGACGTTTCGGAAACTCACAGTTTCCTTTATCGATGCTATTGTTGCAGTGACGATCTGTGTACAGCAGATGATTTTTGCTGCTTAGCAACCGAGTTGCCAGTTGATTTCTCAGCTATCAGATCGTCAAAGACGTGACTCAAGTTGTATTGCTCCTCGTCTCGGTTCATGGTTTTTCCCCGCTTTCTGATGGTGATTGCCTCCTTAATCCATCTCTTATATCTATCACTCTCTTTGCCAACGATTCTAGCCTCCTCCCAATTGATGACGTGGTTGTTGTCTACTACGTGGTCGGTGATGGCTGATTTATGAACTACCGATTGGGATGCCTTTCTAGTGGCTCTGGTTTTTATATTGTCACCAATTTTTTCCGCCTCAGTTTTATACTCTTCCAAGCGTTTACCAAACTTTCTTCCTGTCTCACCAATGTATGACAAGTCACAATTTTTACATGGGATTGAATATATCACGTCCGTGGAATGATGGGGATCTCGCTTGTCCTTGGGCTGAACCAGGAGATTCCGCAGCGTACAATTGGGTTTCATGGCGGTTGAGATATTGTAAGATTTAAAGACTCTCGAGATGCGCTCTGAAACATCTTCCACGTACGGTATAACAACTAAGCCTTTAGACTTGGTGGAATCATCTTTCTTTGGTCTATCTTTCTTAGGTTTAGGCTTAGCCATCTGGTCTTTCACTTTTTCAATACTCCATTCTGGGTAACCACAATTTTGGAGAGCCCCTTTGATATGAGTTTCCTCCTCTACCTTGTCTTGCTCTTCCGTGACTATTTTGTTCTTTCTGTCAAGGAGTGTACGCACGACGCCAAGTTTCTGGTGGAGGGGGTGGTGTGACCTAAAGTTCAAGTATTGGTCGGTGTGTGTTGCCTTCCGATAAACCATTAACTTAACTGACCCATCATCACGGCGAACAATCAATGTGTCCAAAAATGGGATCTTACCATCTGCTTCCTTCTCAAAGGTGAATTTGATGGAGTCAGTGTCGTCAGCTTGATTCAGGTGGTCAGTGAGATTATTAACTTCGTCCTTGCACACAATTTCTAAGATATCATCCACATATCTCTTCCATAGCTTAGGTTTACATTCCAAAGGAGCAGTGGCGATGGCAATGTCTTCCAGGTGTTCCATAAAAATATTGGCGGCCAAAGGTGAAACTGGGCTGCCCATTGCTGCGCCGAAAAGCTGCCTGTAAATCTTCCCACGGAACGTAAAATAAGTGGTAGAGAGGATGAAATCAAGCAATCACTACATCTTCTGTTGTTAAGTTGAAGCCGTGAGATTTATTATACTCTTTCAACCAACCCTCCTTCTGTAGCCTTTCTTTAACAATGTCCAGAACTTTATTGATGGGCGTGCACGTAAACAAGGAAACCACATCATGGGAGTTTAGTATGTCCCCTTCCTCTATCACTACATCCACTAACTCCTCCGCTAAAGACTTTGAGTTTAACACATGGTGAGTGGAATTTCCTCTTGTTATGGTCACTAAAATGACCCAGGCCAAAATCACTTGCTTCGGGTTCACGCAACACCAAACACACAAACACACTGTTTCTTACATAGAACAACTTATGATTATTTATTAATTAATGCAGTATGGCTGTCAATTAAATCCTTATACAATATTACAACAATTATCAACATTAATACAAAGAATATATTTAGCTATAATTACTTAACCAAGCCTGGAGATCTTGATTGGCTGACTTTCTGATGATATTCCGTTGATGGTCTCAGTTCTTGATCCAAGATCCGGCAATGTCCGCGCCCGGTGTCCGCGATCCTATCTATCCAAGGTAAATCTCAGTCCAAAGTCCTGATGACTATATCTTCACTATCCTAGCTGCTATGCTAGTGTTCTCCAAATGGTCTTCTATGTTGACCGTAAGCTCCTCTCTCGGAGATCTCTTGAGCAAGCTTTCTGCTCCACTTGACAAGACTATGTCAGACCAGCAATATACCACAGTTTGATGATGGAGATATTTCAGTCTGCCGCTTCTTTGAGTCGACAGCAAAATCAAGCACTATTGGCTCAACTAACGCCTTTGGCGTATTTAATTCTCTCCAGCACAATAACCGCGAACCGAAGTTTGAAGACTTCAATTATGGTAACTTTGTACCAATACTGGCTAACATAAATTTCACAGAGTTATCTCTTACAACTCAGTCTCCTCTC